>NC_044005.1:44626771-44929801 GCF_900496995.4 Aquila chrysaetos chrysaetos | reverse complement strand
ATACAAAAAAGCAGAAGGGCCTTAAAGATTCTTTGGTTTCTCTGAAATTCACTGCATGCTGGAGCTGTAAATATTTGAAAATTGGTACTTGTATGTGCTGAGTAGAAGTTAAAAAGCCTGTCAGCAAAAGCCTCTTTGACTTTCTGTGATGGACATTGACTATCCAGTGGCAGGCTTGAGTTGAACAGGAGCTCTGCTCCAATTATTCCCCCAAGCAAAGGATTCAGAGGAACTGTAGTCTAGATAATGCCTTCTGAGAGGCTGCCCTCTGGACTAAGTGCTCCTTTGCTGGCCTACAGGCGGTGAGGAGGAGGAGAAGGCAGCCACAGTAGGCTATTTCTGTGTGATATGATGCAGTATTGAAGATTGTGTTGCAATGCAAGAAATAACATGGAGCTGAGTCTGTCATCCCAGCAGGCTATAAAGCAGGTACGCAAAACCAGTGCAGCTGTGTGATGCCAAATACTGAATAATACAACCTGTCTGCCTGTTTGCATTCTTCCAGATAATTTTGAAGGGTTAACTTTTTGCTAGCTCTTTTCCATCTGGATCACTTAGCTGCTCTTTTGCTTGCACCTGGCTTAAACTTGGGTATGTGTACTCAGTGGGAATAGAGAGAAAGGTGACTGTGTTTGCACCTGATTCCGATCAGGTTTGAATTTCTGGGCATTTTTCAGGGGGAAAACAAAAAAGGAAGAGAAAAGTTTAGAAGGAAAGAGTAGCAGAACAGAATTGGATTATGGAAGTAGGGAAGCTTGTTAAGAGACAGAAAAGGGATGAGGGAATGTGGGCAGGTAGAAGCAGGGTTCTGGGTAGCAGGTGTGAGGTGGGACAGTCTGCCTTTTGCTCTCTTTTCCTACATCTACTCTGTCCCTCTGGCTCCCGATCCTCACTTCTCTGTAGTGGCTCACCCACAAAGCAACTTGTGTTTTTTCAGGTTCTTTTCTGTTGCCTGTCCTTTTTCTTAGAAAGAAGTGACTTGCAAGTTTGAGAGGGCTGAGGCTGACCTGTTTGGCACAGTGTTTTACTTTTATACCACCTGTGTTGCTCCCCTTTCCTTCTGTTGTGTTTTACGAGCATCCAACACTTCTGCAAATCATTCTTTGGCTCTTCAGGTTGGACACCTAGGAACAGAGGTTTCTGGCTTGGAACTGTGGCAGGTCTGAGATCTATAAAATGGAGCTGATGAAACCATTCACAGCAGTAAGATGTGAAGACAAATGAATTTGTGTTTATGGACTGCTTGACTGTTATGGTGATGAATACCATATAATAATTTTACATTCAGTTCAGGTCCTTGTGCTGCAAGTGATGTGAGGATTGTGTGGTGTCATAAAGTGCAAAAGGGGCCTGTTAAAAGCTGTGCAGGTGAATTTAATTCTGGGATTTCATTAAAGCTTTTTTAAACTTGCTTATAATAGATTTTAAATGTCCTGTGTAATCAATAGCAGCTGGATTTATTTTCTTCTGAAGCCTGCTGCATAAGATACTGTCTTTGCCAGACTGTTGCTCAGTTCTGTGTACCGGGAAGCAATCCTTTTAAATTCACACCTGTAAAAGTAAATTTACTAAAATCTTCCAGGTTCTGTAACACTATACCTGGTCCCTCGTTTCCCTTCAATGGAGAGATCGCTGGTGTTGGGGAGTCATGGTGTGCTTCTTAGCATGCTGTTTACTGCTGCCTCTGTGGTTAACCTGTTCCTCATGGACCGTTCAATGGTGTCTAATTTTTTACGCTGATAAGTTTCCCGCTCTGTTGAGGAATATATGTTTGTATGTATGTATATATGTGTGTGTATATATATGTATATACTATAATATTATTTTTTCCTTGGAGTTGTCCCACAGCATTTCCCTCCTGTTTCTGCTCCTTCAGGAAGAGGAGATCCAAGTCTCTCATAACACTGTGCTTGCAGCCTCTTTCAGCCTCTTTTGACCCATTCCCTGGTGAATGAGAAAGTCGAGTAAAGGCCACAGATCTGCACATGAAAAACACAGGGAACATGAGTTGAGATCCATGTTAATTTCCCCCCGGAAACTGCCTCTCTGTAATTACAGTTCCAACATCCTCCAGAAGAAAAGGGCCCTGTCCCCTCTACAGCCCCCCTGGCAAATTCGATGCTCCTTGCAGCAGGGAAACCAGGCGTGTAGCGGAGCAGGTCAGCTGGGGCCTGAGAACGCTCCCCTTCTGTGTCTTCATTGCAGGAGGGGGGTGGGGGCTGTTCCTCTCCCCAGCCCCTTTCTTGCCCCTTCCCCCAAATCTACCAAGTAAATAAAATTTTATTTTATTATATTGCTGCCGATCTGCTGTTGTTTTTCATACAAAAAAGGTGGAAGGGGCAAGAAGGAACGAAAGAGTCTGGCGACAGGAAGAGATGAATTGCTGAAGAATGACACTGGCAGGGACTATTGTTCATTTTAACGTTGGAGCAGGAGCAGAGAGAAACATTCACACGCCATTCTTGGGCATCCTGCTGGGCAGGCTAGGAAAGGGGCATTCCAGCTGGTCATGAGATTTGGCTGGACAGATTGAATTGGGCTGAATAGAGTGCTCGCCGTTTTTTATTATTATTTTTTTTTTCTTATAAAGAAACCCACTGATTAATTGCAATGGAACCCGATTAAAGGGAGAGTCTGAAACGCACATAGGCTTTACAGACATAAAGCTGTCAGCCTACCAGCGTGCGATAACTGGGCCTTAACCCTTTATAAGGCTTATGGCGGGGAAGGGGGATGCTCACCGGAGTCCTCATTGCTCAGTCTGTGTTTACGTGTTTGTGTGAGAGAGGACTTCTGTCATCTGGGGAAGGAGTTGTGTGCACAGCAGGAAACCTGTAAACAGACTGTATCTCATGAAAGACGAGTGCCTGAAGAATGAAAATAAGTTTTAGGGATATTTTATTCAGGGAGAGGTTGTATGGGGATTTGCTCAAACATTGCTGGCTATATTTTGATAATTTTGCAGAATTTAGCAGCCCTTGTCTATATCTGTCTCTCCTTTTGTGCAATCCTGGATGTTACAATAGGAAAAATCTGTAGAGAGACCTATAAAGTTCCATAGACTCCTTGGGGATTGTTGCAAATGAACTTGGTAGAAACATGAATGTCCCTGTGGTGGATATAACATAAAAAACTAGGTAAGTATTTAAAAGAATGCTGTAATCTCTGTGAGAACAAAGCTGTAGTTCAGCTGAATTTGGGGACTGATGTGGAGATTGAAAACAGACGGACAACTTGGACATACATTATTTCAGCAGTGATGGGATGGAATTTCAAGATGCTTAGCGACCCCTTTCTATGACTGAAAACTCTCATTTTTATTACACATTGCTTTCATTTCAAATGTGTGGGAAAAATGTCTATGTTGTGATGCTTCTGGTTTTCTTTAACCTATTTTTTTACTCAGCTGATTTAGTGTCTGGACATGGTTGAATGCCCTCTGCTCATTCTCTTGCTTCTTTAATACCATGTTTGTAGCTTGCTGCTTCTGTTGAGAAGCACAGATGATTTATTCAAATAGACTCTTCAAGCTTTGAAAGGGGTCTCTGTGTTGCAGTGTGAGGAGATGGGGGGGGGGGGCAAATGCTCTTTCCCCCCAGCAATGTTCAGCTTCAAGTGTGACACAGTAAAGGATGGCACACAAGATCTCTAATGAGTATGCTCTCCAGTTGTTTTATCCTTTTCTGCAGTGCCCCTGTGCACATGTGTGCCCACTGGATCAGAAATGTTTGTGTAGAGAGGTGGAAAGAATGGAGATAGAGTTGGAGCAAACAAAGGTCCTTTGTAGGCCCTGCGAAGATGACAGAGGGCTTGCTTTTAGCTATCTAAAGCTCCTGGTTCCTTCCAATTCATGGAATCATAGAATCATTTAGGTTGGAAAGGACCTTTAAGATCATCAAGTCCAACCATTAACCTAGCACTGCCAAGTCCACCACTAAACCACCATATCCCTAAGTGCCACATCTACACTTCTTTTAAATACCTCAGGGATGGTGACTCAACCACTTCCCTGGGCAGCCTGTTCCAATGCTTGACAAACCTTTCGGTAAAGAAATTTTTCCAAATACCCAATATAAACCTCCACTGGTACAACTTGAGGCCATTTCCTCTTGTCCTGTCGTTTGTTATTTGGGAGACTGACACCCACCTTGCTATAATCTCCTTTCAGGTAGTTGTAGAGAGCAATAGGGTCTCCCCTCAGCCTCCTTTTCTCCAGACTAAACAACCCCCAGTTCCCTCAGCCACCCCTCACAAGGCTTGTTCTCTAGACCCTTCACCAGCTTCGTTGCCCTTCTTTGGACACGCTCCAGCACCTCAGCATCTTTTTGTAGCGAGGGGCCCAAAACTGAACACGGTAGTTGAGGCGTGGCCTCACCAGTGCCAAGTACAGGGGGATGATCACCTGCCTAGTCCTGCTGGCCACACTATTTCTGATACAAGCCAGGATGCCGTTGGCTACCTTGGCAACCTGCGCACACTGCTAGCTCACATTTAGCCGGCTGTTGACCAACACCCCCAGGTCTTTTTCTGCTGGGCAGCTTTCCAGCCACTCTTCCCATGTCTGTAGCGTTGCATGGAGTTGTTGCGACCGAAGTGCAGGACCCAGCACTTGGCCTTGTTGAACCTCATACGACTGGCCCTGGCCCATCGATCCAGCCTGTCCAGATCCCTCTGTAGAGCCTTCCTACCCTCAAGCAGATCAACACTCCTGCCCAGCTTGGTGTTGTCTGCAAACTTGCTGAGAGTGCACTCGATCCCCTCATCCAGATCATTGATAAAGATATTAAACAGAACTGGCCTCAATACTGAGCCCTGGGGAACACCACTTGTGACTGGTCACCAACTGGTTTTAACATCATTCACTACCACTCTTTGGGCTCGGTCATCCAGCCAGTTTTTCACCCAGTGAAGAGTATACCTGTCCAAGCCATGATCAGCCAGTTTCTCCAGGAAAATGGTGTGGGAAATGGTGTCAAAGGCTTTGCTAAAATCTAGGCAGACAACATCCACAGCCTTTCCCTCATCTACTAAGTGGGTCACCTTGTCATAGGAACTTTCTGAGATGGAATTGCTGATCTTTTTTCTTGTCCTGCATCTCTGGTCACTTCCATCAGAAGCTACCAATGCAGGTTGTGCCCTCACTGGTGGCTTCACAGGAAGCAACTGTCAAATGGGAGAGTCTTCATGCTCAGCGTCTTCCTACTGGGAAAAGGAGAGGGGAAAAAAATGTCAAAATGGGAGTATCTTTAAACTCTCTCTGCATAGACTTCTGTATTAGATTGAATGTTTTGAGTATTCAAGGGAAGAGGGGCATTGTGCTTAGTCCCTACAATTCAGCAGTGAAATGGAGAAGAGCGTGAACAGACAGGATCTTGCACTGTTTTCACTGCATCCTCTTCAGGCGAAGAGAGCCTGCTTCAAGAGCTGCTCCTGCAGGCAGCTGTGTACCACTCTCTCCAAGAATGTGAGATCTGTTGAGATCCCAGCCAGTGAGACTGGAAGTATCCATCTGCTCTTAGCTGACTAAGGACAAGAGTCAAGTTTCATGGTAACTCAAGCATTGACATAGCCAAGGAGTCAGGAGTAACAGTTTCCTCAGATTCTTATTCTGTATTTTGAATGTGGAGAGAGGAAGGTAGATGGGAACTACTGTAGTTGCAAAAAACTGCCCCAAAACCTATGAGCAAGTGGGACCTAAAAAGCCTGCTGTTCACGCAACTAAGGGATTAGATAGGGGAGTCACTTCTGCACAAAAATCTTCTTACTTGTTGCTCACTTCCCATGTCTTGTTTCTTGTTTCTCTTTCTTCTGTTTGTTTGTGGCTTCCCTTCCTTCCTCCCTGCCACCTACTAGCCCTGCTGTCCTTTCCTGCAGCTCTGTTAACGTTTAACAAATTTCCCTCCAGTTCCTATGTTTCTTTTGGCTGTAGCTCAAGGCAAACTCCCCAGATCCAAAACTAATTTAGGGCTCTGAGCAACAGTAGCGTTTAAATGTTGGCTTTGTGCCATCAGGCGGGCAGCCTCTTCACTGAGAAGAAATCTAATTCCAGTGTTTATTAGATCAACAGTGGCCTCAGGGCTGGACTTCCTTTAATCTTGGCCTTTTAATAATTGTAAGGCTAATACAGGAACTTGGGAACCCCCAGGAGGGTCTCAGGAGCCTGGCTCTGACCTTTTTTTGGGAAGCAGGACTTGGATCTCACTTAATTTGGGTCAGGGAGCATAGGGGAACAGACTGGCGAAGTGGAGCAGGAGGTGTTATTTTGACTTCCCAAGCAGTGTGTGTAAATCCTTCCACGTTTGTGCAATATTGACATTGATTTCCTGCAAGTTTGTTTTAACGAGCTCTCTGGCGTAAGGACCTAGGTAGGGCAGGGCAAATTGTACCCTGGTTAAGAAGTGGACTGGGACTGGGTAGGATCTGGGTTAATTTTTCAGTTTGGCCACAAGCTCTTTGGGAAGTCACTTAGGGCTCAGGTTGCAAGCATGAAGAGTGCCTGTGGTGGGAGGTACGAGTACTTTGTAATACCGAGAGTCAGGTCTAAATCTCTTTGGCCAAATGTGTAATGATAGTTAAATGTCTAATTTTCCACTGATTTTAAATGACTTAGGCACCCAAATACTCCAAGATCTGTGTTGTTGGGCTTCCATTTTCTGCTTCTGAATTGAAGGTAATACTTCCTAGCTTTTAAGAAGTGTTTAAATTGTTTGTTAGTAGAAGAAGGCACTCTGATACTGTAGTAGTGGAGGCCACACACATACCTACAAAGATGTGGTTCCATAATTAGGCCATTTTGTTTTTTGTGCATCTTCCTCTCCCTGCCTCAGTGCTGTTGCTGTTACTTCATTGAAGGTGAAGCCCAATGTGAACAGTGTGAAATTGGCTGTAAGGGATCCTCTGGTGCTTTTCGCTATTGTGGTTAATTTTTCTGGGGTGTGAGTATGAATGAACTATGGAGTTTGCAGGTTTGTAGAGGCAGTACCTGAGACTTCCAGTTGAAGCAGAGGAAGAGTTTTGTGACTATTTTAAGTGTTGCACAGGAATCTGAAGTCCAGGTGCTGTGGGAGGTGCAGGTTGATGCTTCGTGAGCTGCCTAGAAAGCAAACGAATGTGGGTGGGCTGAATAGGGGCTGATGTACAGCATAGCTGCCCTGCAGTAACCCCAACACTGACGTTCTTGTTTTTCCTGTTGGCAATTCTATTGGAAAGAACTTATCCCATCTGAGCCCATAAAACATATTTGCATTAAGCTTGTGTTTTTGAGTGCACGTGTGTGTGTATATATATGTGTGTGTATATTTATATTAAAAAAATGTTACTGGTAAAGGTTTCTTTTTTACTTTTAAGTTAATCCAGTTCTCTGGTAGGCAGCACAGTTGCTGTGATGTCTCTGTGGTTGTGTGGTATCTCTCTCTTTGCCAAGCGCAACCCTGTTCTTCCAGCTCAGTCTGGCCAGTTAATAATTGCCCCTTTGCTCATCCTCTGAGGGCAACATAATATTATGTGTGGGGTTATTTTTTAGAAGACGACGTACAGAACAACTCTCTTTGTCCCAAGATAGCTCCGTTTATCTTGTGGTTTGTGCTTTTGAAGTCCTCCTGCCTGTGGGATTGCAAAAATGAGCTTCTGCCTCCTTATTGCCACAAAACCACACTGCGTATCCTATCCCTTCCCTGGAGAACTCCTCTGCTAAGCAGAGCTGTTGTGGTTGGCTTCCCAGTCTCTCGTGTGGCAGAGAGCTGGAAATCTACAAAGCCCAGATGCTGCACCGCTAACATGATGGCCTCTTTATAGAAGACCAAAATAAACTCCTTAAAATGACCCGGTAAGAGAACAGTCTCTGTCTTGTCCAGGAAACTGGCCTTTTCTGTATCGTGCCATAATGATGGGAAGAATCTGACTGCAGCCCACGAAAGCCAAAATGGGCTTTTTTGGAGGCAGAACTCATCTCCTTGCACTATGTGCCTGGACAACTGCAGTCCAGCTAGAACATTAGGTTCCCTGAAAAGGAGGACTTTACAACACTTGGATTTTTATCTCCTGAAAAGAAGCATATGACTCTCCATGTTGATGTGTGCTGGGACTGGTCAAGAGAGAGGAACTTTGGCTTCTGTCTTGAATAGGTTAAATGAACAAAAGAATGTTCTGGGTTCTAGTTTTGGAGAAAAGTTGGGCATATGTTCTGAAGGGCAGAATGTCCTTACAGCTAGTCCAGTGCCTGGAGCATCTGAAAGATGAAAGAGGCAGGCTGGTAATTTCCTGTGGGACAAACTTACTTAGCATATTTCAGCGAGCCAATGCAGGGTGAAACCCTGAAGGCCAGGTCAAAAATGGCTTCTGAATGTGTTGTGAGCAAGGTTATGGGTGCTTTGTAAATCCAGAGAGCGCTGGACAAGCGCTGATGCAGTAATTGACAAAGATCATAAGTGGTGAGGGAGAGGAAGCTAAAAGCTCAAGAAGCTTCTGAATCTAAGGAGAGGAGCCAATTCCTTAGAGAATCTGTGGTGAGGAGGTGGCTGAACAGGATCCTTTGTGTTCTGAATTTTCCTAAGTACATTTACCGGGCTTTAATCCCTGCAGCCTAGATTGAAAAAGTACCACTTTTAGTTTTTCTTGGTTCCCTAAAGCCTCTGAGCGCTACTTTTCAAGCAAAGATGGCAGTAGTGCTTCCTCCTCTTGGCTGTCCTCTTTTGACCACTCCATTTTCCTTTCCCCACACCCTGAGACAGCTTAGCTTCTTGTGAAGCTGCAGTTAAACAGGTGCAGTTTACAGACAGTAGGTTAAAATAAATTGGCATTAATTTCAGTTTTCCTTAATGCTGTGAGCTGTAACTGGTTCTTCAGTAGCATCTGCCAGAGTTGGAGGCCATTACTGTTCAAGAGTACATGCAGACAGGAAGATGTGTAGCTGTACTATATGAAACTGAAAACTGAGTGGGTTTTTCTTTGCTTGTTTTTTAGCTCGAGTCAGGTTGAGTTAGTCCATGCACAGTGAGATGACAGCTATGTCTTTCTCAGCTGTTAAGGAAGGGATTCAGTGAAATCCTAAAGACACTTGCAGTTTGGAAGAGGACATGACAGGAATGGGAGCAGAAACAGAATGAATGTTGGGAAAGTACTTAAAGTTTGTTTGCCTTAAAAGTTAATACTTGGGTTACTTAAACTAAGGGAAGTGAAGTAGAAGAGGGAGGAATCCATGGATGCAAATTAAACCTTTGTTTTCTCATATTACTGTTATGAGTGACAGATGCCAAGCTGTTTTTCATTAGGTGTTGTAGGCTGCTTGCATTCATCTCCATTCAGTGAAGGAGGAGGATTGCAAAGCTTCAGAATTTCTGAAATAGCTCTCAAGTTCTGATTCTTCCAGGTCGTTTCCCAGAAGTGACAGTTCCCGTTGCTGTGACTGTAGTAAACCTTGGGTGCTCCTGTAGCTGAGGTAATGTAAGGCTCACTGTAGGATAATTGCTTCAAATATTTGCTCTGCTGCTTTTGCTGACTTTTGCAGGTGGATTGCAGCTCTGTGCTTTTGTGATATACTGCCACCAAACCCCAAGTTAGCTAGTTTAAAGCTAACTTGAGTAGATCTATGGTACACTTGAGGGAGAGCAACGACTGAAGCAAACCTTTCACAAAACACTCTCTGTAGTAGCAAGAGCAGGGGTCTGTTCCTAGGGACTTGGTGAGAGCCTGCTTTGCCCAAATTTTTCCTTTTGAAGGCTGTAAGCAGCAGCATTTGATTAAAGTGGTGCTTTGCCTTTAGGGGAGTAGGTGCACTTTGGTTGTCCAAAATTTTAAAAACATGGATATAGATCTCCTAGCTGTCCCAAATTTATACATCAACTGCTATCACAGAAATATCCTCTAAGACATGTATAAATCAAAGCTGCTTAGGTTTTTCCTTTTGGACTATTCCTTGTATTCTCCAACAAATGCCAGTAGTGGTCTTGTGTCTTTGTTTGTGCCTCTTTCCCTTTGTTTCCTCATTTTTTTTGCAGAAAAGAAGGATGAGAGAAATCCATCTGTCTATGAAGGAGTGGAAAAGTTAAAGGAGAGCTTATGGAACTTAAAATACCAACGTTTAATGTCCTGTAACTGGGAAAACAAACTCCAGTGTTTCACTAGTCCTGATCCATGTCTGTAGCTTTCCTCCATGAACTTTGATATAGTAGAAGGATTTCTGACTGCTCAATGAGCTTCCTTCTCAAGAGCTGTCATGCTAGTGAAACTCTTTGGTGACTAGAGTAGGTGAAATACATCAGAACGACCTTTTTTCCTATGGTTTATCTCTTTAAAACAGCAGGTTGCTTCTCTAGCTGGCACTTAGCAATTGCCTGGTATCATGAAGGTCTCCTGGTAACATTTCTGCTGTTGTGCCATTATTTTCTAAATTTTAGTGTCTACTGTACTGTATGATTCATGATAAATGAGCAGTAAATTGTTCACAACCCTTATGGGACAGGAAAGGATAGAGGTTGTTAGTGTGTGGTTTTTAAAAAAAAATACAGTGAAAGAAATGGAAAGTTATGTGTCTCGTGTTGCTGAGGTGACTAATTCTTGCAAAGCATGATGTAGGCTTAAGGTAGTATTTTAAAGTGTTTGTCTAGTGTGTGTGTATTCTAAAATGGTTTGAGTCACGTAGTTCTGCCTGTCAGGCCCTGGTGCTTCAGCTAAACATTCCTGTACTGTTCTAGAGCGGATGATGATATTTCTGAATGATGTTACGCAGCAGCAACCTTCTATTATTCTGTCCATTTCTGAGTGGTATTTAATTTCATTTTTAATGTGCTTGGGTGGAATGGTCCTGCATGACAAGTAATTTAGTGCTGCGGGTGAGCAATTTATATCTGTGCCTTGGATTCTTCTGTGCCTTGTAGTCTCTATTGACATGCAGTTGCACAGGAGCTTGCAGCTACGTAAGGAAATGCCACTCTGGGCTAAAAATCAGCAAAGCATCTTTCTTGATGGCATCCTTCAGGTATCACTCTGTACTTCATAATACAATATGGATGAAATGCTCTCTGCTTAAGAGAGAAAATCACAGATAATGAAATGCTAAGGCTGAAGGGATGCTTTTAACAGTAACAGGATGAAAATTTCACAAGGTGGGAAGCATACTGCTCTTGCTCCTTGGCATCCAAGTTTATATGTAGGAAAAATGAATTAGTCCACAGAGAAAATGGAAATGTATGGGTTAAAATATTTAGGAGGCTGAATCTCTCCCAGTAAGGGCCTTGGAGGTGAGAAGCAGAATATTAAGGTGAGAAGCAGAATGTAAGAGATAGTATGCTGCAGCTCATGACTTTCTGTGGTCTTTGTTTTACTAAGAATCTGTGAAGGTGAAAACAGATACTCCCACTATCTAATGTTTTTGGTCACACTTACAGAGAGAATGGGAGAACCATCATCTTGAATTGTGATCTTTTGAAAGGCTCAAAGCCCTTTCTAAAAGATGTCTATTTCTATTGACATTGGACATGACACCTGAAGCAGGCTGATACAGTGCTTGGTTTCTTGGATGGCAGCAGTGATTGGCAGGCATGTGGAGCTACAGAACAAAACCTGCGTTTTTGACTTCTCTGCCAGCTGCAGATGTTTGAGGGAACCTTGTAGTTTGGGAAAGTGGGACATTTGCCATTAATGGCAAGTAAATGTACAAAAAGCATCACAGTATGGTCACATTTCAGGCAAAAGATCTGGAAACTAGAGTTGAGATGTTTTACCAGGTTCATACAGAGTAGTTCTGGTGTTATCACAAAAGAGCTGCACAGGAATCTGAAGAGAGGGTCAAGAGGGGAAAGTCACTCAGATACGACTTTCTCCTGTCTGGCCTTGCCTGATAGAATTCCTCAGTTGCTTGGAAATAGTTGTCATCTACCTGATACTTCTTGCCTGCCTTTGGAGAGGGACTTTGGGGTGAGATTTTGATGTGTTTAACATGCTTTGGTGGTTGAAAGGTTCCTGTTTCTATACTGGGATTTCATGGGTTGTCCACTGTGAGCTATTTCTGTAGGCAACTGAGGGGTTACTCAGGAAACAGGGGATAATAAAAGTTCTATTTAGGAAAAAAAATGCACAGAATTCATAGTCATTGCCTTTTGTCTTATTTCAAGAACTAAATAGTCGGGGGCGGGGGGGGAATGCCATGTTGGTTCAGGCTTGAAACAGAATCTGTTTGAAGTCTTGAGGGAGCAGTGTGCCATAACACACCTTTGATAAACATTTTGTTGCTGTGGTTAGAATATGTTGTTTAGTTTCCCTGTATCAGCCTCAGTGTGGAACTCAATCTTATACCTCAGTTCTGCACAGGGAGAAAGTTTCTTCCTCCATGATGTGACATTTATGCGTATTTAGCCTAAAGTAGTTTTTTGGATGCCATATTGTGTCATAACACAAACCAATGGCTAGCTTGTCTTTTATTACTGCTCCTTGATTTCTCCAGGCATTGCTGCATCCCAGATTTTTCTTTTCATTTGAGTATCTGTTTCAAATTATTTTCCACCAGATGCACTATCTTTAAAAAAAAAAAATTTTTTTTAAAGATCGAATCTTAATTTCCTGCCCATAATTCTAATCTTCTGAGGTCCCTTCTGTATTATTTCTTTTTCCTCTGTGTTGTTTGTAGAAGAATATTTCCCATTTTGGTGTCATTTGCAGGCTCTTTTAACATGATACTTATTCTCTCTTCCAGACCATTAATGAAGTTATTTAATGGGACTGGATCTAATGCTGATCCCTATGATACCTACTAGCCATCTCTACCCCCTGCAGCTTGACTTGCTGCCATTTCTCATTATCTTTTGTTTATGGTCCTTCAGCTGATTTTTTCATCTGTGTGTGCTGGTAGCACAGCCAATTTGAATTAGTTTTTGACTGGGATTTCATGGCAATAATACTGTCTTTTCAGCTGCATCTTCTGTGCAAAGACTCCGGATATTTAGAAACACACATTAAACCTTAATACACTGTGCTGACGTAATAGTAGTATCCCCACTTCTAGAGGGGAAGAAGTAATTTTGTCAAACACCGTAGAAGATATGAATAGCATTAGAACAATTATCTAGAGGCCTTGGTTATAGTCACGTTGTTTATTGCAAGGTCTTCATTTATGACTTGAAGCATTTGGGAGAAGGAACTGTAACAATTGCTTCTTGATCCTTGAATCTTTTTATATTCAAATCAAATCCTTCTTCAGTATTTCTTTTTCAATAGTTGTTTCTATAAATGCTTTCCTATTCCTTGGGTGCAGTGTGAGGTTGGTAGTCTTTCAGTGGGGTTGGTAGTCTTTACTTCTGTGGGATCAGAATTGGGCCTCAGAGACTCAAACATGTTTTTAAACGCCTCGGATCTTTTGACCCATGCAGTGTTTCTGAAAATATGGCTTCTGTTCCAGTCTCACTCTACCTCATGCATGCACCCATTGCACCAAACACTAACTCTGTCTGCAGTTTTGTTGCACCCCTTATTTTCTTTAGGTCCTAATTAGCAGACACCCTGTGGAATTTCTCTTCGTTATGTTTCCTATTCCTTGTGGTCATACAGAGTGTAACATTTTTCAGGTCTAACCTGCGTAGTTGTGCAGTTTAGTATGAGAACTGAAGGGTGGTTGTGCTTGATAGTGTGCCTCTCCCTAGAACTTTGTTCAGCGTGTGTTTAATTGAGAACCAGCTGGTTCAGGACTGAGGTATCCCTGCTTTTGCAAATTGAAAGGGGAACCTCTAAGCCTGGGAAACTTTCATCCTCACTTGGAGACTGCCAAAGTAGGCACAGTACTCAATTATCAGAAAGCTGTAACATCTTTGACCTTTCTTCTCTGGTTGGTGTGGTTTTGTGGTTGGTTTTTGGTGGTGGTGTTTTTTGTCGTTTTTTGTTTTGGGTTTTTTTTGTTTTGGTTTTGGTTTTTTAAACTTTTGGGTTGCTTTTCCTAGTGAGATTAATTTTACTCTAGGCAGGCATCAAATACTTGGAGACCATGTGGGTACGCCGTCAGAACAGCTTCAAATGCTTCCATAATGGGAGTAAAAAAAAAAAGAAGAGAAAACTGTGTTGGCTTTTATCAGTGCGTGGTGCCCCTTCTGACATCAGACTGTTGTGCTGTAATGTTGCCTTTGCTGTGTCTGCCAGAAGAGCTCTGGGCTTAAACAATGGTCAGCAAATCCCTCTTCTAAAGCTGGATTAACTGTACTTTCCTTCAGTGGAAACTGCTATTTGGGTAAGAGAGAGGAATCCAAAATTTTCATTTTCCCTCAAGATAGGCAAGCAAAGAAAGCTGAGCTACTTTGCTGTAGAAACATTCAGTGAAGTGCTGGATGAAGAAGGAAAACTATATCAACTGAACTATGTTCAAGGCCATCTGAAATGTCCAACATCTGCCCTCATCAAGGTGTGTATGTGATGGGAATGTGAAAGTGAGCCTGGCCTGGAAGTGGATAAAGAGAGAAAATGGTATCTGACACAGGCCTTCTAACAACAGGTGTGCAAGGTGTTAAAGAGGCTGTTAAAGGCTATGCTACAGAATTTACTAATTTTAACCCCGACTAAACAATCAGATGCTCATGGGTTCTTAAAATACAGAAATAAGAAATGAAGTATCTGTTGAAGCCAGGGCAAAATATTCTGATGTTTAGTGCAAATTTGTTCAAAAATGCTTCTGGTGATACCCTTCCACACTTTCTCTGGGGAAAAAAAAATTACAGCCTTATGCCCATCACTATTAGGACTGACTTTCTCTCATTTTCCCTGTAATTCCATTATTCATATTCCAGTTCTTCTACACAGTCCTGGATTTTTTCCTCTTTGCCACTAACTCAAATATTTGTACTGTATTTTCACGCCCGTTCGATATCCACTTACTTCTGTCCTCTGCCAGGGATTTTTATATGGTAGAATTAAAACTATAAAAGCTGGTACTGTCATGTTTTTGGTTGTGTTTCTTGTAGTAATGAGGTTGCAGAAAGATCTCTGCCTTCCATTGAAGGTCTTCTGTGGGTCATGAAATGCAGAGTTAGGTGCCTGTCCATGGAGGGGAAGGAACCCAGATTCATGTGTTACTCAGTCCTGGACCAAAAGAGTGATTGTTCTTTCCAGAGGCTTCTGATTCTGAACTGAACAGTCTGCAACTGTAAATCATGCCAAATATTTTCATAGTTCTTGGTTTTCTAAACCTGTTGGTGCTATTTTCCTTGCAGTATAGAAGACCTAAATGGATACTTTGCTATGCTATCCCATGTTACAGGTACATACAGCATTGCAGGATGATGCAAACAAACTGATGGCTGTGAATATTATACTGCTACTTTAAAAAAATAACAGTAAGGATTTCTGTGTTAGGATGAAGGGGAAAAGATGCAACTAACAGGGTGGTGTGGAGTGAAAGAGTCTCTCCTGTAGTCAGTTGTTGGTACCTGGAAAGAAAGAAAATGTGGAAAGACAGCATGGTGTTGACCATAGATGGCAGGATCTTTGGCAGTTGCATGCAGTATTATTGGTCAACATCCATTTGAGGAAACTTCATCCATACTATGGGACTGTGAGAAAATCCTGCTATTGCTAGAATACTGCCAGGGCCTGACAGAGCTGATGGACCCTGAAGAGCAGGAACGTGTTCATCTCAACATAAGAAAGAAGTTTTTTACAGTGAGAACAATCATTCAGCAGAACTACCTCCCCAGGGATGTGGTAGAGTCCCCATCGCTGGAGGTTTTCAAGATGCAACTGGACAGGGTGCTAGATAATCTCATCTAGGGTCCCTTTCCCACAAACGGTTGGACCAGGTGATTTTCTGAGGTCCCTTCCAGCCTGGGCTGTTAAATGATTCCATGTTGAAGCAACAGCCTGTAGAAGGTTGAATTGCTACAGAATAGTGGTAAGAGCCACCATCTGTCATTATTTTTACTGAAAATAGAATTAGCATCTCTCCTTTTGGAAAAAAGCATGCCATCAGGACTTAAAAGAAACAGTGTTTTCACTCTCCCCTAGATATCTGCTGTCCCTAACAAAACAAAGGCTAAAGAGTTCAGTTTGGTAATTATTCTGTCTACTTAAGCTTCCTTTGTAATGTCAATGTTTCTGTGACTCTGTGGCAAATACAGGGCTGTTATGTAATAGCTCTGAGGGTTGCAAGTGACCTCATCAGCAAAATGAAGCTTTGTATATTAGGTTTTTCTTTATGGGCTGTATTATTTGGCCTGATGAAGAGTTGCTGGGGGCGGGGCAGGGAGAGAAGTAGAGTCACGACTTATTGTTTAAGCAACCCTGCCCACCCCCCCAAAAAAAGATGTGCAGAAATAACAGGATGATTATTGACTTTTGCTTTTCAGCCAGGAATGACATAACTGTTTTGCATACTTTAGACATCAAATTACAAAGATCCTAACTATCTTTTTAAGTGGGTGGGTGGGGGGAACCCACCCTCCCTCAAGAGGCGTTTCATTTGTCAGATAAACATGAAGATGGAAAGGGTATTTGGAAGGAATCTGAAGAAACTGAGCATACCATGCTAAATTTAAGGTGGTGGCAGATGTTGAGTAATGAGGCCTGTGTTTAGACAGACTTCCTGTTTTTAAAATCTGGAGGCTGTTTGTATAATACTTTACTATGAAAACTGTTTGGTTACTAAATCCTGCTGCTGTCACATCTGGAGGGAACCAAACTACAGACAGTGAAGATGATTTTTTTGGTTGCTTGTACCCATGGGCAAGTGAGAGAGTAGGAAACTTGTGTGATGGTCACATGAGGTATCGAGAGGCTAGGAAAGTTGAGTGATGTCAGCTCAGCACCTGGCAATGCCTCTGTTTAGCTCTTGTGTATTGTTTTGTAGATATTGCATTGTTAAAATGTCAGGTTTTTGCCTCCTGCATAAGTGAAATTACTTTTGAATATAGAGGATTTGTAAAATGTCCAAGCCTGCTGTGTGATGAAAAGTTTTAGGAAAAACATTTGTCATGACTAAGCCCAGAGGTACCTCTCATTGTTCCTGCTCCCAAAGAATGTGCAGAAGTGTAAGTAGATATGTCTGCTTTGATTGTCGGTCCAGTTGCCTGAACAGCAAGTGCTGTCTTCCATCCTGTTCCTGGACCCCTGACTAACTGGGATTGAAACCTGACAGTGGAGGTTTTTGTGCGTGCTTGGTTAGTCTTCTATCTCACACTCCCTATGTTTAATGAGAGCTCGACGTTAAAGAGTAAGTCTTCCATTGAGGCTTCTCACACCAAATGCACTACTTCCGCTTGTCTTTGAGGGAGTTGGAGAAAACATACTTCTCATCTTTATCCTTCCTGGCTGTCTACTGTTACAGATACAGTTACAGGGTAATGTCACTGGAGCTCTGAGCCCTGGGAAATAATCATGGGACACCAAGAGTGAAACACTATCCACATTGAAATAATTGAGAAAATTCCTGCTGTCTACAGGGGGTCCCAGGTTTCATTCAACTTGTTCTTTTACTGGATAAAGACTAGTCATCCAGGTTTGGTTCTTCTGATACTGTTTGTAGGTTGGAATTAGTGTGGTCTCCAAACAGTAATGTGCTTTACTTGTCCAAGTGTAAGACTGGGGTAAATCATGGTTTATAAAATGCATCATTATAATGACTAGAAGGTTAGTTACCCTAAAGGTCACAGATCACAAAGCATTAGACTCACAAAGGTCATAATGTGGACTAGTTAAGCGAAGTATGCTTACATAATGGTACTACAGATACACGCTAGTGCATATGAGAGAGTGTTGGTATCTGGGTCGTAACATATCCTTCAGCTTCCAACAGTTTCTATAACATGGTAAAAACACACACCAGAGATGATCGAACATAGGAACTTCAATGAGGTGGGAAGAACAGATTTAATACATGTGTGTGTATATATATATATGTAACCTGATACTGCTAGCAACTTTTGAAGATAACTGTGTTTGACAATACAGCAGATTAAATTGCAGTTTGCAGATTGGGACAGCTGCACTAATTCTCTGCTGTTGCAGAGCTGAGCCTCATGCTGCTATTCAGGAGCTAAAATAACTCACTTTTACTTTTTTCCCCAACGGTCTCATTTGTGCTTATCTAGAAATAAATTATTAAATACATTCCCCTAGTTTAAGAATTGGTTGCCTTGATGTTTGATCCTTTCCTGTTGGTGAAGCTACCCTAAGACATTGTGGAGCCTGGGCAAGATAGAGCCAGTCACTAGTACTTTCCTATTTGTCTTTTTCTAGGGTTAATGAGGATGATGATCATCTTGGTGTACTCCAACAGGAAGGGATATTGGAGCTTAAAGTAGCTGGGATAAGTGCTTTGGGGTACTGTTGAGGATAATGGTAGAAAAATTGCTTTGGAAAAGGTGATTTGAACAGCAGCTACCTTGGATACAACATATGGCTAGTTCTGCCTTTCTAAACAGTGGTACGCAACAGCAGAAGATGGTTTGTCCTGAATTTCCTGTGCTGCCAGTTTGAAGGAACCTGTTTGATTTCTGGGGAGGTTTGTGGTTCTTCTGAATTTCCTTATGTTTATTTCTAATAGTTGGATATGTTGCATAGATGATGCATTGCTTTTCCTTAGGGATGTCTGTGCTGCTTTTTTTGCCTTCCAACTCTACATCACCACTTTGCTGTTTTTTTGAGTCAGCCTTTGCCCTGGCCATACCTGGTAAGTCCTTTGAGGATCTGACCACTCTGCCCTCTTCCATTTGCCTTTCCTTCTTTCTGTTCCTTATCCACCTTATGTTCTTCTGGCTTCTGTCCTTTGTTACACATTGGCCGCTTTATCTAGCATATACAGTAATACCTTGAGATGTATGTTTTCTACTAAGCGTTTTAATGATAATTTGTAGCAGAGATGGGGAAAGATTAAAACGTTGTTACACCCATGGCAGTCTGTGAAGGGAGATCCCGCAATGGATTTGGTTGGCCCAATTCAGCAGCTTGTGGATGTGCTTGGAAAATAATTTGTAGCAAAGCCTTGCAACCTGCAGTGTAGCAGTTAGGAGCAGGCAGCAGAAGCTGGCAGAAACCTCTGCCAGTTTTGTTGCAGAAGAAACTTATCATGGATTTGTTCTTCAAGGAAAAAGTGCATCCCCTCTAAACTTAAATCAGCTTAACTTGCACAAGCGGATGTCTTTGCTGGAGGGAATTCTGCTGTTGAGAGAGTTGCAGAATAGTTACATAAAATTTGCAGATACTGCTTTTCTCACTTAGAATGGAAAACAAGGAAATTATGAGGCTTTTTTCTTTTTTTTCTTTTTCTTTCTTTTTTTTTTTTTTTTTTTTTGGCTTGGGTTGCTACAGCTCATGGTTCATCAGAGATGAACACTAGATATAACAAATGAGATCAAAAAGTCTGCAGTAGTTCAGGATGTATATAACTACAACTTGGGCAGGTATCCCTCTGTACTTCTTTCCCTGTGGTCTGTCGTTTAATCTGAGAGCTTTAGGTTTGTTTGAATTGCAGAAAGAGGAGCCATGCAAAAAGAATCCAGTCACAGACTAGTCTGAGGGGGTTGTTGATTGATAGAATAATCATTTGTTTAACAGTGATATTGATTATATAGATTGTCTAGATGACATCAGACAGAAGTGCAGGCATGACCTTTTCCTTTTTGAGAGGTGGGCTACAGCCTATTCTCTCTCAGGGCAGAGATTTATTAAGAGAATGTGTGGGATAATATCATAAATAGTTGCATTTGCACAGGGGTGAGAGTCAAGAGTTGTGCAGAGTATTGTTCTGTAGCTGGGAGAGGAGTGAAAAGGGTTGGGACCTCCTTAAGCTAACTTTAAGGCTGGAAAACAGTGTTCTTAACAGATTATATATTGACATTGGGGTGTATTTTCTTTTGGTCATTTTGTAGAGTTGAAAATCCTCTTCTCTTTTATAAATGTCACTTATGAACAGGATAATGTCACAGATTAATCTCTACAGATAAATAAGAAAGGATGGTGTGGGTTTTTTTTTTTTTTTCTTTCACTGGAGTCTGAAATGTCTAAAGCAGTGACATGTAAAAGGTTTGCATCTATGAAGTTCAGGGTCTGGAGAAGACCCCAGATAACTCTGAAGTAGCATCTTTGCTATACCTTCTGTTGTGGTGTCAGAACTAAGTGGAGCAGCAGCAGCACTATGCTCTAGAAGAAGACTGAGTCTGTAAAATAAAAAGGGTGTTCTGATACCTGGGATTCCTTGAATTTGATTGTGACTAGCGCTGAGTTATTTTTCGGCTAACTGATTCCTGAGTCTCTTTTTGGCAGGTTGCTATTTGTTGTTGCCGTCAAATAGCCCCATTCCAGGAGACTGTGCCTAGTACTTGATCTCCTATTTCAACAGTGTGAGGGAGGTGAATGTTTTCCTTTACAGTAGAGTATGTGTTCATACATACAGTGTGTACATGGAGAAAAATTGTGATGTCACTTTGTATTTAATGTATTTACCCTAAAATAGACGGATCTCTTAAAAATACTGTTTTTCTTTGTTCCTTTACAGGTGTTACAAGTAGCACCGAATGCTCCTGTGGACGTAATCATTTTACATGTGCTGTCAGTGCTTTTGGTGAATGCACATGTATCCCTGCTCAGTGGCAATGTGATGGAGACAATGACTGTGGGGACCACAGTGATGAAGATGGCTGCAGTAAGAATACCATTCTTGACTTGTGTTTGTGAAAACTGAATGTCTTAACTTCTTCTCTTCCGGTGCTTCTCTGTTTTACAGGCACATCCTAGTTTTTGTATGACAAATGTTTAAGATAGTAGATTACATACTTTTGACTGACTTCAGTACTCGGAGGCTAACAGAGCCAGTATCTACTGACATAAAGCACAATGAAAGCCCAACTGTGCCTTTTGCAGCTGGTTTTAGATGGCTATTGGACATGAATGTTTTAGAGGGAAAGGAGGGACAGAGAGAAGTACCTCTTTTTTTCCCACCCTTGCAAAAGCACTATCTGTGAACTAAATTATATGGGTTTGCTATAAATATTAATGGAAAATAAATAAGCAGTGTGAAAAAGTGTATTGATAGTGTCTGCCCTCTTAAGTAACATTCTAGTTTCTGTCTTGGCTGCCCTATAACAGGAGGGAAAGGTAAGCACTCTAATCAACGTTAGTTGGTCTTGGGGTCTGCTGAGAGAAGTTACCTTGCAGCTACTGTGTATCTGCATGGTATCAGCATCTGTGTGGCTGAGCCCAGCTAGGTGAGAACTGATAAGAAGTGTCACTCTTAGTGGGTTTAGCATGATATAGATGAATAGAGAAAACCTTTTTCCCTGGAGCCACAAGTAAGTTGCTTTCTTACCTGATCTATTTAGATTCCACAGAGTGTGGTGGAATTGAACGGAGGGAAAAAAGGCCAAATTTTGTGGAACTGCTTTCCTGAAAGTTTCCCTAGAGCTGAAGATTTAAGGCTCCTGTCAATGAACATGATTGAAGAATTTATCTTCCTCTGTTGGATGTTTCTCTAGCCTTCCCTGGTTTCCACTGTTGACTGCTGTAAAGAAAGGACATTTCCTCATCTTTGAAATATTGTTTTGGAGAATCTCTTCTTCCTTAAGTGTGGGAGATCTCAACCCAGCTTTGTGAAAATTTGTTTCCTTCTCACTTCTTCTTGTTTCTTTTAATTTTGCAAATAGTGAGCAACGTGGAAGACCTTGGGTGAAAAACAGGGTTTTGAAAAATAGATTGCCTGCAAACTGAGGTGGTCAGTGTTTGGTTTAAAGATGATTAGTGAAAGGGTTATTGGGCAAGGAAGTGACCTTAAGTGGAGAAATCAAAGAACGTGGAAGGAAAACCTGCATTTTTACATTCAGTGAAGAAGAGTGCAAATGTGAGAACTTGCCATGCTCAAGAAAGAGGAGATGAGGATCTGGGAACTGAAGAAATAGTATTAAAATCTCAAAAAAGCAGGCGAGAGGAGGCTGTACTCAACTGCACAGGCTGAAAAAAAGAGAAGCTGAGCAGGAATAAGGGAATTGGGGACATAAGGCATATCCAGTAACTAAACTGATTTTGCTGGCTTCTTACTGAGCACAGGGGAAGATTTTGTGTGTGTGTGTGTGTGTGTGTGTTTTGCAGGGAGGAGGGAGGTTGGGGGGTTGGTTTGGGGTTTTTTATTGGTGGGGGTTTTTTGGTGTGTTGTTTTGGTTTGGGGGGGAGGTGTTTGTCAGGGGAAGTCATGCTTCACAAATCTATTGAAACGTGGTGAAATAGTAATGATTTAGACAAGAGATACTTGTTGGTAAGTTCTACTTTGTATTTCAACAAAATCCAGCACCAAAGATTTTTAAGCTAAGCAGGCGTGGTAGGATCGGGGGGCAGGAGGGATAAGACCTTTCACAGGAACTAGCAGGAGACTGTTTAAAGCTAACAAGACTTGCTTGTGCATACAACATATACTTAAGCTGTGGATCTCCTTGCCACAAAACATTGATTTTGAAATTTCAAACATTCTCAGAAAGCAATCTGACAAGTTCATGGATGTAAAATCCACTGAGGGCTGTTAAAGATGAATATGCCACCTCTTGTTCAGGAAGTCTTTGTATCACAAATAGAGGCAGATTTTGTCTTCTAAGGAAGAATGTTTACTTGCATGCTATGTTCTTACACTCTTCTCGGCATCTGCTGTTGCATCGTGTCTCTCTGGCCTGGATGCGAGGAACCTTTTGGTCTTGCACAGTAAAGCTGTGGTTATGGTGTATCCCTAATATATTAAGGAAATTTGGCCCATATGGATTTGAATGGAAGCTGTGCAAACTAGGGAGTAGTAATGAACTGTGATCAATCTGCAGATACTCTCAGGCACTGGAGGCTGGGAAGTGCATAAAGTAGAGGCAGACAACCAAGTGCAACAGAGAATGTAGGAACTGGGTTTAACTTCTGCCTTCCTTAATTTACAGTTTCTAACAAGGCAAAGGGAGGAATAAGACTGAAGGAAAGGGAGCTGTCTGTAAAACAGCACGTATAAGATGGGAATGTTTAAACATCTCATTCAGAATATGACTTGTACTGTAGGTCTCTGCAATTTAGTGAGAGAAGTAAGCTATCATGTACAGAGGAGAACAGTAGATTTGACAAGGTGGGAGGGGAGATAGAGCTGCATTTATACAAAGTAGAAAAGTGACTCAAGGGGAAGGACTGGAATATGAGCTGCCTTTTTAAATATTGCATTGTAGTAGAATAAATACAAAGAGGGGAACTTTTTCACCTGACAGCCAGAAGTACTCTGAGTATAATTTAGTGGAAAGAAGAAAGCAAAAATAGAAGTAAAGTGATGGGGCTAAGGACTCTATTAAGTGCATGGCTTCTGCACACACATGCAAGGTTGCAGTGGAGGGGTCCTAGGAACACTTATTCCATTAAGCCTGCTGAATCTTGCTCTGAGTATCTCCTCATTACAAGTCCAGGTATGTGATATTATTGTTAGCTTGTAAAAACTAGATCAACTCTGCAGTGTAGGTTTGTGGTAGTTGTCTGTGCTATTTCCCATCTTGCTTAGTTGTTATGGCACTGAAACTTTTTGCCAGAGCAGATCACTTGCTAAATCCCTCTCTTTTGCTTGGCACACAGGAGCCTCGTGAACGTGTACTCATTTGTGGGGTTAACTTTTCATTTGATCTTGTTTTCTGACTGTGCCAAGCATAAAGAGGCAGCAGGAGTGCAAGAGCAGGGGTGGGGTGTGAGCCACTTGGAACAGCAATTTGAACTTTAAATCAATTTAAGCTTCTCACAAATCAGCACTGATGCTTGCACATAGTACATGAGAACGGTCAGTTCACAGATTTTTCTTTCCTTCCCTGGCCGTCTGTCTGTGACTTGCATACAGTGTTCTGGTTGGAGTGAAATTTTGGACAACTCTGTTTTGAACTTGATTTATTTTTTATTTATTGACTTGTACCAGGTCTGAAATTGGTGAATTTCTTTTTAATATAAATATTGAGCTGTAATTTTGGGTTGTCCTGATGAAGTCATCCTACAAGCCCCAGATATGTTGAAGACCTAGTTAAAAAATTAGTGAGATTCCTCAAAGACCATGGGGCTAGTCTTCATGCTGGGGTGAGCCCAGTGGTTTGTTCTGACTCATGAACCTAAGTCTGTGCAACCACTTATATGGACTCTTCTGAGATGCTAAAGCTGCCGGGGTTCTTTTTCAGCAATGTATGCAAGTATAGTTCTAAGTTTTGAAGACAGGAACTATAATATCATCAAGTAGATGTCTCTGATCAGAAGAGTGAACAGAAGTGATTGCAAGGAATTCCACATTTCCACTGGTCTGCTGCAAGCTAGTTTTACAGAGTTACAGGATTTTCTTTTTTTCCCTGTGAATGTCCTAACTTTCCAGAGAAATAAAGCTGCAGTCATGCTTGTTTTAAGGTCTGCTTTTCCTTCAGTGTATCAGCTCATATGTATACTGTAAGCCAATACAGCGACACGAATGAGTTCCTGAGAGAGTTCTCTCTAGTTCCTTGGGAAAGGGAGAGGAGAATGGGAAGACGTTGGACTGCTGGACTCCTAGTAAAGCAAGAGAGTGAAACGTGGGGTGGGGGGAAAGGTGAACATTACTTTTGCA
This sequence comes from Aquila chrysaetos chrysaetos, assembly GCF_900496995.4. Classification (NCBI taxonomy): domain Eukaryota; kingdom Metazoa; phylum Chordata; class Aves; order Accipitriformes; family Accipitridae; genus Aquila; species Aquila chrysaetos. The sequence continues at coordinate 44,905,263 of NC_044005.1, read as the reverse complement.
AGTCAAGATCCAGTCTTGCATCTGTGTATATATAGCACTGCATATGCTTAAGTAGTTGATTGGAGTTTACTAAATTCTATATTAATGCAATTTTCTAGCCTTGAACTGGTAATCTATCATTTCAGTTAAAGAATGACAGATAGCTTGAAACACACTGTGTATTTTAAAAAAAGGGGGGTGGGGGCGAGATACTTGGCGGTGAGTGAGAGGAGTTGCAGCTATGAAAAACAAGAGCAGACACAGGGAACATTTCCTTTTCAGAGAGATTTTCAGTTTGAGATAAATTCTTAAAATGTGGTGTGTTTTGGCTTGGTTGTTTTTTTTTAATGTTCTGTTACAAGCTATAAAACAAATTCCCACTTTTTGAGTCAGTTGCACTAAGTTTTTCCTCAACTGTTACCCTTTCTGCACACCCCAGACATTTTCCACTTGTATTGGTGTCCTCGGAATGTCTGCCTCTCATAGGTATTTTCCCGTTGTTTTTGGGAGAGCCCTGCCTCTGCTTACCTGGCTTGACAGGAACTGTTTTTCTTGCAAAGCTGAAGTCCTGCTGTGATGGGAGCCAATTATTCAGTGACATGTTTGCTTCCTGCTCTGGATCATGTTTACAAGCCAGAATGCTGTAGTAATAATAGTAATAAGCAACCTCACAGCTGTCATGCCAGCTTCATAGACTTTCTCTGGTGTCAGCTCTCTGGCTTGCTGACAGTGTCTGACTTGGAAGCCTTTGCTACACATGCACAAAGTAGCTCAGCTGCCTTCCTGCCTTGTGCCAAGAGAGACTACTTTGGACTGTCCCTAACGAAAGCCGCATGCAAGCGGAGGAATGGTTTTCATTCTGCCCTCCTGCATGCGCTTTGAAGTCCAGCGTGGTGTGAATGAGTCTTACTTCCTGTGGCAAGGGTGAAAGGACAACTGAGTAAACTTGGCCTGAGGATTGATAAATAGTTCTCTTTCTCCTAAGATACGCCAAATCCCCTCGTAACCATCCCCCAGTAGAACCTTCTTACTCTGAATTTTGGATCTGTATCATACCTAATCTGCTTGTAAATGTGTAGCTCCTTGGGACACAGACTTGCTTGCTTAGCTCCATGCACTGATGTACAATACTTTTTCATTTAAAGAGATTGAAGAAGAATTTACTCCTTTTACCTTAAAGCTTACTGAAAGGGGTCTGTTGTTCCTATCTCATTGGGAAATTTAGGCAGTTCCTGTTGAGCTATAACTCATTCAAGACCAGGAGAGGGTCTCTTCCTTGCCAGGAGAACAGGGCTATCAGTATAGCTTACTTATCAGTCCCACAACAAAATTTTCTGAGGTGATGTGAGGATAAAAATCTCACAGGTCTCTTACTAAAATTAATGGAAACTTTAAAAGAATCATCTTCCCTCTGCCCTTCACTTAATCAGCAGCCTTGAGCTGAGATGCAGGAGCTCAGGTGAAGCTTCACTTCCAAACTTCAAGTTTTACTAATTAGGAACCCTTCACAAGAGTTCAAGTTTCTCTTGAAAAGACACCAGTTCTATATCTGGAACCATACTTCGTCATTTTATTGGGCTTGGAGTATGTGTGTTTCCTTTAAAAGGCATCAGAATTAATGCAGTGCCCCCTCGGGCAGAGCGCTTGTGATCAAAGGGCTGTGAAAGATGGGGTGCTGATACTCTTTTCAAAATTTTTTTCTTTCTTTTTTTTTTCTTTTGAGTAGCAACATCCTTAAACACAGTTCAGCAGTGCGATTAGAAATGTTTTATGTTATTCTGGAACTAGATTTTCCAAAATGTAGTTAGCAAAATGCAGTGTCTCCTATTTCTTCCTGAGATTGACTAACGTCCTTTATTCTTGTTTCTGGACTTACTGCCCACTGTGCTACTGATCTCAGCAAACAGATCTATGTTTGTGTGTATATCTGTGCTCATACACATGCATGAGCGTAGACATAGCTGGGGGTCAGGCTGCAGTTGTTTGTAATGTAGGTAGCATGAATTTTTTTGAGTCTGTATTTATTCTTTAAATTAACTTCTCATTCTTCACATGACTGAGAGTTTGTCTAATTAAACAAGCAGTATTGTTCAAACCACTGCGCTCCAGGGCTCTGAACACCAGTCGCTCACTGTCCTTGGGTACAAAGCAACCTGCTCACCACAGGCAACAGGGATAAAGTGTTCAAAGGACAGTGGGACGTGATTCAGCCTGCGTTTCACCTTATAAACTTCCCTTTTCCCCCGCTCTCCCCCTTCCCCTTCTGCTCAGCCATAAAAGAGTGCCCTGTGTAATAGGAGTTGGGAGAGGGGGAGGAATAGCAGGCTTACGATAGACCTAGCTTTGCTGAAACCTTGGATGATGTCCAGTGTGACCATGCAGAGGGATGAGCTCAGGGAAATGATTGGAAGTTCAAAGGCCTTTTTGTGTTGTTCACTGTCAGTTGACAGATGTGCTCTCTTGGGCTGTTGCTGCCCAGCCTAGCTCTTCCCACCAGCTTCCCTTCCTTGGGCTTTTTCCCCATCCTGCCTCTCTGCTCTGCCTAGGGAGATGAGTTAGTCCCTGTCTGTCTGGGCATTTGTCTGCCTTCATCCTAGGAATTGCCTTTGCTCATCTCTTTTAGGAAAATATTGTTTCTGTGCACAGATATGGAGAGATCAAGCTGGAATTGAGCAGGGAAGGGGGGATGAGGCTTAACTGTATTTACTGTTGCATTACCTAATCCTGGTATGAGTAGTGCTGAAAGGATGTTAGTGCAATTTGTGAGTACTTTCTGATCAGTGGAAGCAGTGCCTACGAAGGACTTGCAGCTTTCTTAGGAAGTGATAAATATCCTTCATTTTACAGGTTGGGCAAGTGGGGCTAAAGAGACAGAACTGTGCCATGGTCATGCAAGCGTCAATACCAAGCTGGGAAGAGAATATAGGGGTTCTGTTTCCAGTCTTCTAGATGCTAATCCAGCTTGTCCAGAGAGGTCTTGCTCCATCTTTGGTAGTGGAAGGAGTTCCTACTGCTTCATTTGTATTGCCATATACTCTTCTTCCGACCATGGAAGTGTGGCTTTTGAAATGAGTTACATGAGTTAAAGCAATACACTTAACAAATTGTATAGCTGCTCCATGATGTCAGGACAAAATATAGTGGAGGTTGTTTCAATGTTCTAAGTGTGACCTCTTAACTTCTGAATTTCCTGTTAACTTCACATTTCCAAACACTTTGGATATATTTACAACAGTACTAAACATTAACTCTGGGGTAGTGGTATGCCCTCAGCTTTAACTCCATGGGAATAAAACTCATCAAAATATGAAGTAATAAATGACCAACAGAAGGGCTGAATAATAACAACCCTAGAGCAAAGTGCCGTACAGTGGAACTGAAGCCTGATGCATTTAGAACAAATAGAAGGAAACACAGGAATGTTTCTGTGTAGGCAGTTTGCTTTTTAATGGGAAGAAGGGATCGTGGATTGGGAGGGCAGAGCTGGGAAGAGGGGGTTAGGAAGAGACTGCCCCTGTGCGAAAGCTGCTCCCAGAATCTCTTGCGTTTTCCTTTGAAGCATCTGCTTCTGACCATTATTAGATTCAGGTTACAAGTTTACGTGGATCCCTGCCCTGATCCCGTTGGCAGTTCCTCTGCTCTATGAGACATCAGCCTTCATTCTTTTTTTTTTTTTTTTTTTTGTCTTAAGTGAGTTTGTGGTTTTTCTTCCTCCTTTAAAGGAAAGCTCCTGTAGAAGGGGATTTACCTCCCCCCCGGTGTTGTCTGAGCTGGCACACACTTGCTGTCTGCTGGGGTGGGAATTAGGTCCTTCTTTGTATGTGGCAGTTTGTGTTTCGCCCTCTTCCCCCTGCTTCCCCTCCCCTGTGCTTGAAGCTCAATTTTTATATTTAGGGGGAGTATGAAATTGGCTGAACTGCTCCCTGTAGGGGTGGAATTTCATTTTGTGTCGTTACCTCATGAAGGGATACAGCAGTTCAGTGGGATAATGGTATCGGCTCTGAACCAGCGCTAATGGCCTAACCCTCTGGGAGCCTGAAGAATTCTCCCCTGGAGAGTCAGCGTGCAAATTCCCTTCCAGGTGGCTCCTGTGCAGTCCTTTGGTGATTAGTCACGCTGGGACTGGGGAGAGCAGACAGAAAAGCATATGCTGGGGGGATGGTCTTAGTCCTGAAACTGCAGCTGAGGCCGGGGAAGGTTTGCTCAGTGTGCAGTGTATGGAAGTTGTGCTTGGGGAAGAGAGGGCTGATCTGTGGGGCTGACCCTCTGAATCCAAAGATCTGTCTTGGTTTTGTTTGGAAGCAGAGTTTGGGAACTGGAGTGTTTTCCCCTTCTGCCTGCCCTGGGGAAGAAGAGGAAGCTCCCTCTCCATTTTGATGCAGCAGCACAGGGGTGTTCAGAGAAAGCTCAGTGTAAGGAAGCGGGTCAGCCATTGGAAGACCAGGCTGCTTTCAAACCTGTGGGGTGAAAATACAGATCTGTATACTTCCCTCTCCTTCATACCTCTCTGGGGCCTAGAAGTAGCTGGATCTGACCTGGACATATATCTGTGTGGGGCATCCTGGACATGATGGGAAGAACCTTTTCCCAAGGGCCAGTGCCAGATTCTGTATTTTGTCACCTAGTGCAGGGTTCAGCGCTGAGAGCAGTGGTGTCTGCAATGATGTCCTCTCAGATACAGAGGTGCCTATGCCTGCCATACTGCAGGAACGGCTGAGAAGATGATCTGAATTTGTGGTTAGGAAAAGAGATGTTAGAGCAAGTCTGAATTTAACTGCACTAGTGTATTCTTAGGGTGGGAGGCTTTTAGGACAGGCCCTTAGCGAGCAATGTTGGAGGACTTGGTATGGAGAGCAGTGAATGATTCTGTATAGCATAATCCATGCTGCTTTCACAGGACATTGGCAGCAGTCCTGGGCCAAGGGGAAAGAGAGGGTTGAGGAAGCTGGAATAGCCGAAAATGTGACTATGTGTTCTCCTTATTAAATCCTCCTCCCTGTGTATGTGGCTGCTGTCTTCACCTTCTTCTTTTACCCGCCTCCCTCCCCTTGCGCTCCTACCTCCAGGATAGCGTTGGCAAGGGAAGGAGTAGCAGCATAGCAGAAGAGGGCTGGCCTGCCTGGTGACAGATGGGAGATGCTGTCGGCAAGCTGGGCTGGGATGAAAGGGTTTCAGGCGCTAGCCTCTCCAGCCCTTGCCCCTTCGCATCACTGAGCAAACGTTGTTCTTTGGAGAACACACCTGTCAGGAACAGTCTTGTGCAGCCCCTTCCCTACCACAGCTGGCAGCACTTAAAAGCATGAACCTCCCTGGCTTGAGTGTTCCTCTCATCTGTGGGGGGGAAGGACAGGGCTGATGCTACCCCTTGAATTCCAGCTTTGTGGCTCCAGGCCTCTTCAAACACTGTGGATTTGTGGTTCCACTTGATTGCCAGCAGACTCCTGTGTAGGCAAGCATCATCTGATGTCTGCCCCCTTCCTCCATCCCTTCTGGAGACCTCTAGCAGGGTTTGGACTCTATTGCCCACACCTGAGGTACAGCAAATTATCCCCAGCAGTGCATTTCTGCCTCTAAGCTTCTCCTTGCAGGTTTGTTAGACAAAAATGTTGGCAGAGTCCCTGTGCTGGAACACATACTCTAGCATGCATCTTGTGAAATCCTGTTCCCAAAAACGTTGCTTCTGATAGTTCTCACTCTAAAGAACTCGCTGTGTAATAGAAACAGGATGGACTGCACTGGGAAGCATGTAGGAAAGATGTTGATAATGTAATTTTGCTTGTTATAAAACAAGCACAGTTATGGGAGGGCAGCAGGCTCAGGGATGAAAGAGAAAAAAGGAACTCAGTGGGAGAATTGTGGTGGCTACTTTATTGTGGAAAGGTCAGGGCTTCTTTGGAGAGGAGAGACTGCCAAGCTACAGACCTACCCTGGCACCCCATCTGAGGAAGAGCTCTTCCTCATGACTTGAAATTTTATGTCTTTTGTTTCTAAGAGGTGTAGCCCTCCTCCCTCAGGAGGGAAGGAACTTCGCTTTCAGGAAGGAAGCTGGCTGCAGCTCCATGAGGTGTTTCTTTGCTGTTGCAGTGCTGCCCACTTGCTCCCCCTTGGACTTCCACTGTGACAACGGGAAGTGTATCCGCCGGTCCTGGGTCTGCGATGGAGACAATGACTGTGAGGATGATTCTGATGAACAGGACTGCCGTAAGTCACCTCTCTGAGGGGAGAGGGTGGGTGTCGTGCCTGCCGTGGCTGGGGAAAGCTGACCCTTTTTATTACAGGAATGTAAGAGTTTATCCACTGAATCAGACCTTTGGCTTGTAATAAGTTATATCCTGCCTCTGACAGAGGTGTGTACCTGATACCTGTAAGCCCTGACACCTTGGCACCTGGCTTGCTGTTCAGCTGCGTGTCCTGGGGGAGGGGATGCTTCTCCATCCAGCTGGAGAACCGTTTATGCCCTGCAGCCCTGCTAGTTAATGTCCCATGAAGCACTTCCCCGAGCTGTGTCCTCCCCTGTTCGTGGAAACACCTAACCCCTGCCAAATCCTACTGAACTGCCTGTCTGGCTGACTTTCTGGGGCCTCAGGTTCCACTGTCTGACTTTTCTGCTGTGCCGGCCTGTCCCCAGCATCCTCTCCTTTCAAAGAGAGCTCCCTGAGGAGAGGGAGGTGCTGTAGGGATGCTGCCCACGCAGAGACCAGTTACCCTGAAAGCTGACTGACTGCTGCCAAGTGAGGTGCCATCTTCAGAAGAGCTGCCATGGCAGGCTGCTAGCTGTGAGCACTGCTGTTGTGCTTCTACGGATTATTAAAATAGCGGGAATTTTGCCTGAGTCTCTAGAGTTCAGCCCCTTCCTTTCCCCTTTGCGTTGAGGACAAGGGTTACTTGTAGTTGGCTTCCATTAGCAAAAGGTGTTCAGGGATACAACTTCCCTTCTCCACGACACATCGTCAGGTCTGTACTTGCAGCATGTACCAGAGAACCAGCATGTTATGTGGCACTGGAGCTTCAGCTTCTCTGAAACTGCACTGGTTGCTAAGGCTGGCATCAGGCTGCAGTTAGGGGCAGGACTGTTTTGCTGTCTGGTTGAGATGGTTGCAGCTGCTTAATAAACATTACTTTATAGCCCTTGAATTCTAAAAAAGTTGTGTGCCTGGTGCCCCTGAGTGGCTCTGATGGAGGAACCACATCTCAAGAAATGCAAAAATAAAGCTCTTGGTTGTAAAGTATTCCATGTCCAATACTTGTGTGGAAATTAATTCACTTTTTGATCAGTATGCCCCTGATCTTTGCCTGCCCTTCTGCGCAAAGGGCTGGGAAGCAAGGTTCAGGGGTTTGACATCCTCTGTGATGCTCTGGATCACAGGACTAAGCTCAGTTTTCCAGTCTGTTCAAAGGTTTTTCATGAAAGGAGAGGTGTATAGGTTGGGGTCTGTTTGGTCTTCTGTTTTTCAGAAAAAGTTGGAATGCCCTCATATCTAAGACAACAGTGGAGAAGGGTGTGATCAAAAGATTTGGAGACTAATAAAAGGAGGAAGGCAAGGTTCTGTGAATAAGAAACTCACAGGGGGTTGTTCAGACTAGCATGTAACTATAGGAGGGTTTCTGTTGGATTGAGGTCCTCAGGTGCAAATTTTGCAGTCCCTTTCCTTTCCTTACTGGTCTACAGACAAGCTTCCTTAGAAGTCTGGCAAAGAGAGTGGAATGAGGCTGCAAATACTGTGACATTCAGAAGAGGAAGCTTAAATTCTCTCTCTCCCTTTTCAATGAACATTTCCTTTCCTTTGAACGTAGCTTTGGCATTGTTGTGAAAAGAAGGTGGAGATGTAATTCTACCAACAATTATTTGTTAGATAATGATAGGGCCTATTAATGCCTTTAAAAAGAGGCCTGGGTTGCCTTTTTTCTGTGCAGGGAGCTCTTGAGCCTGGCTTGGGGCTGTGCTAGAATACCAGCACAGGACAGGTGGCTCCATCGTTCCCTTCCAGGTACTTCCTTCAAGCCATGTTCTCAACTTTTAGAGCCTGCTGTACTATTGACTTGTGGATGGAGTGGAAGAGAGACACTCAAGAAACCTCACAGTGGCCCTCCTGGTATTGTTAGGGGAAGGGGAATCGGCTCTCCAACATCATGGTGTCCTTGGAGGATGATGTTGCTCAATTTGTAATATGTCACAGATTTGGTGTTCTGCAAGGTAAATCTTCTTGCCTTGCCTTCACCTTATCTCCATTGTGTCCCTGCAGCTCCACGGGAGTGTGAGGAAGATGAGTTCTCATGTCAGAATGGATACTGCATCCGCAGCCTGTGGCACTGTGATGGTGACAACGACTGTGGCGACAACAGCGATGAGCAGTGTGGTGAGTAATGTGGCCCTACAAATGCTGCCCTGCTAGTGCTTTAAAGGGGGTTGCACAGACTCTAACCTGTGCAGTTCTAGGATCCCCTGAGCATGGCGATGGCTCACAGCTGGCTTGTCTGGGCTGGGCTTGTGGGATATTCTGTTCCCAGGGCTGGCTACTTGGGATCTCAGGCTGCGTGGCTTACCTGCCAGGCAAAAAATCACTTGAGACCTGTTATTCCTTGACATGCCATTGTGAAGTCCCATGGATTCCTTTTGAATCCAGCACTCTGTTGTCAGTTAAATGAACAATGATGTTTTTGCTCAGGCACTGCATGACACGGGTATGTATGGTTTAATGAGCAATCTTGTTTGTGGGTGCCCTAGGAGCTTTGGGAGCATGGTGTGGTTGTTTCCTGGGTACTCGTGAGAAAAAACAAGGCTTTGTTTGCGTTGCTGTCTCTGCAGATATGAGAAAGTGCTCGGAGAAGGAGTTTCGTTGCAGTGATGGTAGCTGCATAGCTGAGCACTGGTTCTGTGATGGTGACACAGACTGCAAGGATGGCTCAGATGAAGAGAATTGCCGTAAGTGCTCTCCTTGCTTTGTAACCACAGGAAATAGCCCTTTGGACCTGCTCCTGTCTTGGGGTTTGGCACGTTTTCTGCAGCAGAGATCAAAAACAAGTTAGTCCTGCCTGTACTGGCAGCTATGCTGCCTTCTATTGCCTACCCCAGAGGGCACAAGAGAATGGTGTATCTCTTGTGTTACCTCACAGGCATACTTCGTCTGTGCCTGGCTGCTTCTCTGTTCCTTCCCATGGCTGTGTGATCTTGAGTGGGAGCAGGAGGCTTATGCTTTACCGAATACAGCTTTTACAAAACTGTAGGAGTTGGGGGCCAGGGGGGAAGGGGAGAAAACTATTCCCTTCTTTTTCCTCATGTCTGATTCCTGCCTGAAATTTTGCGGGGCGCTCTGACAGCACTCCCACTGACAGCATCCTCAGGGACTGCACGTCCCCAGCTGACACACTGCAGGGGCTGCCTGCCTGACCAACCTCTCTTCACTCAGATGCTTTATGCAGGATGTTGTCCGAAAAGTGACTGATGGGAAAGGGGGGCCGTGAGAGCCCACAACAGTTGTTTTTCTCGTCCACCTTCACAGGCTTGTAGCAAGTGGGACAGGAGTCTATTATGTCCCTTCCTAACCCCCGCTGCCTCTCTCCTGTATCTGTGAGCACTGTGGGTGTCTGTGGAAGTTGCAGTGGTCCCTTCCCCCACCCAGCTTTCAAAGGCATTTTGCAGAATTTGTTCTAGATAGCAGGAAACTTCAAAAGGCTCTGGGAGGGGGATCAGGGCCGCCAGCTCCTGAAGGGCAGGGGGAGTGGATGCATGGGGGAGTCGTCTTTTATCTCTCCAGATAATGAGAGTTGGCAGGGAGCCAGGGGCTGCAAACGTTTCTAAGGGAGGAAAGGGCTCTAAGAGGAAGCCACCCTCTCTCCCTCTCCTTTTCCCCTCTCCCTTTCTCACTCCCTTGTCTGTCACTTCCCTGCAGGCCATGAATAGGCCCTTGGGAAGGGAGGGGAGATGTTTCAACCTTGCCTCCCGTGGGAGTGAAGGGGCACCCAGAATTGGTACCCCTGCTTCTCTGACCTGGAATACTTCTCCAGTCCTGGGTGGCAGTTGTCTCTATAAGGCATTTTAAGTAACTCACTGAGAAGCTCAGTCTGGCTACCTCCCTTTCTCTTATCTTCCTCCATGTGGTTGTCATCTTTTTCTTATCTCCAATCCTGCTTGTCATTCATCTAAGACAAGGTGGGACTACACTGTTCTGTTTTGTGTGTTTTTTTCTTGTGTGTGTGTGTGTTTCTTTTGGGGGAGGGGGTTGTGTGACAATTGAATCACACTACATGAGAATGTAAGTTGCTGGCTTCATTTTCTCCTCAAGGAGACCCAAACACTCCTTTCAGGTTCCTTTCGCGAGGCACATGTTAACACACATTTTAGTATCTAGCCACTGGATACTCACTGAACTAAAGCTCTTACTGCATGCCTGCAGGCTGTGTCCACTACTTCAGGTTGGAGAGGCAGGTGTAGTTCACTTCCCAGACTGTCAGCCTTTTTTTTTCCCTTTTGTTTAATGGATTTGTTTTCAGAGCTCCTCAGCTGGAAGACTCATATGCCTGAAACATGCAGTTCATTCTCTGGACAGTATGAGAAGAGGTGTCAGATTCTGTTGTGTGGGACTCAGTATTTTTGACCCCTTCCCACATAGTGTACTGTTAAACAGACAACAGTGGGCAAATCCTTGACTATGAGTTTGTTGGGCTTTGCCCGGGGTCATCTGTCTGGCAGTGCTCCTTATGGTTTCTTTTGGTGACAGCTTGAGAGGAAAGGGAGGTGGGGAAATCCTCAAAGGTTAGCCGCAGACTTGGGCACCTTGCTGCTTGCTTACTTCCTTTAGTCTTCAGGTGCTTATTTTTGTTAAAATTTTAAAGGAATCATTCCATACTTTAAGGTTGGATTCTGACATGCCTCAGTCCTTAATATAGACCTATCCTAAAGGGTATCTTTATTTTTCCATCTGTGTTTGTATCTACCTTTTTCAGGTTTAATAAACAATTTAAACACTTTCTGGAGGGCACTAAGACGTAGTTTCTCAAGCACAAGACAGAAGGTGACACTCTTGGATCCTTTTTGTTGCTTTCCCATCAGCCCTTCCTTCATAGCTGTTTCCTTCTCTAGAACTTAATGGCTCTTGAAAAGTTAGTGTTTATAGACTAACATCCTATGTAATTTTTTAATTATTATTATTTTTAGTGGATTGTCTGCATGGGTGTCTTTGTATATAGGTTTAACCTGCCTCTCAGTGAAGCACAAACAACACTTAAGTTCCTCTCAGTAATACAAGTCATGCAGAGATATGCAGCAATGGCTAGCAATTTCCAACACCTTTCCATTGAATACTTGCTAGTCCGTTATTTGAGAAGGTTGCATCTAAACTGGATTGTGCCCTGTCACCTCAGGCATTTTTTCTTTGGTTCCCTTGTTAGCATCAGATGTTCCAGCTGCCACCTGCAGCTTGGAGGAGTTCCAGTGTGCATATGGACGCTGCATCTTGGACATCTACCACTGTGATGGCGACGATGACTGTGGGGACTGGTCTGATGAATCTGACTGCTGTAAGTTAGTGCAAGGTGATATACTGGTCCAAGCATATGAGTTGCAAGCCTAAATGGATTTTGCATTGGCTGGAGAGGCATTGCAGTGTAGATGGCAATCTAACTGTTCATACGTAAGCTGGCTCTTTCATATTTTTTTTTTTAAACTCAGGAAAGTAAGAATAGTGATGTGCGTAGTCAGCATGCTTCTGCATACATGAATTAAAGCAGTTTCCAGGAGGAGTCATATTCAGGACCAAGTTCCACAACAGTGGAGTGTAAGGGTGGTGCTGAGAGGCTTCGGGGTTGTTACATTGGTCTGAGTTTGCTCTTTATATTCTTTACCATCTCTGCAGCATCTCACCAGCCTTGTCGCTCTGGAGAGTTCATGTGCAACAGTGGCTTGTGCATTAACGCTGGTTGGAGGTGTGATGGAGACTTCGACTGTGATGACCAGTCAGATGAGAGGAACTGCAGTGAGTGCTGGGAACTGGTGGAAGTGTTCAGTTTCTGTGGATGAAAAAGAGTGTTTGGGATTGTTAGCTTTGGAATTGGGTCTCTTCTGATCCTTTGTGCTCATCTAATGTTCTTTTTTTGGTCCCTCAGCTACATCTATGTGCACAGCTGACCAGTTCCGCTGTAAATCAGGGCGCTGTGTCCGTCTGTCCTGGCGTTGTGATGGGGAAGATGACTGCTCGGACAACAGTGATGAGGAGAACTGTGAGAACACAGGTTTGGCCTGCTGCCTTGCTGCTTATAGCTACTGTTTCCATTCTGGAGGTAATAGGTAGTGAAGTCTCTTTTGGATTGCTTCACTGACTTCAGCCTAGAGTTTCCATCCTTCCCGAAGAATGGGATCTATAGGCTATCTTATATGCTTGCAAACAGGTGCAGGTCTGTGTGCTTAAACTAACTTAAGTGTGTTTTCTTGTCAAATATCAGATCCCTGTATCTTCCTGTACTGTCCCTACACTATGAATTACCACAAAGGTCTGAGATGATTCCATTCAGACTTGGAAGCATTAATAGTGTGCAAAGTTGCTACCTTTGTCAAATAGACTGTGTCTAACTCATGCCTTCTAGATAGTTCTGGATAGCTTTCATGTTGCCTTGTGAAATTGCCAAGCAATTCTAGCAGGCAGTGGAATCAAAAAGGGCATTTTGTGGAAGTGAAGGATAAAGTCTTTGTTTTAGAGGTTAAGGGTGTCAGCTTCCTCCTTTAGATATTTGCTCAGGAGTCTCTCTCTCTCTTTCTAGCAATCGTTTTGTATATAGCCATTCTTTTATATAATGGCGGTTATGGAGAAGAGGAGGGTTTCAACAGAGCCTAGTGTTATGGTAGGATTCAAGGAATATCTAGAATCTTCTGTTTTTCTTAAATCCTTCAGGATGTCTGTAGGCCTTGTTGAAGAATAGTGTGTACTGGTCCATGAATTCATCCCACTGAGTAGAGCCCAGCTGCGCATACTGACCCTTCTGGATCACTGTATTTTAAACAGTGGGTTTAGGGCTGACAAAAGGGGTTTGTGAAACTGTACCCCTTGTTTGGGCCTGTTGAGGAGGGGAGAGTGGGTGTTCTACAAGGACAGCTCAGCTCAGAAGACCTGGAGAGGCACACTTTGTAGCCCTTCGAGAGCAGCTGCTCTAGATTGCTCAGCTGTCATGAGCACCAGTGTGCAGGAGATGGTGGTGATTCTGGAAAAAGCAATTGTATTTAAAGACAAGCTGGTAACCCAGTTTCCTCATCCTGATAACAAAGGTATTTAGAGGTATTGAAAGAAGAGTTGCCACCCAGAAGCCAAGTCAAACTTCTAGAGCCACTAAAATTCAACCTCTCCATGTCAAATGAAACCCGAGGTGGTTGAGTACAGCTATTGTTACTGTAAGGTTAGTTGTGCAGTTTTGCATTACGTCTATGGTGATAGTTAGCAGGTAAAAATTAACTCAGGGCTTCCAAGCAGAATGTTTACTGGCTCATCTAAGTGAAATAGTGTGCTGTCTCAGTGTCTGTAGCAAGAGTTAAAATCCTGTGTCACCTCTTGGATTTAGAGCAGAATTATATTTTTATTGGCGATAGAGATAAGATTCCTAGAACACTAGGAGACCAGCTGATGTAAGGATCTTTGCGTTCGGTATGACAAATGCAGTCCATGTTTCAGAATCCTTCATATAAAGCATTCCTGTGCTCTGAAAAGTGAATGAATCTGCATGTGATTTGGTTTTATGTTCCCAGTTGCTGTGTCTGTTAGTTCTTATTTGTACTTGTTGCTAATCTCACAACTACCCTTTTCCATGCTGCTTACAGGCAGTCTGCCAATCTAATTGTTTCTTTGCCAATAACTGTATTGTCCTGTTGTCTTCCTATGATTATCAGAGGGTGGTGATTTGGAAACCACTAACCAAGTCAGCTTAAGAGGTACAAGAAATGAGGCAACTGGACAATGCAGTTATTGCTGAAGAAACGATCAGATTGGCAAAGTCCCTACAAACAGTATTATTTTACTTACAAGAGTTCTGTAGAGTCTCCCTGCCAACAGCAGAAGTTGAAGCGTGTAGCTCGTGTGAAATCCTGTTGCCTGAGCTCAGATTTCAAGGATGCATGTAAATCTCATTCCAAGTCCATCACAGTGCAGTTAGGGCTGGACAAGACACTCATTCCTGGGCAGGTTTAAGATCCATAGCCATGCTGGGGTGACATATCAGATGATTAAAGTGAGGAACTGACTCCTCTCCTGCACATGCTGAGTAGGGTTGTGGAATCTGGAACCAAAGGGAACTAAGCCAGGACCTTCCAGTCATTCTGAGAGAAACCAAATAGCTGAACTTTCCAGTAAAGCAACACTGGACTCAGTCTGGAGGAGAGTTCTCAGGCCTCCAAATCAGCATAAAGATATGTGGAGCAGTAAGGAGTGCAAGATGAGCTGAATTCAAGGAAGTAAAGGATTTGTGCTCATATGTAAAGTTTGTAACAAATCTTAGAAAATGTTCTATATCCTTTTCTTCACCGTGACTTTTGTTCCATCAGTAAGCTGTGGTGGGCTTACTTTCCCCTTCTTCTATTGCAGGGACTCCTCAGTGTGCCCCAGACCAGTTCCTGTGTGGGAACGGGCGTTGTATTGGCCAGAGGAAGCTGTGCAATGGAGCAAATGATTGTGGAGATGGCAGTGATGAGAGCCCACATCAAAACTGCCGTAAGTCCTCCAAGTTCAGTCTTAAACATAAATGGAGGCACTGTGTTGTGTGGGAGTCTATCTGGTGTTGCTGAAGGATGTGTGTAAGGAAGAAAGCCTGGGCTGTGGTAATGGGACAGAGTTGAAGTCTGAGGAAGAAGGCCTTGGTGATTTTGCCAGTTACATACTGCAGACAAGGAATAATGGGGAGAAGATTATGATCTCACATATTAAAGTTTGTCTGCAGAGATAGTGAATCCTAAAAGCATATTATTCTGAGCTTTGTTGTCCCCTGTAGTTGTGGCCTGCAGGGGAGAGTTCTGACTGTGAAGAGGCAGCTTCCAGCACAGCCTGTGTTCTCCCCATATTGCTCAGCCTGTTCTGAAGGGTGACTGCTGCCTAACAGCTGAGGACACAAGCAGCTGCCTTGTGGTTTCAGCTCAGTTATCTTCACGTGTTCCTTTCACAGGTCCACGAACAGGGGAGGAGAACTGCAATGTCAACAATGGTGGCTGTGCTCAGAAGTGCCAGATGGTACGAGGGATGGTGCAGTGCACCTGCCACACAGGTTATAGGCTCCTGGAAGATGGCCGATCATGCCAAGGTGGGTTTTTGAGCAGTAGCCTCCTCCCTGCTGCTTTGATGTGCTTGAGGTTGATGGCTATGATAGGGTGCAAATCAGAGCATGAAAGCAGAAGCAAGCTATCGGTGAGATTGCCTGGCTTGTTGATGATCTAATGGTAATTTTCTCCCTTTGTCTGTAACACGCAGATGTGAATGAATGTGCTGAGGAAGGTTACTGCAGCCAAGGCTGTACCAACAGCGAAGGAGGCTTCCAGTGCTGGTGTGAGCAAGGCTACGAGCTGAGACCTGACAAGCGTAGCTGCAAAGCTCTAGGTAAAGAGGAGTTCAGCTTTATTCTGGTGTGTGTGTGTTGGTCCAGTTCTCATAATTTTGTCTCTAATGCTTCATTGGCAGCATTATGGTGTTCACCAAGCCAACATGTGATGAAAAGGAAGTACCTGGATTTGTATTGGATATGCCCAGGTTGTTGGGGAATGCCTGTGAAAATTTTGTGTGATTTTGACCATGGAAAGATACTTCACTGTTTCCTTTCCCTGCCAGCAGGACAGCCCTTGCCTTCTTTTCTTAGTCCCTTGTCATTCCTGGTGACCCAGACCTTGGGACAAAAACAACCTCCTGCTTCTGTCTCTGTTCAGGAAGTGTCTTAACCTTTCCAGTCAGTAAGGTTCTAGCACAGCTCTTTGTGGTTTGACTCTTGATGCTGTTCACCAGTCCTGAATGCTGTGAGTGGCTGCTGTATGCACATCTGCTGTTTTTTAAGGGCATCTATATACTTGTGTAACTTTATTCCTCAGCTCCTCTAATGTAGGAGCTGAGGAATTAGAAATTCCATTTAAAGAATTAAGATTTCATTAGGAATTCCCCTAATGAAATCCTTAAAGGATGTTGATGTTCTTTTTCCTTTTTTTTTTTCTTTTTTTTTTTTTTTTTCCTCTGCAGTGGAAGTACCTGCTGAGTTTATATCTGGCTGAGGCAGATTTTAACTTTCTTGTCTTTGGTAGAAGATGTGGTAGAGCATGTGTGTTTGTATGGCTAGGAGATGGATGTACGAAAAGAAAATTATAGTCCAGCTGCTAAGTAACTGCCTAGTGGTATAGTTTCAGAGGTTGAGGTGAGGCAGGCTTAGGTGGGACCTGGAATGAACACTTCTTGCTGACTGAATGTTTGGCAAAAGGTTTAAAACTGCTCATCTTTGAGTTAGGACTGTGTATTGAGGATGTGAAAACAGCTCTCTGAAGTGTTTTGCACTTGGGAGTTGATTTCTTGCTGCCAGTATGTCCTGATTCCAGCTGGGATAGAGTTAATTTTCTTTCTAGTAGCTGATATAGTGTTATGTCTTGGATTCAGTATGGAAAGACTGTTGATAACACTGATGTTTTCAGTTGCTGCTAAGTAAAGTTTAGACTAAGTCAAGGATTTTCCAGCTTCTCATGCCCAGCCAGCAAGAAGGCTGGAGGGGCACAAGAAGCTGGGAGGAGACACAGCCAGGACAACTGACCCAAACTGGCCAAAGGGGTATTCCATACCATGTGACGTCATGCCCAATATATAAGCTGGGGGGAGTTGGTCTGGGGGGATCGCTGCTCAGGAACTAACTGGGCATCGGTCGGCGAGTGGTGAGCAATTGCGTTGTACATCACTTGTTTTGTATATTCCAGTCCTTTTTTTATTATTGTCATCATTATTAGTTTCTTCCCTTCTGTTCTCTTAAACTGGTCTTAACCCACAAGTTTTACCTTTTTTCCTTCTGATTCTCTCCCCCATCCCACTGGGTTGGGGGGAGTGAGTGAGTGGCTGCGTGATGCTTAGTTGCTGGCTGGTCTTAAACCATGACACAATACTGCAAAACTATGTTCTGGGACTTGCTGCAGAGGGAATGGTAGGCAGGACCCTGTCAAAGTGCTCTAATGCTGTCTTCCCATATATTCTCAGGGCCAGAGCCAGTGCTGCTTTTTGCCAATCGAATTGATATCCGACAAGTGTTGCCTCATCGCTCAGAGTATACGCTGCTTCTGAACAACCTGGAAAATGCCATTGCGCTTGACTTCCACCACAGCAAGGAGCTGGTGTTTTGGTCTGATGTCACTCTTGATCGCATCATGAGGGCCAATCTGAATGGTAGCAATGTGGAAGAGGTGGTTTCCACAGGGCTGGAGAGCCCAGGTGCGTCACCACAAAAAAGGCAAAAGCCTGGGGACTGACCGTGGTGTGAGAATAGGGGTGGGTGAGTGGATAGAAGTGGGAACCCAGCATTCAAAATGGACTGCATCTCCCTGAGCAAGGGGATGGGTTGGATGGAATGGGTGTGAGATCAGTGTCCCCCTGGCGTTAATCTTGGCTGATGGAAGAGACAGGAGGACTGAATTGGGCCTCTTCTGAGGCCAAGAGGGAAAGGAAACTATTTTCTGAGCAGATCATGTTCCTGGTTTCATTCTGTGCTTAATTCTCCCCTGGAGATAGGTGGACTTGCTATTGACTGGATCCATGACAAATTATACTGGACAGACTCTGGGACATCTCGAATTGAAGTAGCAAACTTGGATGGCACTCATAGGAAAGTGCTTTTGTGGCAGAACCTGGAGAAGCCCCGAGCAATTGCCTTACATCCTATGGAGGGGTGAGTGAAAATGTAGGACCCCAGTGAGCCCCTCCATGCAAGCGCTTCCAGGTGAACATTGAAAACCCCATCCTTGGTCACAAAGGCTGCCTCTGGGCTCAAGCCTTCATTTGGTACTGCCAGTTTGGGGAACCTGTCAATGCTGGGTGCCTTCAGAGCCATAATCCTATTCTGGGCCCTTTGGGTTTCACCAGCCTGAAAGTGCTGGTTGTTACCTTGTTTGCTGTCACTTCTCCCATGGTTATGACCCAGTCTCATGCTCAAGATCACAGGACTGATACTGTTTTGCCCTGATAGGGAGTGATACTGGGTGCAGTATGTGGGACATGAATTTTCTAGCCTGTCTCTCCCTGCCTCCTCCAGCACTATCTACTGGACTGACTGGGGCAACACTCCCCGCATTGAGTATTCCAACATGGATGGCTCTAATCGGCGCATCATTGCGGATACACACCTCTTCTGGCCCAATGGACTGACCATTGACTATGCGGGACATCGAATGTACTGGGTAGATGCCAAACATCATGTCATTGAGAGGGCTGACCTCGATGGGCAGAATAGGAAGGCTGTTATTAGCCAAGGTAAGTAACAGGGCTACATACGGGGAGTGCTCTCTGCAGTAAAGAAGACAGAGTAGCACAGTGCTGCTCTTCAAGAGTTTCAGAGCCACTGGCTCCTACTTCTATGCTTTTCTCCTGTTCTTTCACTGTGGGATGAGTTCTGCCACTGCTGAGGGATGGGGTTTGCTACCCAGTCTTCAGTGGACAGGAGGGAAGAATTGTCTGTTATATTAGTGTATGCTGGATTTGAGCAGGTTGACTGTGGTGAGACCTAAGGGGCAGTGGAAAGAGCTTTCCCTTGTCTCCCTGCTAGCCTGAGTCCTGTTGGACCTGATTATATCCCTGTATTGGATGTCCGTTACAGGCCTCCCACACCCATTTGCTATCACTGTGTTTGAGGACAGTTTGTACTGGACAGACTGGCACACCAAGAGCATCAACAGTGCCAACAAATTCACAGGCAAGAACCAGGAGATCATCCGCAACAAGCTCCACTTCCCTATGGACATCCACACACTGCATCCTCAGCGCCAGCCAGCAGGTAACTGCAGAGAGGGTAGAGACCCATTTGAGCCACTAGAAGACCTGCTGCCACCCACCACCCTGTAAAGCAGGGAGATGGCAAGCCTGAACCCAGCATATCGACACATCCACCACCTCTGTCCAGAGCTGTCCACAGGACTTGCTCCATCTGGCCGTTCAGTGGAGGTCCCTCAGCCCCGGTAACCTGGTGTTCGGTGTTACCGCAGCTCCCCCTGCTGACACGTAGGAGTGGAGCCTTTTCAGTAAGAAGTACTTGCAGCTTGTTTATGCAAGAGCTGTTTTGGGAGAGGGAAAAAATTCAAAAGTGGGCACTAGTAGTGACTGACACCTCCCTTATTCCTCTTCAGTTGCCATAATCTGCTCTAGAAGTAGATTGAGTTTAATGTTTCATTTTAAAATTGAGCTCTACAAATGGAGTTAGTGGTTTAGTTTATATGTTTCCTTATTCTCAATTAACTTCTGGTTAGACAAGTTATCTTATCTATGTGGGTCTTGACACCTCGACTGGTGTTTTTCCTCTTTTCTTTACTCTTTGCTTTATGCGTGGTTGGTTTTGTCTTTGGCTACTTGAGCAGGGAGAAACCGTTGTGGGGCCAACAATGGGGGCTGTACTCACCTCTGCCTGCCAAGCAGCAAGGATTACACCTGCGCCTGCCCCACGGGCTTCCGCAAGACCAGCAGCCATGCCTGCGCCCAGAGTAAGTGAGGTGGGACCACAGCCTGCATGCTCAGATGTTCAGTGGGTGGCAGAGGGTTGGCAATGGGAGTCAGCAGCAGCAGTTGCTTCCAAGGACATGCAGCTGGATACACTGAGTTAGTAGCATTAAGGGCCCCGCCAGAGGATGCTTCACCTTTTTGATGCATTTCCCTCACTAGGTTTGATGGGTGGGATACGGAGAAGCTCCATCCTTGGGCCCTTATTTCAGGGCTGCTATTGGTGCCATGCTACCTGTCACAGCTGATTGTTTCCCTTAAACTCCCATAGGAGCTGTGTCAGTGATGAACAAAAAATTCAGTCCTCTTAATTGCCACAGTTTCTCTCTGTTTGCAACCATGTGGAAGAATTAGGCCAACTGTTTCCTAGATTCTCAAGAGCTATTCTCAAATAGCTATTTGATTTGGAGGAAGGTCTATGCCATTCTTTGAAGAATATGGTTGACTTTGTTCCCTCAGCATAGGTTACCCCCAGGAGACAGCTCCCTACTACTCTGTTCCCCCCTGCTCACCAACCCCACCCATCCCCTCCCAGTGGTATTTTGCTACCAGTAAAATCCTGGGCTGTGACCTGCCAGTGAGAGATGATGTGAGTGGTTAAGGTTGAATATAGCAGGGAATTGTCTGTGTCTATCACTGTGTTGTTGAACTTAGAGAAATTAAAAGAAGACCTTTCGACCTTTGATCAGGTCTTGACAAGTTCCTGCTTTTTGCCCGAAGGATGGACATCCGTCGGATCAGCTTTGACACAGATGACCTGTCAGATGATGTCATCCCCCTTGCTGATGTTCGCAGCGCTGTGGCTCTAGACTGGGACTCAAAGGATGACTATGTCTACTGGACAGATGTTAGCACCGACTCAATCAGCCGAGCAAAATGGGATGGATCGAGCCAGGAGGTACAGTGTTAACTACATGTGGAGGTCATCTAGCCTGGAGACTCCCTGAGCATCAGATTTGAAGCCACTGGGATACACAGGCCTTCTACAGAGCTGCAGTTCATGCTGGATTTGTTGTTCATTAATTTGCCTAGTTCTGGCTCAGAGGAGCCCTGAGATCACTGAACATTTCATACGTAGGTTTGGTGTATGTGCCTGCTTGTATGGAAAACCTTGAATTGGGACACGAAGCACACTGATTTGTAAGCTCTGGTCAATTCCTTTGTTGTAGCCCTAAAATCTGAAAGGAAGAAGTATTAAATCCTCTGTTATGTACTACATTTGGAACAAGAGCCACACTCCTTGGGAATGCTTTTTGCACGTGCCCTTAGCCTAATGTTGCCATAAGTGAGGGGAACAGAGTTCAAAGTTTGGAGTTGCAGTTTGAACAGATATGAAAAATAGATGTTTCTCCAAGTGTAAGACTTATTTGAACTTCTAAGTCCTTAATGGTCTCTCCTGTATGGCATTGCTCTGCTTGGGCTTTTGCCTTTTGAAAGTTAAATGTTGTTTGTGAATGGGTAGTGCATTGGGCAAGTGCTTTCTCCCTAAGGTCTAATCTCACTGAGGATTTTTTCTTTTTGTTTTTATTTAGGTTGTGGTGGATACCAGCTTGGAAAGTCCAGCTGGACTGGCAATTGACTGGGTCACCAACAAGCTATACTGGACTGATGCAGGTACTGGGATCCTCCGCTTTACCTAGGCTTCTGTCTTCCTTATTAGTCATGAAAACTGAAAAACAGCTGGGTAGTTCTATATGTCTTATTCCAAATTCGTCTGTTTCTGTCTCGCAGAAAATGGAATTTCATCTCGTGTGCTTTTAACAAAGAGGGAGCTGAGGTGGAATCCTTAGATTAATTCTTTTTGCAGTATCCCCAGTGCTAATTCTGTAGAAGGGTTTATAGTAGAAGTCAAGCACCACTGTTGTCTTGCTGCAGAGCTCGCGATTGTGTGTGTTTGCCTGTCTTCCAACAGTGTATCTTGGGGTGCAGCAGGTGGTATTTGGAGGATATTCCCTGCTGGAGAGTCATAGTTCAGAGAGATGCAAGGAAGATGATTCTTTTTTAGCTGTTCTCTCATGCCTACGTAGATACCTTGGGGGCTTAGGAAAGAGCTGGTTTACATTCATACAGGACTCCACATCAGTGACGGCCACAGAGGTGACCCGAGAGATATGGAAGGTGACACTTTGAGCCACGTTTCTTACCAGTCTCCAGCTATGAACAGAGATGGATGAAGGGGAAGAATGCATTGTTGTATGGATGTTTTTTGCCTTAGCTCTTGCGATTACAGAGGTCTTTGATCTCTCTCTCATTCTCTCTCTTGACTTTTGTAGGAACAGATCGGATAGAGGTCTCCAACACAGATGGGACCATGAGAACTGTTCTAATCTGGGAGAACCTAGACAGACCTAGAGATATCGTGGTGGACCCTGTTGGAGGGTGAGAGATTCTTTTTTTCTAGGATGACATGGCAATTCTTGCATGTCTAAAGATATTCAGGTTCTTTGGTTTTGTGCAATTATTTTTCTGGTGCCATTGTTCTACATCCTTCCAAAGACTGAAATTAGAGACCTCATTTTGGATGCTAGTGGAACAAGATAAGCAGGGATAATTGCCTGTTGTGCTGTAGAGCTTGCAGGAGCTGGCTGGTGTTTTCATTTGTTTATCCTGGGGACGTAATAACAAAGTTGTAGTACAAAAATGTTGAGAATGAGACCATCTAGACCTTTGCTATTTCTGTATTTCACATCTATGTTGAATTTGTATTCAAGCTGTCTGCTTATCAACCAGAGTTCAGTCAGAAGGATCTCCTCAGGTAAATTACTGCTGATCTCAAGCAGGCTCTAGCATTAGTGGCCTCTTGGCTTCAAAGCACTGCATCAGAGTATTGAGGGATCAGGTGTGTCATGGAAAGCAAACCTGAGTAGAGTAACAGAAACAAATGGTTTCAGTAATGGATTTTGCTTCTGAATCATAAGACCTTGTGTAGCTGGGGGTAGGGTGAATAGGAAAAAGCTTGCCAGCCATTGCTTTAGAAGCAATGTTGAAGGCTTGGAATAAAAGCACGCTATTCTTCCCTTGAGTGGATTACTGAAAGACCAGTGCAGCAAGAGTATACAGGGCCAATGGTGGAGACTGGTAAATAATTGGTTAATTTTTAGACCTTGAACTTTTTCCTCCATGTTGTAATTAGGCCAGCCCATGAGTAGTAGAAGGTATATAAATTTGAGTATGATCTTAGGTACATTACAAGAACCCAAGGCTGGGCATGAGTACAATATTAGTCTAGTGCTGCTTCCTGCTAGGACCTGAAGGCATCAGGCTCTCTTGCTTCTCTGTAACACTGCCTGGCCATAGTGGCAGTGAAGGAGTGCGGGCATTCACTTCTCTCTGGGCTTGTGTTCAGGTTCATGTACTGGACTGACTGGGGAGCCAGCCCAAAAATTGAGCGTGCTGGTATGGATGCCTCAAACCGCTTGGTGATCATTTCCTCCAACCTGACATGGCCTAATGGCTTGGCTATTGATTATGAGTCACAGCGCTTGTACTGGGCAGATGCAGGCATGAAGACCATCGAGTATGCCAGTCTGGATGGAAGCAACAGGAAGGTAAGGAAGCCATCTTTGAGAAGGGAGTCTGGGAGCCTGAGGTGTAAGTCCTAGAGCACAGACTGCTGATGGCCCCTGCCTCTCTTTCCAGTTGAAAGTGAAATCTCCAAATCAAGACACACTGAGCTGCTTTCACTGGGAGAGAAGAGCTCCCTTTCAGTTGCAAACTGGGTGTGAGGGAACGTTCTTTTGAGTGCTAACGTTGCCCTATCACTCTCCTTTTGCTGTGACTGTACACTAATGAAGTCGAGAGGGGGCAAGGGAAGCCTCTTCCCCTTAGTGACTTCTTAGTAATGTTTTTTGGGGGGGCTGGGGGTAATCTGACCAGGTGCTGATTGGGAGCAATCTGCCTCACCCCTTTGGACTTACTCTTTATGGCGAGAGAATCTACTGGACAGACTGGCAGGCCAAAAGCATCCAGAGCGCAGATAGAAGGACTGGGCAGGCTCGGGAAACGCTGCAGGACAATCTGGAGAATCTTATGGATATTCATGTTTTCCACCGGCACAGGCCACCAGGTACAGAGCTCGCCCCAAGCCACACTGAGCTGAGAGCTTGCTCAGGCTCTTGGTATGTGGCACAGCTCTCCTGCAAGGAGCTGACCTGTCTGTCAGCCCTCAATGCCTTAATTCTCTGGGTGGAATATGAGAGCATGAGAATAACTCTTGGCTCTTGGTATTTAAGGGCATTCTAGAATGCATTTCTATAGCTGTTGCATGCTTTTGTTGTGCCTGTGCTACTGGCTTATGGATTTCTCATCCTCTTTCCTATAGTCCATACAGCGTGTGATGTTAGCAATGGAGGCTGCAGTCACCTGTGCCTTTTGGCACCTCTTCCAAAAGGTTACAGCTGTACCTGCCCTACTGGGATCAACCTGCAGTCTGATGGCAAGACCTGCTCCCCTGGTGAGTCCTCTCTGTAGGTTCCTCATTGCAGTTTTGTATCACAGGTACATTTTGCTCCTGCCATGTTAGAGAACAAAATTCACTTTTATGTGCTTATCTGCTTTACCCCTTGAAAAACCCATTTGATGCCTGTACCTTCAATTTGACTGGGAATTACTATGAAAAAACTTACTAATAACTGGACTGATGCAGAACAAATTTTTCTTGAAATCATGTTGGGCAACTAAACCAGATGTCACATTTTTCCCCATACTTTTGCCCTAATTTTGAGGTGGATTCTTTTTTAACTACAAGGTGCTATATTCTTTAATAGGTCTGTACACAGTCCTCCCACAGACCCTCTTTTTGAGGATTGTGGAAGGCACTCAGCTTCAGGCCATGGTATATTCTTAGCAGGAAAAAACTGACTCCTAATTCCCATTTCCCACACATACTATCAGAAGTAACTCTTCTATGAGTGCACTCTTTTCCAACTTGGATGTAAAGAAACATTCAATAACGCTCAGTAAAGCTTTTGTACCCACACTCCCCATAAGCCGAGATCTGTCTGAGGCTTCACCTTTTCCACTGAAGTGGATGTCACCTCCAGAATGTTAAATAAATGATGCCTACAGTTGACTGAACATGTTCCTTGCTGATATCTGTCCATTTTCAACTCTTGGCAGGAATGACCAGCTTTCTGATCTTTGCCAGAAGGACTGACATCCGGATGGTCTCTCTGGATATTCCGTACTTTGCAGATGTTGTCGTCTCAGTCAATGTCACCATGAAGAACACCATTGCAATTGGAGTGGATGCTCATGAAGGTCTGAACTTCTTAGTGTATCTGACTGTCTGTTTGAAAAGCAACAAGTGACTTCATATCTAAATGTCTGAGTAAAGACCCAAGCGCAGATCTTACTGTAGGCTGTGAATTTGGGTAGTTTGGGTTTTTTTTCTAGTACATGCTGCAAATACTCCATTGCAATCAGGAAAGGAATGTCCTTATAGGAAAACACAGAACCCCCACTCTGTGGAAAAAGCTGCCTGTTACATTGACTGAGGTTCCTGTGCATTTTTGATTTAAGAAAACTTTCCTCCTGCCAAAGCCTTTCACAACAGTAAAGCTGAGACTCTGGCTGTTCCTGTACACTAAACATCTGATGCTGTGCTGGATGTAAACCCACTGTTGTACAGTAAGGTAGATGATCTGATTACTGCCTTCTGGGACATTTTGAGAAACCGGATGTGGGAGTCTATACTAGTAGCTGATGATGTGTTATGTGTTCTCTGGCCTTGTATAAAGGTCAGAGTGCCAGTGCTCCTACATATTTTGGGGAGGATTGGAACAAGGTAATTTGTACTGTTTTATCACTCTAGCTTAATAGTCTTGTGCTGCTGTTATTCCTGTGCAGTCAGATCTGTTTTGAATGGTGTAGCTGGTAGTCAGAGACCTGGATCTGTTTTTTAAGGATTTTGCTGTTTGGTTGTTGGGGTTTGTTTTGGTTTGGTTTTGTTGTGGGCTTTTTTTAAAGTTTCTCTTTCTTCTTCCACCCAGGAAAGGTTTACTGGTCAGACAGCACACTGCGGAAAATCAGCCGAGCTGCCCTTGATGGCTCACAATTTGAGGACATCATCACTACAGGTAAGAGAGATTTTTGGCCTGGGAGCCTCTCACCTCCATGCAGCATGAAGAGAGATTCTCTGATAACCTGGTAGAATAATCTTCAAATTTTCGGTGGAAGGGCAAGCAAAGCCTAAAGCAACTGCCTGATGAGGTGCAGAAGGAGAATACCGGAAGCTCCTGACTAAGCTGGGAGGATGACCAGTGACCTTTCTGTTTTCTCAGGTCTGTTGACTACAGATGGGCTGGCTGTGGATGCTATTGGCAGGAAGATATATTGGACAGATACAGGAACAAACCGCATTGAAGTGGGCAACCTCGATGGCTCCATGAGGAAAGTCTTGGTCTGGCAGAACCTGGACAGCCCTCGGGCAATAGCTTTATACCATGAGATGGGGTTAGTGCTGTCAAGAGGCTGTCTAGGGGATAGAAGAGGACTTCTGACCTCTGTTTCTGTAACACTTGCTGGCTTTTCCCCAGGTATATGTACTGGACGGACTGGGGTGAGAATGCCAAGCTGGAACGCTCTGGAATGGACGGCTCTGGACGTGCGGTGTTGATCAGCAACAACTTGGGCTGGCCTAACGGACTGGCAGTGGATAAGGCTGGGTCCCAGCTGCTCTGGGCTGATGCACACACTGAGGTCCGATTCTGTTTTTCAGCATCGTTTGCCATTGGTAGCCTGGAGGCTGTTTTGAAGCTCTTGAGCAAGCTGTTGAAACAGCAACGGGAACATAAGCTTTTCTGAGAGAATGGGCTATGGGGAGGGTGGACTTGAGTAACATCACTTGCTAATGCTCTGTTTCCCACTTGATGTAGTAATTGCTAGCAAGAGGATCAGTGTTTTGAGTATGGGGCTGATGTTTACTTCTTTCTTTAGCGGATTGAGGCTGCAGATCTCAATGGTGCTAACCGCCACACCCTGCTGTCTCCAGTGCAACATCCCTATGGCCTTACTTTGCTGGACTCTTACATCTACTGGACTGACTGGCAAACTCGCAGCATTCACAGGGCTGACAAGGACACTGGTGCCAATGTCATCCTGGTGAGGGCGAACCTGCCTGGCCTCATGGACATTCAAGCTGTTGATAGGGCACGGCCCCTGGGTGAGTTGCTAGGCTGCTCGCAAATCAGCGGGTGTCTGTGGTGACTAGGGGAGCCATCAGAGCTGTCACTGAAAAGAGTCCTTTGGTGTAAAGCATGAGTGGTAGAGTAACTTCTCAAAAATCAGCTTTTCTTCTTCCCTCTTTAACTATTTTTGCACTTCTCCCTGTTTACCCAGCTCCATAGGTCTGGTGTTTGTTTATTACTGCATGCCTTTTGACCCCATTCATCCCTTTTTCTTCACTGGATTGCACTGACAACTTCATTCTCACACACAGCAGAGCCATTTTCTTAGGAAGGCTGAATGAGTCATGCCCTATTAGGCTTCACCAGAGTCTACTGGCATTGGACAGTTTCCCTTTTTTAACTCCAAAAGGCACTAATTCCTCTTAAGCTAGTTGCTGAAATCTTATTTCAATTTCTAGTAATTTTTTTCCCAACCATTGCAGGCTTCATCTTCCCGTCTGCCACTTTGCTCTACAAAATCTCTGCTTCTTTAGTTGCTCTTAATATATCATGCTCTCCAATTATTTTGTGCCAGAGTCAGATTCCTTATGTTACTCTTTGGGGATCGTATACGACCCCATCTTGCCTCCTTGCTGTTCAGTGGGGGTTGTTGCTTTGTGCTGTGGCTTCATTTTGGTGGAATTTCCCCAATACGTACTTCTACAGAAAAGTCTGTGCTGCTTCTCCTGTGGCTACTAACAGCAGAGCATCACTCTTGACAGTATAACTTTACAATGTAACTTAAAGCTAACCCAAACTCTAGCCGTCATATCCCCATTGTCTTCTTCCCACTCCCTGCACCTGTCTTCTGGCCTTATCCCCTCCTAGTAAATGTATGCTGCATTTTTTTAAATGTAAAAAAAAAAAAAAAAAAAGATATGACCCTAATATGTCACGCACTTTCAGCAGCCTTCTCTGATGCCTTTGTTTACTTGCCACTGTGTGCAGCTAAGTTGAAACAGAAGCTTCTTTGTCAGCCTGGCCTCTGGTATATTGTCACGCTGCTTCCCCACAGGGTTGGATCTTTCTGTCAGCATTACCATTTGCAGCAATAATAAAGCTAAACTGCAGTTGTGTGAATCTATCAGCATTTGGCTGTTCCTTTTTCCATGGGAAAACTATGATTAGCAAGGAATGCAGGTCAAGATTTTGCTTCTAATGCTCCCGCTTCTCCTGTGCCTTCCTGTTCTCCTTGCCCAACCATGCCCATACCCACCACGAATCTTGAAGGGGAGGGAGGCAGTGTCTGTGTGAAGGGCTGTAGATTCCCAGCAAGGCTAGGATGGTAAGGATGAACTCAGCTGCTAGCAAGTTGTGCACGTATGTAGCCTTTAAAATAAAGCTTTGGTTTGTGGGACCACACTGATCCTTAAACTATGCTTTCCCTATTTCTAAAGGCTTCAATAAATGTGGAGTTCGTAATGGTGGCTGCTCCCACCTTTGCTTGCCTCACCCCACTGGCTTCTCCTGTGCCTGCCCCACTGGCATCCAGCTGAAGAGAGATGAGCAGACGTGTGACTCTTCTCCAGAGACATACCTACTTTTCTCTAGCCGTGCTTCCATCCGTCGTATCTCATTGGACACCAGTGACCACACAGATGTGCACATACCTGTCCCCGAGCTGAACAATGTCATTTCTCTGGACTATGATAGTGTGGATGGCAAGATTTACTACACAGATGTATTTCTTGATGTAATCAGGTGGGTGCCAGTCATCTGGTTGGCCAGTGCCCAGATCACCCAGCTGCTTGTGCTGGTTGTGCCACAGTGAGCTGTTGAGTGTGCCTATAACTTGGGGAGACTGAGATGCTGGCACTACACCACTATGTACACCTTGTCTTTGGTACACAGTATCATATGTATCGCTGAACTAAATGCTGAAGGTGTGTTCAGACTGCTGGAGACTGTGGGGAAAAAGGTTTTAGAGAGGTAGCAGTATGAAGTGGCCCTGTGGTTGATGGGGATCACACATGGAGGTGTGAAGGCTTTCTGGGAGCTACCTGTTCCTCACTGCCATTTGTCATTGATTTCCATCCAGGCGGTCTGATCTGAATGGCAGCAACATGGAAACTGTTATTGGTCAGGGTCTGAAGACTACAGATGGCCTGGCAGTGGACTGGGTTGCCAGAAACCTCTACTGGACAGACACAGGACGCAATACCATAGAAGTAGCTAGACTGGATGGAAGTTCCAGGAAAGTGCTGATCAATAACAGCCTGGATGAGCCCCGAGCCATTGCTGTCTTTCCCAAGAAGGGGTAGGTATGCGGTATCGGTGGGGCAGGGAGAAGGGCTCTGCAGAGGCAGATTGGAAGAGGAGGTTGTGGGAGGAAGACATGTGCCATGTGAATCTGCAGGTACTATCAAGGGGCTGACTCTGAGTGACAGATGTAATCAGGCAGACAGTGAATTTGAAGGTTGGGCAGGTAGCTGGGAGAAGCAAGTTACAGACCACGTGATCTTTTTTGAACCTGAAGAGTCTGGCAGTTTAATTCATAACTAAAACTTTCATTAGGCTAAATGAAATGGTTTTTTTTTCTTCTTATACTTGTCTCTTATCTGTTCAGGTACCTCTTCTGGACAGATTGGGGTCACATTGCTAAAATTGAACGGGCAAACTTGGATGGCTCTGAACGTAAAATCCTGATTAACACTGACCTAGGATGGCCTAATGGACTGACTTTGGATTATGACACCAGGAGGTCAGTGAAAGATTTTCTTATACTTTCATAGGGTTAAGGGATGTAATGAATTTTTTTAGCCACCTTATCTTGGTTTATTGGAGTAGCATTGAGGGTTTGGTTTTTTGTGGTGGGTTTTTTTTTTTTTCTGATCCATCTTGGCTAGTGAATGACTAGCAAGTCAAGAGGGATTGTATAGCTGGAAGCTCACGTCTTTCCCTGTTCCTCCAGGATTTACTGGGTGGATGCACATCTTGATCGCATAGAGAGTTGTGATCTTAATGGGAAACTACGGCAAGTGTTGGTCAGCCAGGTGTCACATCCCTTTGCTCTGACACAGGTAAGAAGATTTTCCTGCTGCCATTGTTCTCCCTGGTGTGTTGATGAGTTTGGACAGTGGAGCTTGGGGACAGGGAAGTGCTATAGTCTGGGGAAGCTAAGATAGCTGAGGAGACAGTACTTAACTCTTCTGTGCTGCTAACAAAGGAAGTTTATCTGAACTCCTGTGGGGTGTAGACAGTCATTTTCCTTACGGTAAGCGGGTAAGGGGTTGAAAAGGCCTTTGTTTGGGGCCTTCTGTCACTGGGATGTGTTTTTTGTGGGTATCCTGTGTCTATGTGGCTAAACATGCTAATGGCTGTGATTTTTCTTTGCTGTCTCCCTGAGCAGCAGGACAGGTGGATATACTGGACTGACTGGCAAACCAAATCTATCCAGAGAGTAGACAAATACTCTGGGCGGAACAAAGAGACAGTCCTAGCCAATGTTGAGGGACTGATGGATATCATTGTGGTTTCCCCTCAGAGACAGACAGGTAAATAGGAAGACCTTCATTCAGGCAAGTGCAAATTGTAGACAGAAAGAACTCTGGAACCACTGTGCTACTGTAGATGTCAAGCGAGGTTGGCATCCTTTCTTATACTCAAACTGTTAATTCATATTCCCTGGGCACATTCCTTGTCTGCCTGTGACATTTCAGTCAAGTACATCTTAACGGTGTTCTGGTACAGCTTTGATCAGCAGATGTCATTTTCTGTGTTGTTCATCTGATGTTGTGATAAAACAGAGGAATGTGAGCTTTTTGTTTTTTTAATCTGTGCAGCTGTGTTGACTGGGCTCCTGTCTAATGATTTCCAGTGCCTTCCTTTCAAGACTGCCGTAATCCTACCAGTGTTTGGCTATTGTCATCACTTTTTTAGCAGTCAGATGAAGGGCATGTGCCAGAGCATAGTAACTTGCTGGATTTGTAGGAAGTATCTCTGGCTGAGCAGGAAAAAAGGTTGTTGCTCTGAGCTCTGACCTGGTCATCTGCAACATACTTAGAAAACTGCTTGTTTCTTCCAGGTACTAATGCTTGTGGAGTGAACAATGGAGGCTGCACTCACCTCTGCTTTGCCAGGGCTTCTGACTTTGTCTGCGCGTGTCCAGATGAACCAGATGGGCGGCCCTGTTCTACTAGTGAGTTTACTGAGTGTCACTTGGGTAGTAGCTTCTATAAGTGAGCCACTGCCACTACTTATGCAGTGGCAGTGGCAACCAGAACTCTGCAGTGTATAAACACTTATGCAGAGTTGTATATTGGAAGAAAGGTGGTTGTGAGCAATAGAGCCTTCTTCTGTCCTTTCTGCTGACAGCGTAGGTTTGAGATGGGAAAGCTGCTCATATAGGCCATTTTAGAAACTCTCTACAGCTTACCAGACTTGTTCATCTGTCCCACAAAGTTAGGGTTCTACTTATTTTTCTCTGTTGTTCTAGTTCCTGGCGTGGTGCCCCCTGGTCCTGAACCCACCAGTGTAAGTGAGAGAAGTCAGACACCACCTGGCAGAGTAGGTACCTCAACAACCAAGCCTCTCACATCTCTGGAAGCAGTGGAAGGAAAGTAAGTGCTCTTGTTCTCTTGGAATTGGGGTGTGAAAGTCACAGCTTGTGCAAGGTGCAACATGCAACCCCCCGCTCTGGTTGTCATCATCCAAATGTACCTCTCCTTAGCCAAAAGAGGCTATTCCAGCTCCAGACTTCACGTTCACAGTGGGGAAAAGTGTTTTGACAAAGAACACAGAACACTGTTGAGCTAGCAAGAGAGAGATGCAGAGATCTTTCTGTCTGTTCTATTGAAACATGTGTCTAGCCTGACTGTGCTGAAGTGTTAAAATCCTCCTGAGACCATGTCATTAATTTGATTGATTTTTTAACTCCTAATTTTGAGAACTTATTTCTGAGAGGAGGAGAGGGGAGACTGTTGCTTTAATTCACTGAGACATCTCAGACCTGACCCAGACATCCAAGGAAGTGGTTCTGCCCTGGCCATAAGTGGATAGCTGGTTTGGGGCAGAACAGAAACTTTGCAGCTCTAAGATGTAAGTTACAGTGCAGGTAGTTAAGAGACTTTTTTTCTGCTAATTCCTTACAGCCTGCTATTCTTACTGCCCAGCAAAAAAGTATGTTCTATAATATCTGGCTGGGTTATTTGCAAGGCAAAACTTCCACTTTGTTGAGTATGATGCATTGGACAGAAAGATCTTTGTGCTGACTCTAGGATGTTCTGATTTTTGCTTCAGCACTGATGCTGAAATTTGTGTTCTCATAGAGAGATATGTGTATGCACCTATGTACCTGAGGGGCGAATCTAGAATGACTCGGATGAAAGATTGTGCAGACCTATAATTGATATATACATGCACACACCACTGTATGTATGTATATGGTCCACTCTTCTCTGGATACAGAAGGGTACTGAAGAAGAGAAAGGAAGGCTGCTGTTGTTGAACTGGAGATGGAAGGGATATCAGTGCTAGCCTGGCCCATCCTGTCTTTTGATACCTTTGATGCTGTTGATACTACTTTCAGTAACTAACTGTCCTTCTGTCATTCAGCTGCTCTGACAAAGATGCTAGGCGAGGCTTGTGTACCCATGCCAACGAGGCAGTGTTGGCAACCATGGGTGAGTTCTTTTTCTTTAACACTTCTCCACCATGGTTGTTCTTCCAAATGTACCCAGGGCATTCCAGTCCCTCGTGTTTGAAACTCAAATTTCTGAAACTCAGACTTGATTTAGTAAAATGCCCTCTGAGCAGAGCAAAGTGTGTCTAAGGATGAACATCAATCATACACATTCATTAGCCTATATGGGGTCTTCTCCAAATAACACTTTGGTCTGAAGAATAGTTCTGTTGCCTTTCATCCCATACCTCATCCATTGGGCTCCTCCCATTGATGACACTCTTCTTCACTCTCCCCTTTGTGTTTACTTGAGGATGGTTGACTAGGGTAATTGTTTCCCACTGTAGGAGTAACCTGTCAGCAAGGGGGGGTCTAACTCATCCAACCCCATTACGAAGATCTTGATACTCCTTGGTTTGCTGGAGCCTGGGTGGGAGGAAGGTTTATCATATGTTTGGTTTCATATGAAGCCAAAAAAAACCCTCTGCTAAACCTTAGTGTGCTGACATTTTACTTCACGTGCTTCTGTATGGTGTAAAATCTCTGTATTAGGCGTTACACCAAGGTCAGTATTATCCAGTGGAAGTTAAGGAGAGTGCATAAAATACCCTTGCTATTCACTTTCAGGGGAAGGACTACATGTCAGCTACATCATTGGAGGTCTTCTCAGCATCTTGTTTATTTTGCTGCTTATTGCTGCTTTAATTATATACAGGTAAGTGATCTTTCTACCTGCCCCGCTCCCACCTCGCCCCGCCCGCCCCCCCCCCCGCCCCCAGCCAATAGTAAAATCTAGGGTTGTAGGAGAAGCAAGCTCCTGAAAGCACTTCATCGTTCTTTATTTTCATTTACAATCCCTTTGTTCTCCATTGGAAGCAGTGTTTGATGATTTTATTTGCAAGGTTTGAGTCCTGTGCCTTTGAAGTGTTGGGCATGCAACTCTCTTATTTGAAGCCTTATTGGCTAAATTTTCTGCAGAGAGCTTATGAGTTACAGACAGGGATGTGACATAATACATAACTCAGTACATGTGTGAGCTCATGTGCTTTCGCCAGGTAGCTTCACCAATTAACAGCCAGTGTAGCTGTTGTGGTTACATGGCAGTGCCTTGCTGTACTGGTAGCCAGTGAAGGTACTGGTAGCTGAAGAGCCAGGTGAAGCCAGCATTCTCTGTCTTTGAGGGACAGTAAAGATTGCTGGAGCTTTCCACTCACTGAGCACTCAGGAACTTTGGATCCTGGCAGTAGGGCCCTGTGTCTTTTCTGACAGCTCTCTCCCTCTAGGCATAATAAATCCAAGTTCACGGACCCTGGCTTGGGGAACCTAACCTACAGTAATCCCTCATATCGGACATCTACCCAGGAGGTGAAGATTGAAGCGATTCCCAAACCAACCATGTACAACCAGTTATGCTATAAGAAAGAGGTAAGAGCTGCTACTAAGAACATGGGAGCCCAGCTAAAGCTGCTGTTGAGTATTACAGGCCCTAGTATGTGAAAATGTTGCAACTTGTCAGCATTTACTTCTAGGACATAGGAGGACAGCTTCAGTGAATTGCTCAGACAGACTCCTATAGAGATCAAACAGCAGCACTTCTTCCCCAGTGAGCTGTAGTGAATTAGACCTGTCTTCAGCTCTCTGCTTCTTCCCCACTCCCACAGTGTCTTGCATTTCATTTGCATTGGGTGCTGGCTCTCGAAGTACAGGAGTCAAAGGGAGTTGTCATCCCCGGACACAGTCCTGGTTAGTGACTGTTGCACCAAGGTTGCTTTGGACAGTCACCAAGGGAACTAGGCAGCCAGAAGGGGTTTGGTAACAAGAATGTGGCCCCTCGCTGTGCACTGCCTGGAAGGGGTGGGATAGGGAGACAACTGGAACCCTTATTAAATGGAGCATTTTAAAGGCCCGGCAGAGGTCTGCCCTGTGTGTCACAGGTTGGAGAGGGTTTAATATGATCTCTTGCAGCACTTAGTTTCTCCTCTGTTTTCTCCTCAGAAGCTTTCTTATCACTCAGATAGCTTCTCATCTTCCCTCTTCTGATTTCCGTCCACATCCTCACGTCAGGTATCACTACTCTGTGTTTGATCCTGCCTCCCTCACTCAAGCTCTGTTGTGTGGCTCAAGCACTGTCCCATACTAATTGCTCTTTCTTGTTTTTTTCCCCTGCTTCTATGTCCTTAAACCAGCTCTACTGTCTGTCAAGAAAGTATAGGTAATTTTCTATGGCAGATCCTTTGGTCTTGGCTTTGGCTACTCATACTCAGTGTGTGAGATTTGAAAAAGGTAATTTCTGTAGGACTTTTTTTGATAATCTGTTAGATCACTTAGTTCCTCTAGCAGGGATCACAGCAAGACTTACGCAGAGGAGAGTTTTCCCTGGTTTTGTTTTTCAAAGGTACTATCCAATAGATTTCCCAAACTTTCCTGCCATTTTAGCCGTATCTACTAAGGATAAGCCAAGATTATTTATCTGGGAGTCTTAATTCTGCTGCTCCTAGATATACCCAGATGTGTATTTCCCTACCCCCATCACTTTCTCCTTAGGGATAGATCAGATGTTCTAATGCTTCTTATTTGTCAATGAGCCAAGTTAGAGAGATTTCACTACTTTAGTCTCAGCGTGGTCCCTTTTAGCCTCTGATCATTTCCATTGTTTCCCTATAATCTTCTCCTGTGTCGCTGTGAGACTCGGACTCAACAGTGGTATTCCAGCTGTGCTTTGCTGAGAAGTGAATCTAGAGTGACTCAGATTTAAAGATATTGCAGACCTAGAATCAATTCCCTGCCTACTTTTACCATGAAGTCTTCTGGCTGTTCCTGCTTCCCATTTTAGTTTGGTTTTTTTTTTTTTTTTCCTTCCTTTTTAGGCTCAGTGTTGTTCTTACTCCCTGCTGTCAGGGAATATGTATAGTTAAAGTAGAAGAGCCAGCTCATCCTCATTCGCCTTCCATGATTTGAAGGCTCCTGGAGTTTGGAATGAGAGCTCTTGCAGGGGGGATTCGTCTGGGGGTAGTGAAGAACTGAAGGGGTTCTGCCATTGTGACAGTCAAAGCTAGTGGCTGTTTACGTGGAGGCCCAGCCTTTTGTCTGCTTCGCTGTCTACATTCCAGTCTGCTTTGTTCTTTGCCATATTTTTCCATATATGTTTTTTTTTTTTTTTCATTCACCTGTCTGCTCCCTAGACTGGTCCTGACCACAGCTACACCAAGGAGAAGATCAAGATTGTGGAGGGGATATGCCTTTTATCCAGTGATGAGTCCGAGTGGGATGACCTTAAGCAGATTCGGAGCTCCCGAGGAGGGATCCTCCGGGACCATGTCTGCATGAAGACAGACACGGTCTCTATCCAGGCTAGTTCTGGTTCACTGGATGACACCGAAACTGAGCAGCTGCTACAAGAAGAACAGTCTGAATGCAGCAGTGTTAACACAGCAGCAGCCACTCCTGAGCGGCGTGGCTCGCTCCCAGACACAGGCTGGAAACACCAACGCAAGCCCTCCACGGAGAGCGAGGTCTAAAGTACATGCGACTTTGGAAATGCTCGTACCCTCCCTAGCCTCTGCTCTGCACAAAAGACAGGACTCTGCCTGCTAGGCAAGGAAGGGCACAGAGACCGGCCTCTCCTGTGAGGGGCCCAGAGACTGTGACTGCCTTTCAGCAAGGAGTTTGGGCAGCTGTGCTCTTGTGGTTGGAGAGGGAGGATGGGCGGGTTGGAACCCGGAGACCCTTTTGGCTCATTTTCACTGTCTGTGGTTTATTTATATGTTCCCTTTTCCTGGAAGCTGCGACGTTAACTTTTGCAGTGACTCCTCTGGCCTGAATCTGGTTCAGATTCTGTGTTCTCTGGCAACCTGCAAGTCCTGTGCCGTCCAGCTCACGGTCAATGCCCATGAAGAGAGCAGAGCTGCCTCATTGCTAGCTCCTGTCCTGGTCACAGAAGTTCCCCTAGTCATTCCAGCACTAGCAGCACTCTTTGAGGCTTTGTGTTGAGGGGTCTCTGACTTGAGAGAGGTCTTGGAATAGATGGGGTATACTTTGGGGCTCAAGAGGACACTGACAGAGCATCAGGTCACCTTTTAAGCGCATAAAGAGGCTAACCACAGTTGCTGTGACTCGCTTCACGAGACCATCACTGCTTACTTTCCCATCTGCTAGTAAAAACTTTTAAGGAATGCTCAGATTGGAGCACTGTGTCTGTTGCTGGCAGTGGACACTGCTCCTCTTCTCCCATTTCCTGTTAAAACATGTTTCTACTCTGGAAAAACAAGAGTCAGCAAATGGCCCTTTCAGAACCGCTCCCTGTGGGTACTGGAGTCAGAGTGCTGAACTTGAGGAAAGAAGAGATTGGTATTGTTCTTAGCTCTACAGAGCTAATGGGGGGAAATGGATCTCAGCAAGACCTAAATTCTACTCTTGTCTTTGCGTAACTGATATATAAAAAGAGAAAAAGAGAATTTGCTAAGTCTCCACTAGTCCCAATTCTGCAAGGTCCCAATTCTCTTGGCGTTTAGGACCTTTGATTACCATAATGAGGGAAAAGAGAGAATTCCTAGGTCGAGTCTTTCCCAGGGGAATGCTCAGTGCTGACAGTTAGGAACTGCTTTATTACTAGGCTGAGCCTATTTGACCTAGAATAGGAGACAATAATCAGGGAGCTGTAAGGGCCATTTTAAATAGTTGTTTATCAGATAGAATTGCACTTTAAGCTCCTCTGTTACCACTAAACAGCTCTCCTTGCAAAGTCATTTTCCCCATCAGCTACATGAGCTTCAGTTGTTCTCTGGCCTCCAAGGCCTTTATCCTCTAGGGGATGTAATCCTACCCTTGCAGTTACACCCCAGCAGCATCTGGAGCTGGGGCTTGCATGCTCCCAAGGACTATTGCCGCATTTTCACATTCTCTTGACTTCTCTTGTCATCCATTTGTTCAGAGGGAAAAAAGATAGAGAAAGTGTCTCTTGATGCTTCTTCAAAAATGAGATTTATATTAACCCCTCAAGTCATATGGATACTATCATGGTAATGAAGTGTTAAGCTGGATACTTGGAAGCAGAACTTTCCAGTGAAGAATTTCTCACGGCAAACTCTGTAACCTCTTTATCTCCTGGGAAGAGGTCAAGTACATTCCCACCTGTGGTGTAAAGAGAGCAAAGCATACATTAGGGGTATGGCTTAGAGGTGTGGGGAGGGTGCATCTTCCATGCGGTATTTTTCCGGCTGGTAAAAAAAAAAAAGGAAAATCCATCCTACTCTACTCTAACCTTATTCATGTACCAACAGACCTGCTACCCCTGAAAAACATGACAGATGCCAGTGGGTTGGCTGTACTTTTTACAGCAGAGGTAGCTTTGCAGAAAGGGGAAGATTGCAGTTTTGACCTGGCTAGGTGGCTTGAAACTCTGTCCATAACTGCACCATTGGGCTGACTGGTGTATATTCCTGTGGAAAATGAACTGGAGCTAAGGCTTGGAAATTTCCCTGTGTTAATGTGGGACTCTTCCCTACTCCCAGAGGGATTTTTTTTTTTTTTTAAATTAGATTTTTATTTAATTATTTATTTGATTGACTCCAGCCTGGGAAGCGTTGTTTTTATTGGGCAGAGGCACTTTTGGATTGAGGCGTGGACTTGACTGGGAACTGAGAAAGGAGTGCATATCACTGACATAGACCTTGCCTGTCTAAGATGCCTCATGGAGGGACAACACCAGAGGGCTCAAGCACAGGCAGAATAACTGATTTGAACAGAAACCACGTGTAGAGGCAGGGGCATCAGAGCTGGGAGTGAGTGGGTGGATGGGGGAGGAAGGCTCTGACTTCTAGGAGAGCAGGGTTTCTTTGGGTTTTGGTTTTTGTTTTGTTTTGTTTTTTTTTTTTCCCAATAGCTTATGTGAGTGTGCACCAAAATCCTGAGGTGGGACAGGGGTGAAGGGAAATATCTGCCCAGACCTGTCACTTGAGGTTCAGTCAGCCTGTGAAAATAATCGCTGTCCGAGTCGCAAGTGCGGAATGGAAAGGAAAACCCAGTCAGTCTTTTCAACAGCTCATGGTGCTTGTGATCTCCACCTTGATAAATATTCTCTGCTGCTTCTTAGGAGGGACCCTGCACACTCCAGCCTAAAAACCATTCATAACTGCTCTCTGCTCCCTTCCTCGAATGATTGTGGTGAAAAGGAGCAACAAAATGTCCCGCAGGCTCTCCTCTGCCGCTGAGGTGGGCAGAAATTAGTTTCTTTTTCCTAGAGACAGCCCCAGTGAGATGCTGCCTAGGGGGTGCATCATGGTTCCCTGTTCCGGGGAAGAGAAGACCCTCGTTGCACTTAGGATGTTAAGAATGTAGAAAGGCCACTGGAGGATGATCTCCTCAGCACTGATTTACTCTGTAAAAAGCAAACCTCTCTCCTGTCTGTCCCAAGCTAACGTCAGTGATTTCCGTGTGTTCCTGTGTAATGGTTTTAACGTTACTCACTGGAGACATTGGACTTTCTGGAGTTATTTAACCACTGTGTTCAGTATTTTAGGGGTTGATGATAATTTAATATAAATTTAGCTTTTCTTAACCACTCTGCCTGGCTTTTGGTTGTGAATCATGCATGTTATTTGGACTCTCCTTTGAAAGAGGAGCTCCCAGACCTGTTTGCACAGAACCTCAACTTTGCTTCATTTGAGTGGAGCAAGAAGGTAGGAACGGATCAGGGTTCTTTTGATAATCTGATTGCAACACACACTTCTTCTGCCACTGCAGCTTTGAATCAAGGGCCGAATATCCACACTCACATACTTTTGCAAATTCCTGTGTAGAATACCTTTCAGCCTGCCCCCACCTTGCTTTTTTCCTTTTGTTACCATTTCAACATGGCAACAGCAGAAGAGGATGTTCCTCTTTTTGCAAAGTATTAGGACTGTAGTGGTGTCAAGCCTCTCCCCGGTGGAAAACAAAGCTCTGAAGAAGAGCTGCTTTTCTATCTGTAAGGGGTTTTATTCAGGATTCTGTTGCTTTTTTTTTATAACTGAGAGTTTAAATGGTGTAAAAGGCTGAATAATGAATGAAACATTCAGTAATAACTGACCCTGCAGCACTGGTGCTAATCTCATACCGCATTCTGTCCCTTTTTCTGATGAAAGGAGTACCAAAACGATTTAAAACACTTCAGCTTTATTCCTGCTCATTTCACAAAGTACAGCGCAGAAGTGATTTCACTGAGGTCACGCAAAAATACAACCACCTCACTTTTTAAAAAACAGATGATGCTCACACAGCGGGGTGGGGAGAGATGGCGTTGTAAGATTAATCGCAATTGCGTTGATGGCACTTTCCTGGCCCTTGCCCCCTGATTACCCCTAAGAATTTTTCCTTCGCTTGCTTCAGCCGAAGCGAAGAAAAAAAGGAGGGAAAAACACTGTACTCCCATAACGCGGTTACTGCTCACAAACCCACTAATCGCAGGAAAGACTAAAGAAAGCCCGTTCACCTACCAGGGGACGCTCCCCACAGCCGAACGCAGCCACCTCAGAGCTCCCTTAGCCCTTTACGCGAAAGGTGACGGGTTCAGCGGCCCAAGCACGGCTGCCTCAGGCCGCCAGCGGTACCGGCGCCAGGCGCTGCTCCGGCCGCAGCCGCCCGACGCCCTCACCGGGGCCACGGCGGCTGCCGCGGGGCGGGCGGAGCGGCCTCCTTCCCCGGTGCGTCCCGGCCGCCTCAGGAGAGCGGGGAGTACGCGTCGCCGCTGACTGGATTCAAACGGACCAATAAAACGCGCGGGTGCGGGCATGGGTGGGGCCGGCGGCGGCCAATGGGCACTGAGGACACTGGGAGGTGCGGGCGGTGTTAGTGATTTCAAACCCCGCCGAGGAGCGGCCGGACAAGTCGCCGCGCCCGACCCGCTGGGGCTCAGGTGAGGGTTCGCTATCGTTGTCCTTTCCCCGGTGGGGTGCCCGGTTCTTCTTCCTGCCTGCTGGGGCTCCCCGGGCCCGCAGGAGGGCGGGGTAGGCCTCCCTCTGCCGCTGGGCCTGAGCCTCTGCCGTCTCACCTGGGGACTGGGTGGAGGCACGGTCCCGAGCGGCGCTGACATTCCTCCGCGGGAACGACCCGGGCCCGCGGGCTTCGCCTGCAGCCGTTCCCGTGGCTGCGGGGGAGGGGGGGGCTGCGGCCGCTAACGGTGGGAGGCTGCGGCCTGTGCCACGCTGCGTTGTAGAGGCTTTAAGGGCCGCCGCTCGCCTGGGCCGGCCGCGGAGCGGGGGGTATCGGGGCCTGTAGAGAGCCGTGGTCCGGGCTGCTCCGCCGCGGTCGCCTCCTTCGTGTCATCCTTGTAGGTCTAGGCGCGGTTGGGAGCTGCTGGGGCCTTGCCTGGGAGGTGGCCGGCAGGGTGGGCCCGGGGGCCGGTGAGGGAGCCGGGCTCGGCCCCCTCCTAACGTCCCTCGAGGGAAATACGGACCTGGCATCTTCTGTCGCCGAGCCTGCGTTTCGGGAGACTGCGTGCAGAATTGGTTTCCCCTCTAAAACGACCCGAGGAAAATGTTTCCTGAGGTGATTCTGATCTTTAATGCAAAAGGCATGAGCTCATCTCCATTTCTACAGCTCTGTTGTTGGGTGCAGGTGTTAGTCTTGGATCTCCAGGGTCCCTCACCAGGAGGTGATTCCTGTTGAATCTTCTCTAGTGTATGGGAGGAGGGTCTGGACGGGAATGTGGGTCCCATGTTCCCCCCCCCCCCCCCGCCTTTCTGTTTCATTTGATTCTGTTTCTGAGTCAGAGTCTTGTGATTCTTTTTAAGACAGTAGCTTCCAGGTTGGTGTGTAGAGGGTTTGCCTCTGGAATTTGGACCTCTGTCAGTGAGAGACCCAAAGTTTTGTGTAGCAGAGGCTGAGGAATGAAACTTCGATGCAGCTTAAACTGACCTGGACTCTGTTCTAAAAATGAAATTCTAAAAAAAAAAAAAAAAAAAATCACAAACTCATCTGCTACTATTTTCTAACTGATTTATGTTTGGTGTGTATCCCCTATGTAATTATCCTGCAGTTTTCCTTTTTTGCTGATTTACTATTTTGCGTTTAGTGTTGCACCTTCCAGTACTTCTGCTAAACTGCATTGCTGTTAAAGTTGCCTTCTGCAGATGAGAAGGGGTTGAGTAGTAGTTGTTGGGATGTTGGGCTACCAGCTGTGGGAGACCTTCCTTATTTATTACTCGTGTATCAGAGAGTGTTGCTATAGACTTTCAATGAACAATTCTATTAGTTTGAAACTGTAAAGATGCATAACTTCAAATACTGAGAGTCTCAAATATTGATGTGTTCTAAAAGGCTACTCATAAAAATCTATTATTAAAACTTTGTGATAGGGTCAAGTCAGAAAGAAGAATGATTGGGTGCAGATTGGGTGCAAGTTGCCCTTACAGTTTTGACTCTTTGGTGTCCAACATGAGATCAGTTGATTGATTGTGCAAAAATTAGAATTTGGTTTGTCTTGCTTGCCTCAGGCTTGGCCTTTCTTTAAACTTTGCTGTTTTGGTAGCTTTCCCCCATTTAAAATTCACAGATGCACCTTCTTCTTTTTTTTTTTTTTTCTTTAAATTCTTTTTGTTCCCCACTTGAAGAGTTGCAATAGCATTAAACTTTTTAAGCAACATCGATACAGTGATATATCAAAGCAGAATCAACAAAAAATGGCCTTCAAGTACAACAAACTGGTTCCTAACAAATTCCAATTGTTGCAGATGTACGGAAGGTAATTCTCAAGAATACAAAGTTGGGAATATTAACTAGGAGACCTGCTATGGAAAAGAATTATTTATGTGACACCTGCACAAAAATAAATGAAACTTGGGTTGCAGAAGCACAGGAAATTAGAGTTACTCAGACTGCTTTAAAACTGTACTGACACAAGACTTCTCGTTTGATATTCTGATATAAAAAAAAGTGAATGCATGGTAATGCAATGTGATTCCTGATTCTCATATGGGTATGACTTCTATTTGGTGGGACTTAACTTCCATGGTGGCTCTTGTCCTTCCCCTGATATGGGCCAGTTATGTAACCAGGGCCTGTGCTTCTGAAAACCTGGTCTGCCACGGTGGAGCTGATGCTTTTGTACCGATGTCTG
Source organism: Aquila chrysaetos chrysaetos (assembly GCF_900496995.4). Lineage (NCBI taxonomy): Eukaryota > Metazoa > Chordata > Aves > Accipitriformes > Accipitridae > Aquila > Aquila chrysaetos. The sequence goes on along the minus strand of NC_044005.1, from coordinate 44,862,720 downwards.
TTGAAACAGTAAAGGTCTTGTTCCTGTTCAATAGTCAGCTCAGAAAACCTGACTTCCAGTGTAATGTTAAAAGTTGTTTCTCTCTTGTGCACTGCTGTGTGTGTTAGGTGATAAATTTACAGCTGAAATTCACTTGGCATGTTGTAAGCTCTTTCAGTCAAGCCTTTTTTCTTTTTTTTTTCTTGCTACCCTGATTAATTGTGTCATCTGCAAACTGTAACACCTCTGTTCGCCCCTTTTTATAGATCACTTATGAATATCTCGAACAGTATGTACAATTAGAAAGTGCTCTGAATGTTTTGTGGACTAGAGGTAACTGTCTTTCAGTCTTAAGTATCTAATTTGGAAGATTTTGTTGTGTAGGATGTATGACTTGAAGGACCCTTGAGAGATGTAAATACTTGTAAACCTTCTAATTAGGGTTTTCAAAATCATGGTCAGTGATGATCTAGTTCCCTTCTTTTTCCCTTCCTATCTCTCCCTCTGTTCCATGGTACCAGCAGATGTCCTTTTCTGGTTTTTAAAAGAAATGTATAAACTTGGCATTGCTGATTTGTTTGTAAGCTGTTTAATGTAAATGGTTTGTGAAGTCCCTGCCCAGAGTAGGGTGGCATTAAAGCTATTTGTAACAGAATGGTTGGTTTCAAGACAACATGGTCTTAAGACTAATAGCCCGTTGCTGCTGTTGCTTTGTTGTAGACTTGTTCCAGTGGTTCATCTTGTAGGGTTGGAGTTCTAAAGGGTGACACGGGAAAACCTTGTACCCTTGTGTTTAAATTAAACGTTGCCTTGCACTGGGCAGTGTTGCTGTGGCTTGTTTGAATAAAGAGCCTCTTGACCTGAGCAGTTATGCATTGTTTGGGGTTGTCTCTATGACAGCTCAGTTGCTGTGAATGTTAAAAAGCAGAAGCAGTTGTGCATGTTCGTGCCTCCCTGTTGCAGCGGGGAGGCTGAGATAGTGGAAGAAGTAACTTGGACGATTATTCAGTGGGGAGCGTGGCTGGTGCTGCAGTGCCTAGAGGAGGCTTCTTTCTTCAGCTGGTGAAAAACATGTCTGAAGAAACGCAGCCTTGCATCATACGGCTTGATGCTCTTCTCAGGAGGAAGCTACTGACACCCAGTTTCCACCATACCAGCTTCTTCAATTGCTATTGTCACTGTAGAAAAGGCATCTCAAAATGTCAGGCAGTGGGCTAGAGAGACTGCTGATGAATCAGCTCCACCGGAGCACTGTCATTACACATCTCGCAGCAGAACATGAAATGCAACGATGGTGGGGTGCCAGGCCATTCATTCATACCTCCTTTGGAAGGTACTGCCTTTCTTGTTCTTCACGGCAGGCCTTGTTCCTCCCGTTGGGTTGCAGAACTGCTCCCTTATTCAGTTAGGGATCACTGGATGACGGTGGCCTGCGATAATGTCTGCTCCGTGCTCGAGGGTGACCGCAGCAACCCCCGTCACCAGAATAATTGCTCTGCCGGTGTGGGTGTTCAGGGGTACGTATGACTCATGAGAACAGCAGGCCTGCCGGGCCAAAGCCGGTCGCCGACCACCGGCGTCCGGTAGCCCCTGCCCAGCCGCAGGGCGGGCACCGCAGCCTGCAGGAAGGCCGGCGAGCGCCCGCTGCCGCCCGCGCACCGGCGGCGCCGGGCGTGTGTGTGTGTGTGTGTGGGCGGGAGGGGGCCCGATGTGCCCGGGGCTGCCGCGGGGGGAGCGCGGCGAGGCCGGGAGCCGGGCGCTGCCCTGCCCTGCCCTGCCCGCCTTTGTCTGGCCCCGACGCGGGCCGGCTCCCCCGCCCAGGTGCGGCCGCGGCGCCCCGAGCCCCGCCCGCCGGCGGGGAGGGGCTTGGCCCGGCCCGGCCCGGCCCGCGGCTCCCCGCCCGCTCTCGCTGCTGGAGCCGGCCCGGAGCTGTCAGGGTGAGTGTCCGGCGGGGACCGGCCCGGCCCTCGGGCGGGGGCGCAGAAACAATGCCGGGCGGGCGGCCTGCTCCGCCGCTGCCCCGGCCGCGGCCTGCTGCCAGATAACCGCTGCCGGTGCCGCCGCGGAACGGGAAACCTCGCCGGGCTGCGGCGTGCGGGGGAGGTGGAGGAGGAGGAGGAAGGGGACATCTGGGGCTGCGGGCGGCGGAGCGGGCAGAAGTGGAGGGGTGCTCGTCTGGGGGGGGGGGGGGGGGGGGTAGGGCAGTGCTGCTGTGTCGGAGGGTGTGCTTCCCTTGGAGGAGGAGGGAGCTAGTGGTCGGTCCAGGGGTGTGATGTCTCCGCGGGAGCTTTCCTTCATCAGCAGTTCAGGCCGTCCTTTTAAAGAACATCACATGAGCCTTTCCGTGCCTGAGCTTTGTAAACACCTTGAGGGATGGGGGAGTTTGCGGCTGAGAAGCATGGCCCCGCTGACATCTTTCACTCCAGCTGGCCACCCTTAGAATGATGTCAGTGCACGCAAACTTGCCTGTGGGTTGCCCTTTTCCCTCTTGCCCCTCTCTGTTCTGTAAGACTGGCTTCACTCCAGGCTTACCCATGCAGTAAGAAATCGCTTTTGCTCTTAGCTGTAGCGAAAGGTCAGTTTATTTTGCATTGTCTCCCACTTTTAGGTGCATGGAAAAGAATGGCCTCAGTTACTTTCAGAGACCATGTATTAAAACGCATTTTTCCAGAGAAATGAAGTATCTATCTCCCTTACCGATAACTTGCCATTTGTGCTATTAAGATGTCACTGAGCTGAGTTAGGACATATGAGTTAGAGCAGGCAAGAGAGAATTTAATGCTGTTTATTCTTGAATGCCATTTCATTGCTGCTGAAGCAGTAGCATCTCTCAGCTGCCATCTACTCCACAACCTGCAAAACAATTCCTTTTTAGCATGCATTTCTCCTATTTCTTCATTATTCTGAAGTCCTCCTTTCCTTGCATCAAGAGGCTGCATATCTTGCAACTTCTAATTCATGTTTTAATTGAAAATGCCAGCCTTTAAGATCTTAGGAAATTTTTATTGCTTAAGCAGCACATAATCTTCCGTGTTTTTTTTTTTAACCTCTCGTTCTGTTGTCTGTCATCAAAAGATATGTGGACTGAAGCTGGAAAGCACGTTTGCAGTCTGAAAGTTCTTCTGACTCTTGCTGCTTTTGCAGGTATCTGTAGTTCAGGATTGTTGGCTGGACTTCAATTTTCCTTTTGATTATGTAGAATTTACTAAAGCAATTCCATTATTTCACTGACTGATTAGTCTATAGTTCTTAGATTTGTGGGCTATTCAAAATACTTAGTGTGTCCAGGTGTTGTGTGAAATAAAAATCTAACTATGTTAAGATTACTTGAATTTTTCAACCTTTTTTCTGAGCTACTTTATGTTGTATCTAATGAGAAGGTTTAGCTGGCAACTAACGAAAACTTGCTGGGCTACACTTCTAAAAGTGAAACTTCATCTTTTCAGAGCCAAAGAGCAGATATGACCCAAAACTGCCATTAAACAAATAAAAATTCTTTCTGCTAGGAAAACTGTGGGCTGCGCTGACAGAGAACTGTCTACTGAGAAGTATAGCTTCACCTGAAATGTGACATACAGCAATATGCTCTCCAAGTATGTGCCCTACTGTATAGGAACACTTCAAACAGGTTTTTTTTTTTTCTTTAGAAAGGCCTGTCTTGCTTTCTCAGAACTTAGTCGTTTGAATAAAGTTTTTGAGAAGCTTTCAGAATAACCAAAATGATTCATGCCATTCTTGTGCAATGGTGATGTTCAATAAGTGGAAGTGAGTATGGAGAAGTGGACAATCAGTATCAATAAATATCTGGTTTTCTTTAGCATAAAATGGCTTCCTAGTTTACCATTGCATGTTTTCTGTAGAAAATGGGTCTGGAAGCTGAAGCTTCGCAATAAAATGTAGTGATAGGTGACAAATGTGTGCTTCAAAATAAAACACATTTCAGGATGTTTATGATGAAAGGATTTTCTTTAGCAGTACCCCATACTTGAAGCTGTAAGGTTGATGCTATTCAGCCCTCAAAAACTGTAGCAGAGAAAGCATTTATTTAGCAGCTGAGTAGGAGCTGTTCAGAGCAGTGCGTGGTTAATCCAAACTTTCATGTATTGACACTTTCCCGTAATCTCTTAATGTGTTGAAAAATTTGTTTCCTAAACTTATTTATACTCAGTGGGGAATTCTCACTTTTACATTTGGAATTCTTGCATTTGTGCTGCCTTGTAAATATTTTCTGCTCTTGCTGCTTTTGCGTGGTCTCCCTTTGAAGGCATCCTATTCTTTCCTTGATGGTCTTCATTTTCTCACTGCTCCATAATATAAGAACTTTTTCTGCCAAGAACTGTCAGGGAGGATTTGTTATTCATCTCCATTGCAGATTCCTCAGCTGACTTGCTTTTGGAAATGTTGTATTGACCACGTTAATAACAAAACTCTCTCACAAAACTTATTTTGGTGGTTCAGTCACTTTGGAGGTCTTGTTTTCTGGATTCTACCAAATTGAATATTGTTACTGAAAGACTTAAATCTGTTTGTTCTGAGTTGTGGTAACAAGAAAGCTATGTAGGTCAAACACTTCATTGCTGCAAATTCACTACTAATAACATAATTCAGCTGCATTATTGTATAATGAGGCTACTTGCTATTTGGATGTTGAGAAGTAATGGCTGGAGGTTTACATCTCCTTGCAAAAGAAGCTTTTTTTAAAAAAAAAAGCTTTTTGTCAAATGTGGGATATTCTGTGAACGTACAGAACCCAGTGACTTAATTGAAGGGAGAAACAACGGTCTTTTATTCTAGTAAATGCAAGATGTAGACAGTACAAGGTCTTGGCTTTAGGACAGGCGTGAGCAGTGATGAAGCTGCAAAGATGGGATGTTTAAGAAGCAGCTTTCCCTCTGTGACCGTGGAATACTTTCTGATAAACTGTCTGTTCTAAAGGGATTTGTAAGTTGTGGAGGGGTAGGGGGAAGTACAATTTTATCACTATTTTTAGATGCCAGATTCAGCACAGAAGGCAACTTAACCCATTTTATAATTGAAGTAACCATTGTAGATGTTAATGACTAAAAATAGTAGGGGAACTGACTTGACCAGACTGAAAAAAATGGGTGAGGAAATGCATGGTCATCTGGTTTCATGGTCATCTGTCTCCCCTCCCTGTGTCTGTCCCATCACTTGTGTCCCCCCCCCCCCCCCCCCCGAGGTTGAGTACATTGTGATGTTGGGAAGGGAAATCCTAGATAATTTTCTTCTAGATTCTATAATGCATCACTAGACTGTACAAACAAGAGGTTGCACTTTGTAGCAATGAACTGTAAGGGTAAAAATACTTGTAAATCAGTATCAGCCTTGCAATGGACAAGCCTTTTTAATAGAGTTGCTCCGGACTTTAGGGACTTGAACTGACTTTAGGGTTGTAGTAAGGTAGTCACTGTACTACAATAAGATTTTCCTTAGTGGAACAGATTTCTGGAGAGAAATAAATGTTTCTTTTTATTGTTGAAGTAAGAAGGTGATGCTGTTGACAGTTTTCTAAAAGAACGGGCTGTAGATGGGGGCTTGTCTTAGTACAGGTGCCAAAACTCTTTATTCTGGTGTTTTTGCTGCTGGCAGGTGTGTTAGTGCTTTATTTCTTTTCCTGTTTTCTTTGTGAATAAATATTATCCTTGTATTGATCCCTTATGCTTTCCTCAACAAAATGATATAGACAGGTAAGTGGCTTGAATTACCTCCAAGTTTCTGAGCAAGACTCAGAACTACCTAATTTCCTCTTAAGTTCTGCTTATTCTTGGCAAAGGCATGTGTGAGTTTGGGAAAAGACTGCTGTTATCTCTTTATGTCATCTGCACTGGGGAAGTACCCCATTATTTCTATACTGTTATGTTAAGGTAAAGGTATTCCTAATGCAAACACAGCTTATACTGGCAAAGCTGTGTCTTTACTGATGGCTCTTGGCTGCAGAACTAACTTGAATGACAGAAGGAAGTCTGCTGCTGTAACTGCGTTCACGCTAGCACATTCCTGTGTCCTTTGCTAGGTGAGCTTTTTGAGAAGTTTTTCATGTGAATGCAGTCTCATTTTTGCTTTTGGAGAGAAATCATTACAATCATAGAGCTAGATGTAGTTTTACCCCCCACCCCCCTTTTGCCTGCAGGGTGGCTTTTTTTGTTGTTGTTTGGGGGGGTGTTTGGTTTTGTTCAGTAGGCTGAAGGAAGGGATAAGAGAACAAGTGAGAGGTTTGGGCAGAAAAAATTAAACAGTAGAGTTTCAGAAGAGTTTAAACAGATGAAAGCAGGATCCATTGCAAAAGGCTGGTGAGCTTCCATGCAAAAAGATATAGTAACTCACTTGCCCTGTTGACCTCTTATGATTGTTTGGTTTTGGTATGGCATTTCAAAGCTTGAGTTTTATTTTCATTGTAACTTTTAAGTCAGAGTATCTTTTTCTTGTCAATTCCTGACATGCAGGAATGGTGTGACTATTTAACCCAGAGCTTTTTTTTTTTTTCCCCAAGAAGTTGTACATTTAAGAAGGTACTGTGCCAGAATTAATGGTTCAGTAGAATGGGTTTTAGGTAGCCTCACTTCTGTGTACTTCATTTCTTACATAATAAGCAGAGTAGTCCCTTCGTTCTCAGTCATTTATAGTTCTAGGGGTTAATTAAGTTTTCATCTTTGGTCCTCTCAACAATTTTTTTTTTGCCTCTTTTTTTTTTTGCTTAAAAAGCACACTTCTCAGTACCACTGTGCAACTCTGCCGATGTCAAGAAAAAATAGCCACGTCACTGTTTGTGAAATGAGAAGGACAAACCATAATAATGCCTGGATATGCTTGTTTATATACGTAGTCAACTTCTGTCCTGACATTGACTTATTGCCATTGGGCAAATTGGTAGGTTTATGTAATTGTATTGAGAACAGTATTAATGTCCATAAGAATTTGTAAATATTTAAGGTAAGCTTAGTGTAGTTTGGTGTGTGTGGTGGTGGCTGGTGGGGGGTTGGGGTTTTTTTTTGGTTGGTTGGTTTGGTGTTGTGTTTTTGTTTGGTTGTTTGTTGTTATTATTAGGGGGTTGGGTTGTTATTCTTTTTAGTATCTCCTAACTGATCCAGGAAGGAAGAAAAAAGATTGGTTTTATTGTGGACTGTTGCTAGCATAATTTTGCTATTGAGTTAGCTGTATGTTAGTGTTGTGTGGCTGGCAAAAGGCTTTGGAGAACTTGATTATATTAACTTAGACCAGCTAAATTACGCTCCTAATTCCAGGAGTCAATTGTCTGCAGAGAACCTCTGTGCATTAGGTGAAACACTTTGTAGGTTAAAGTATGCAGCTTTGCTGGCATAGGCTGAATTTGCATTAGGAATATTCTGCTAGTATTGTGTATTTATATGCCTTCAGTTATAAATTGTATACGCTGGCTAGTTAGAATTTTGCTCATCATTGTCTATGCATTTGAACTGGTGTGCTGAAACGTGTTACTCCTTGTCTGGTTTGATTTTGTTTGTTTGTATAAATAATGTTGGGAGCCCTTGTTGCTGCTGCTATTTTCATTTTGCTGATCTCCCTGCATCAGGCATATTCTCTTGTTATTCTCCAAGCAGTCAGGTTAGTTGTACAATATGTCTGCAATGGGCATTGAGCCTGAGGTCTCATCTCTGGTACCCTAAAGGTCAGTATTCCTGCTTTAATAAAAAGGAAGGGGGGGACGACAACACTTAGAAACTTGAATGAGTGAGGATTTGAGCCCTATGTGTGGTAAGAAATTGATCTCTTGTTGACAGTTGCTGATGCTGGCTACATTAGAATTGGGGCATAAAGTGGCCAGCTTGCAAAAATGGGTTTTGTTCCTCTCACAGTACTGTTCATTTAAATTGTGCTGTTTGTAAAGTTGTTAAAATGGCTGTCCTTACACTAGCACCCGATTATTTTTTGACACTGATTCATGGCACCTGTTGCTGAAAGCATGTGTCAGTAAGAGTCAGTTTTCTAGTGTTGATGGGTACTCATTTCATTTTAGCGCCTTAACCATAGTACATTCTTCCTCAAGCTTAGATGAGGTTATATTCTGCATGCCTTCTCGGCTTCCTAAAACTCTCACAGAATGAGACTTCTAGTGTCTGAAATACTACAAATTGCACTGCTCTCTAATCTTTAATGGCTCTGGTAGCTTTGCAGGGCTAACAAAATAGTGGTCTAGTCTTAGTGTGTATCTAAATGTAATTACAAGCTTGGGTTGCACACTAGCTACGTTGTAGATTTGCTACAGAATTATCTTTGGTTTGTTTTATTTTTTTAAGTAGAAGTATGTTGTGGGTAGCACCTGACATGTATTTTTCTGTGTTCTAACTTGTCCCTATCTCCACAGGAATTACTGTACTTATAGAGAGAACCTGAATTACAATGGGGGACGACAGTGAGTGGATGAAACTGCCCATTGACCAGAAATGTGAACACAAGGTAGGAAATCTTGTCTTTGGGTTTGGCTTGCTGTATGTCTCCTGCTGCAGAGATTCTGTGGTACTCCTCTAAGTATACCATAGTTAGGTAATCCTGACAGCTGCACAGCATGTGTATAACAGATCTGAAACTGTATCAGTTCTACCCAAGCTAGAGGCTGAATAACATTTATTAAGCAGAATTTAGTAGCATGATAATCTGTATGGCGTAAGCTTGTGCACTGAAAGATCAGTGCAGTCATTCATGTGGAGAAATTACTCATCTGTAGCTGGAGCTATTGTTGGGCTCCCACCTAGTCATCAGTGGTGGTTATAGCTTATGAAGAGCAGTGGGGAAGACTGGCATCTCTCTATCCAGATCATTCTTGGCAGGACAAGAATGAATGTATTGTCCTGTTGCACGTTATTCATATAGTCATTGAAGAGAAATCTTGCACATGCCAGCTTACTGAGCATGCTTTCAACTACAATTGAGGAACTGTGCGAGATTGGTGAGTTAAGAGTGTGCTACCACAACATTTAAACATCTGTTTTCTGTTTCCAGCTGTGGAAAGCCAGATTAAATGGTTATGAAGAAGCCCTTAAGCTCTTCCAGAAGATAGATGATGAAAAGAGTCCTGAATGGTCCAAGTATCTTGGATTGATAAAGAAATTTGTGACAGACTCCAATGCAGTGGCTCAGTTGAAAGGACTGGAAGCAGCACTCGCTTATGTTGAAAATGCTCATGTAGCTGGGAAGTAAGTAGCCTTTTCTTGTTATGTAGGCTGTTATGACTGTTGAATGTGCCTTTCTGAGAAAGGCTGCAGATAAATTGTACAGTGGCTACTAACAATTCTGATCTTTACAGTTGAGAGCTGAACTTGCTTTCTGATTTAGAGAATTTGCCAATGGTAGGCTTTCCTTGTAGATGGCCTCCATGCACATATTAACTTGTCAGAAATTGCTTACAATGTTCAAAGAAACTATTAAAGGCAGTAGTAAAGATTTCTGAAATGGTAGAGAAAGTGAATCAGTAATTTGGTGGTGTAGGTGCTGTGAACTGAAATCCCTGTTCTTGTTTGACTAAAAGAGTCTATATGTACAGGGAGCCTTTTATTCCAGGGAGATATTTGTGTAATTCATCCATGAAATAAAATGTAGTTATGTTTATACAGTGTTGCATCCAACTTGACCCATATGAATCTTCATACCTGCCAATTTCTTCACAGGATGTTTTTCAGTATTTCACTGTTGTCTAACCCATGAAATAACCTGTACTCTGAGGGTGAAATAAAAACACCTAATGGGCTAGATCAGTGCTTTGGTCCACTGACTTTGTGACCTGATGAAATGAATAAAAGTCTTATTTAAAAAAAATAAACAAACCCAAAGGTTTGTTTAAAAACTTAACCTTCCAAAACCCTTGATTTAAAGTGGTAAAAATTATTCAGTTGATTGGAGGCTTTGAAATAGATGTGAAATTCTGTGGTGGGATTATACACCAATGCTGTATGTTAGTTAACTGTAACGTATACGATTCCAGGAAATGGCATTTATTTGTGGACCTTAACTAATGTATATTAATGAATACAGTTTTGAGAAAATGTCTACTATTCACTGTCTGGTGTAGTCCAGTGTTAGGAACATGTTAACTAGCACTCAGTCTGCAGGATTTCTTTTGATTAGACTAGAGGTTGAAGTAATCTCTTACAAAAAGTTATTACCTTCGAAGTTAACTTAGAATTTAGTCCCTATTATATGAGCACTTGTTGAGTTTTAATCCATGTTTGGGTGTTGTGTGTGCTTTTGTCTGTGAATAATGCTGTAGAACACATAATTCACTTAAATGTTCCAAAAGTAACACACTCTCATCTTTCAGGACAACAGGAGAAGTAGCATCTGGAGTTGTAAATAAAGTGTTCAATCAACCAAAAGCCAGAGCAAAAGAGCTGGGTCTAGATATATGTCTAATGTATATAGAAATTGAGAAAGGGGAGGCAGTACAAGAAGAATTACTAAAGGGTCTGGACAACAAAAACCCGAAAATCATAGTAGCATGTATAGAGACACTGAGGAAAGCACTAAGGTAAGCTTTTAGTTTTTAGTTCATGGTTTTGTGGGGGTTTTTTGTTTTTGTTTTTTTTTTTTTTTTCTTTTTCCCCCCTCTTTCCCTCACCCCCAACAGTATGTAGAGTTTAACTTGTTGCTGAAGTCTTTAGCAGGCCTTTGTTATTGTTGAATGGGATGTATCTTTTCTGAACTGATATTTTCTGACAACAACTGTTGAGAGCATCATGGGATTTGTTAGATGTGAGGGATGTCTTTTGTTGTACAAGCCTTGTCTGGATCACTTTCCTTCATAGCAACTGTTTACCAAACTTCCGTTTTCACTATGGACCTCTGAAAGAAGGGCAGGATTAGTGTGTCTTGTTGCAGACTGTGGAGCTTCTCTTCTGAATAGCTGAAATAAACTCACTGATGGGAAAACTGAACTGTAGTTTTTTTAAAAAAAACTCTTTTTTAAAAAACCACTGTTTTCCTCACTGATGTGAGCATCTTTAATTGGGTATATGGTGTGTGGTTTTGGAAGAAAAGAAAAAAGAAAAAACTCATTGCACAGTAAGTTTCCATTGTCCATATAATAATTTCTTTATTAAAAAGAAAAGCTGATAATGCTCCCTAAAAATCAAATCCAGTTTAATTAAGGTGAGGTAGTTGATTTCAAGATTAGATTTGGAACATATTTTTTTGTTCCACTTCAAGTATGTTTGCTGCCTTTGTGAGCTGAGTGAAAAATATTGGGGTTTTATCGAATTCGTATACTTGGTGTATATATAATTCACTGTCCATTAGATTTATTTTTTTTTTTAAAAGGAAACAGATAATTTTTGTATTAATTGACAAAACACTTTTCAGAGTAAAGTAGTTCATGTGAAAACTATATAATATAGATGCAGAGTGTCTTATGCTAGGTATTTTTAAGAGAACTTGCTGAGGCATATCTACAGATGGTCCTTGTTAAACTGATTGTTGCAGGCTTCTGTAATAGAAGTCAAAATAAAGTATTGGGCTTAGCACATTACCTATGCTTTGAAGTGAAACTGCTGTCCCACATTTAAGAATATATTTTAGCTATTTTAAATTGCTTTATCTAGTCAAATGTCCTTTTAAACAGTACAGCATAATTAGCCACCTGCATAACTTTCCTCAATATCTTTCAACTAACCACGCCTATAAAGTGTGCCACATCTGCCTTTTTTTTATGCAGTATTTTATTATCTTTGAGATGGCAAGATCAAATTCTTTTATGGAGCCCTGTTGACTTAACCTTTGTCTTCTGCTTCTGAGCTGTGTTGCTACCTAAGTTTGTCTTGTGCTTTGACAGGGTTTCTGCATTGATAATTAAATTTGTCTAGGTGGGTAGCTTGAGTGCATAACTAGTTTAGCTTCTGGTGGTTTTTATCTTGTGCTAAGGTTTCTGTTCTTTCTTGTGTTGTTATATGAATTAGATAATACTATATGATGAATTAAGTAAGAATAAGAGAATTTGCATGGGCACTTTTCCTAATATGCTCTTTTTTTGAGTCATGGTAGAAAAAAAAATCTTGGGCAACTCATTTGTTCATATTCTGCATTTAAATTGTGTTGTTTCTGAGACTGGAGCCTCTTTTGCAGGTTTTAATACTTTTTATTTCTCAAAGTGGGCTTGGCAATAAAATGTTTAGCACTAGAATTTTTAGAAAGTGAGACGTGAGTTTTGGTTCTTGAGCACCCATTTTTACTAGCTTTTTCATGTGGTACTTGATTGGAAAGAAACAGAAGAAAAAGTGTTTGGTGGAAAGGTTAATTCAGAATTCTCAAGGAAGAGAAATGCTTCTGAATCAAAAAAATTTATGGCTTTTGAGGTGATTTAGATATGATGCTTTAAGAACTGTAGCAGTTTACTGTGAGTATGAAAAGAAAGGTCTTGTGTTCTCATTCAGTAGTGATTGGAAAAGGAAGTTTAGTGTTTTAAGTTCAACAACATGTAGAATCTGCTGATAGGGAAGGGTGACTGGCTGGGGAAACTTGGTTCATGTGTCCTTTCAGCAGCACATATTTCAACACATGTGTTTTCTGTGAAGATGACCCAGGCTCACTATAATTATCTGGTCCAACAAGGAGAAAAGTGACTAATGCTTTTACTGCAGTTTGCCTCCAAGGATAGACAAAGGAGACTCTATTCTGATTTAAAAAAAAAAAAAAAAAGTAGGTCATACAAATTTTGATCTAAGGACACTCTTTTTCTTTTTCTCTTTTTTTCTTTTTTCTCCCCCTGGCAAAGGAACAGATTTGCAGCAGATTGGATTAAGTGCTTTGAAGTAACTTCAGAGGCCTGATTTTGTAATTCCAAGCTGGGCGGGGAGGGTAATTATGATAGGGCAAATATTCTTTAAATTTTACAGTAGCTTAGAAGCTTCAAAAAATAATAGCTATATTAATGATTTGGGTAAATGACACAATCCCTAAAGGTGTACTGGAAGCATTTAATAGATTGTAAAAAAAAAAAAAAAAAAACCCGAAACAAAACAAAAAAACAACAAAAAAAACCCACAACCAGTTATTTGTGGATTACTCTCTGGTTCCTATGTGGATACTGATGCTATTCCATGTTTTAACTTTCAGTGAATTTGGTTCAAAAATTATCTCACTGAAGCCAATCATTAAAGTATTGCCAAAACTTTTTGAGTCTCGGGAAAAGGCTGTTCGAGATGAAGCCAAACTCCTTGCTGTGGAGATCTACCGTTGGATAAGGGATGCTCTGAGACCTCCATTGCAGAACATAAATTCTGTTCAGGTAGGCAGAAAGTAGTTCTGTATCCAAACACTTGAGAAAACACTTCTGTGCTCATCCTCCCTGATCCTGTGGTGTTGGGCATTCTTAAAGTCAAAGCTGGAATTTTTCAGTAACAGCAATGTTATTTTTTAGCTTCCTGTAACTTTACCTAAAATGTTAGTCCCTCTTTGTTATTTGTAAAGAAATTGTGACAATGTTTTATTGCTCTGAATATATGTGAAGTTGGGGGGGGGAAGCATCACATTGAAACTGAGGAGGGGATTTGAGAAGTAGAATGGTATTTTTTGGGAGACCTAACCTAAGGGCTAATGGTTACCCTTATGAAAGAACTCTGCACTGAAAGTCTTCAAGTTGACCATTTTCCTTCTAAGTTTTCTTTTTTCTTTTTTCCTGAAGTTTTTTCCTCTACACAGCCCTTCAGACTTGTTCTGGTGGTGCTCAGGATGTGACTGTTCCTCTTCAGGAAGTGACATTACATTATGATGGATAACTATGCTATTGGATATGGAACATGCCAGTATTTTAAAACTTTATAAATTAGTTATGCATCTTTCCTTCCTACCCACTTGAGTTAATTGTATTCAGGTGGAAAGCAGTCACATGCTGGAAAAAGGCATGGTTTAAAAAAACCCTAACTGTCTCATCAAACATAGCTGAACATGTTTGTTTTGTCTTAGTTTTAGTGTGTAACAATAGCATGGCTGTAACAAAAAGATTTTCCTTCATGCCCAGCCATTTTTATTTTAAAGCTTCTGCAGAGGGGACACACTGTTCTGACTGTTCTACAGTTTGTTCTTATGTAAATACTTTGCATTGATATTGTTGTTGAGGATATACTTGGTCAAAAGCTCCTGAACAGTGAATGTGAAGGGCAAGTCCCTTCTTTGGTGGCAGAAAAAAGAAATTGAAGGGTAGTGCTATTGGCTTTGAAATGGGAAAACTCCACGGCTCTCCATGAAGTGTTACTTGTCTTGGGGTATGTGCAAAATGTCTCTGATAGGATGATTCTTTTCTCTTTTGGCAGCTAAAAGAACTGGAAGAAGAATGGGTCAAAGTGTCATCAGTTGCTCCTAAGCAGACCAGGTTCCTGCGTTCCCAACAGGAGCTGAAAGCAAAATTTGAGCAGCAGCAGGCAGTTGGGGGAGATGCAGATGGAGGTAAATTGTTTAATCTCTGAACTCCATTGGAAAGTGTATCACTGGTATGTTATTTGTGAAGGACTGCATTAAATTGTAAAGGTGCTTTTACTCAAACTGGTGCAAAACGTGGGGTGGAGTACACAACAAGAAAACACAGCTGGGGCAAAAACGTTATATGAAAGAGTATCTGTCCTTTGGACTAGCAAAATCACAACTGGTGATAGTACTTTTTAAAAAACGAGCCTTAGGTGGTGCTGTAGTCAAAACTTCATCTGTCACTCTGCTTATATTTTTCTCTCTTCTTTCTGGTTGCAGGAGGTGATGATGAGGAAGAGGCGGTACCACAAGTAGATGCATATGAGTTGCTTGAAGCTGTAGAAATTCTTTCCAAGCTTCCCAAAGACTTCTATGAGAAAATAGTAAGTATGAACTTAAATACTACTAGTTAATTCTATGACATGTGGAGCTAATCAGTCTTAAGACTTACTGGCGTTCTGCAATGTATGCTTTACTGCTATGTGGATAATAACAGACTATTGCAAGTAAAATATAGACTATGGTAAAGAAGTCTCAAATTTGGTGTACCAACAAGAAAGCTGTAATTTTAAGAAGCTGAGATATATCCTGGGAAAGGACTGCATTTCATATTTCATTGCAATTATTGATGTTGAACTGTGGGGAGACTTTGGCTTTCTTAGGATAGAATTAAGTTTTAAAATCGATGATTTGTGGCAAGCATGCTTCTCTAGAACTGTTTGCATTTATAAATGAATGTAAATTATTTGCTATGCAGGAAGCAAAAAAGTGGCAAGAAAGGAAAGAAGCTCTAGAAGCTGTTGAACTGCTGGTGAAAAATCCCAAATTAGAATCGGGAGACTATGCAGACTTGGTGAAAGTTCTCAAAAAGGTAATAAATAAAACCCAGAGTGCACATATGGTTTCATATCTTATTGTAGTTTATTTGTATTATACTTTAAAAGTTACGGTTGAGATAATACTCAGGAGCAGAAAATTATTAGCTGGAACAGTGGTGGAAATAACCCAATCTGTGGCCCACTGACTGTTGTAAGAAATTCTTCCAAGTCTCTGAAACTTGGATTTTCAGTCTTTAACATTGGGGTTTTGGGGGGGGGGGGGTTGTTTGTTTTTTTTCCTCTTCAGGTTGTTGGAAAGGATACAAATGTTATGTTAGTTGCTTTGGCTGCCAAATGCCTTGCTGGACTAGCTACTGGCCTCCGAAAGAAATTTGGACAGTATGCAGGGCATGTAAGTAAGAGTATGTACTTTTTTTCTGTTTTTATTGATGCTGGACACCTTTTCTTTTTTTTTCTTTTTCTTTTTTTCTTCCCTTCCTCTTCCCCTTCCCTTGTCAAACCTTGGTATTTATCAAAGGTATTCTTTGTACCATTATGAATGCTTGCCTACCCCTTAATGGAGCAAGCAGTGAAATATCTGCCAAGATCTCTTGCAGTTTAAGGTTAAAATGCCCTTTTTTATTCACATTCAGCAACATGAAGCTTACTATTGCAATAAATCTTCTGTACTAAGACAATTCTGAATTACTGTGCCATGAAATGAACTTTATTTACATTACCTTATCCTGGAGATATACCCACAGAAATGCATTTGTAGGCCACAGTGAGGAAAAAAAAAAAAAAAGCTCCTGAACCTGAATTCTACTTAGCAGCTCCATGATGTATGTTTTAGGTTGGTTGGGTGTTTTTGAATGTTGGGGGAGGGTTGGTGGTGGGTTTTTTGTTTGTTGTCTGGGTTTTGTGGGGTTTTTGTCTGCTTTAAATAGCCAAACTACTGAGATACTTGGTATCAAAATGTTCTGGTGATCTAGTTTAATGCTCCTCTCTGTTCTCCTTTGCTACTCTTGCCAACAGCTAGTATCAGGGAATGCAGGGAAGCTTAACCAGTCTCTGGAAAGAAAAGGGAGCTTTTAATTAGTTGTAGTTATCTCACTTGTTTCTCATGTCTCTGTTGCTGTGTTCTTTAAGCTGCTCAGTCAGATTTTTCTTGTGATAAGTAAGAGCGATGGGGCTAGAGCTTAGACATAGAAAGAACTGATGTGTCTGGCTGCTGGTAGTGTTATATTTTGTGATGAATTGGAAAGTTACTGACTCTCTCTGCTTCAGAAACATTCAAGTCTCCTGAACTCTGAACAGCAGTTTGAACAAAGTCTCTTTCGTTCTGAAAGCCGTCTGTAGTTGTAAGAAGTATTCTTGCATCTGTTTACACTTGATTTGTGTTTTTAAAGGTTAACCCTCATAGCTACAGAGTTAGTATTGAAAAAGCCAAGCTTCTGAAATACGGGTATAGCTCCATGGCTGCCAAGCAAATGGTGTTGAGAAGATGACTTTTTCAGCGCTGTAATGGCAGCTATGAATTGCATAATTTCAGCACTCATCTTACCAGTTCACATGATTTGTTTGCTGGACTTATTTACTAGTGAGGAAGATGTAGACTTCTGTGAGCGAGCATTTGAAGTGTTATAAAACAGAACTCTTGCTAGAATTGTGGGATTACTATAAACTATATTAGTTAAATGTAGGATTGCAATGTTGTAGTCTGTGTTAAAACAAGAGTGATGAAATCAAGCATGGAACCATGCTACTCACTGTAATTGAGTGCATGTGGCCCAACTTCACTTCTGTTGACTGCCTTTGGAGCCCTGGACTGACTTTTCCTTCCCTCCCTCTCTCACATAGATACAGCTTCTAACTTCCATGTTAAAAAAATATTAATTCTAGCTGTCAGTGTTTTCTAAAACAGAGACTTAATGATTTTGAATATCTCCTTCCTATGACTTTTTTCTCTGTAGGGTTTAGGGACATCTAGCTCCTGCAGTAGCATGTATGAGGGTCTTTATGGTGCTATTCTGTATTAATTGAAGGTTGGGGGTTTTTTTTAGTGCTAGAGTCTTTGTGAACAGGGAATTTATAAGTTGCAGCCCAGAAAAGGATACCAGCTGAGCCTAGGTCACTGTGTGTCACAAGTGGTTGAGGTCTCACAGCTTCTGAATAGAAAACATTATCTGTGGAAAATCTACTTTGTATTATGCAAGAGCTTATAACTTCTGTAAGGCATCAGACCACTTCCAAACTATGAACTGCATTATGTTTATGAAAATATTGAAAATAGTCTGCTTCCCGTAGTTAAAACCTTTGCATGTGTCTAGCTCACTGACAAAAGTTCTTACTGTTACAGAGGCCATACTTAAATGGAGCTGCTAGTATTACTGGCATGTGAGTGTCTGCTGATTGGTTGGGGGGTTGTTTTCCCCCCTTTATTTATCTATTTTATTTTTCAGCAGTGACTGACCAAGCAGCTAGATTGGGTACAAATTGCTGCGAAATTCCAGTATGGCATAGTTTAATGTCAGGTGTGCTTTGTTCAAGGTGATAGATCTGAAAAATATTGCTCCAGGAAGGACTCAGGTTGCTTTAGAACCATGGTCTTGTCAGCTGTGGGTTAAATGAAGGCTTCTTAATGAGCCGTGCTGAGTGCTGTCAGGAAGGTGGGAAAGATTGGACAGGTTATATACCTTCTTGGTTCTTATAGTACAATTTCACAGCACTGAGTGCTGTGAAATTGTTTAATTTCCATTCTACTGCTTTGTGTTCCAGACCAGTAGAGCCAGAGTATTCATCTGCAATTATGTGAACTTGTATATCTGCCTTTTGTTTAGCTTTGTTATGGAATTGCTCAAAAATCTGTATTTGATAGATTGACTGGAATGAATTTAATATTGGACATTGGCTAGAATAAACTGGTTCATACAGCTGTTGTGTACCCCTGGAGGGGGCAGCAGTGATGTTTGCCTTATTTGCTTCTCTGTGAAATACTAGGGAGCAGACTATCAGGCTTTCCAGTTGTAGTAGTGAAGAGTGGATTGACTTTTTGGGTTTTTTTCACTTTTCCACAGGTTGTTCCAACAATCCTGGAGAAATTTAAAGAGAAGAAGCCTCAGGTAGTGCAGGCACTGCAGGAGGCCATTGATGCAATCTTTCTAACAGTAAGTAAGAGTGACAGTTTTCCCATTGTCTGAGAATTGGTCTCTGATTTTGATTTGCTTTTCTCTTACTTTACCGAAACTAATGACTTCTTTATCCAACACTGTAGACCACATTGCAGAACATAAGTGAAGATGTATTGGCAGTGATGGACAACAAAAACCCAACAATTAAGCAACAAACATCCCTTTTTATTGCAAGAAGCTTCCGTCACTGCACACCTTCTACTCTGCCAAAAAGCCTGTTAAAACCTTTCTGTGCTGCACTTCTAAAGGTAAAGCAGGAGGAGTTGGTACTTCTCTGGCGTTGACTTGAGCGCTGTTGTTGTGAAGTGTTGAATAGTTTTGGGAGAAAGACCTTTCTGGTAGTGTAAGAACTAAAGAGTTCTTGTGTGCTATGTAGCTATCAGAGTCCGTTTTGACTGATACCAAACTTGAAGATGACTGTCAGTCATGGGAACAGTTTAGTCTTCTTTTTCTTAGCTTCTCTGAAACTTGAAGACTTACCAAGTTTATAATAGATTAAGACAGTGATTTACAACTTAAATTTCTGGGCACTGTGCCACTTGCTTCTTGCAGACATCTCTAGCAAGCTTCTGTTGGAATGTTATATATCATTTACCATGAATAAAAGAACCATCATTGATTCATACACTGCAATTACACTAGAGCATTTATCAGTGTCAACAATAACGATGTATACTTTTTTTCTCATTGCAAAATAGCCCTTTCCTTGTTATGGGAAATATGCCTGGCTTCAAAAATGGAGATTTGAACAGGGTTGCAGAACTTCAGACTCCTTGCAAACTTTCATGGTGTTGCAGTATCTATTAAAGCATGAATGTTTACCACTTTCTTGCTGTGTGAAAGAGCCAAAGATGGGAAACTGGCTATATCTGAGAAACAGTAGGCTTGATCAGTACATAGGAAAACAGAAGTGAAAAACAACCTTTTTCTTTCTGCAGTGGAATATTAAGGATTATTCTGTAGTAGATGCAGATTTTTAAAAAAGGGGAGGGGATTTATACAGAAGATGGATTTAAGAATCTGTTTAGATATGAGCTGCAAGTCATATGATACAAGTTGTCTTTCTCTGCAGCATATCAATGATTCTGCTCCTGAAGTAAGAGATGCTGGATTTGAAGCATTAGGCACTGCCTTGAAAGTGGCTGGAGAGAAAGCTGTAAATCCTTTTCTAGCAGATGTAGACAAACTAAAGCTTGATCGGGTGAGTTTATAATCATAAATGTAAAAAATGCTCCATTTTTCCATTGAAGATGCGTCTTAGGCTAGAGAAGACTAAAGAGGATGCTTTAGCTAATGACTTTCAGCACAGATTTTTGAAAATTTATTTTTTACTTTAACGTTACTGTTGTTGCAGGGAATCTGAAAATCTTTTCATTTCTTGCTTTAGATTATCAAGCATTTTTTTTTACTTCCACTACCTAAAATGCATTAGTATGTTAACATTGCACTACGTCATTCTTATGTAAAGTATCTGTTTGTCTTCGAGGCTGTATTATCTATGAGGTGGGTTGTAAGGCTTGGGGTTGGTTTTTTTTGTTTTGGTTTGGGTTTTTGTTTGGTTTTTTTGTTGTTGGTTGTATGTGGGGTTTTGTTTTTGAACACTTTCTCTGTTTGAAACGAAGTTTAGGGTTTTAGGTCACAACCACATGGTCTAATGCTATATTACTAGACAGGATTTGGTATCAAAGACTTACAGACTCACAAACAACAAAGTTTTTATGGTTTTGCATAAGCTGACAGGTTTGTTGTCTGATGATTTTATAATATAGATGCTCTAAAGACTAATTCTTAGCATCTTAAAAGTATCGGGGGGGTGTCAATGCTTTCTATGTATATAAATGCACTTCACTTTGAAGTAGGAAAATTATTCTAGTAATATAGTGATGGCTGATGGCATTGACTAGTTAACATTACTACCATAAGGAACACAGGATAACAAAATTTTGTGAAGTAAACAACTTAAACTCTTAACGTTTTTTCCAGAGTAGGCAAGTTTGAGCCACTGCTGTTGAAAGGACACTATATATCCAATTGTGGTAGCTACATAGCTTTTTTTTCCTCCTCTTTTTTTTTTTTTTTTTTTTTAAACTTCTCAGATTAAAGAGTGTGCTGAGAAGGTAGAACTGGTTTATGGTAAAAAGACAGGAGGAACTGCTGAGAAAAAAGAAGGCAAGCCTATTACTGGAAAGACCCCTGCTCTCTCAGGGGCTGGTGGAGATAAAGAAACAAAAGATGCAGCGACCAAACCAGGACTGCTAAAAAAAGCACCTGCTGTGAAGGTAAGAGATTGCTAAGAGATTGTCTGGCAATCACAGTTGTCTGTGATTGCATTGAATAGTTATTGAAGATCAAAGGTGGCCTGTTGAACATCTTCCACTGAGGAATCGCTGTCCTTCTGTAGGAGTAGGTGAGCCCAACAGCAAAAAGAATCTGGGACTTTCCAAGAACATGCTGGATGAAATCTCAGTTTTTAATGATACAAACTGTCTTGTCACTTACATCTTAATACCAGATTTTTATATTGAAATAGTGATAGACCACTGGAGGCATTCAGAGGAGCCTCAGATGTTGTAATGTTAATGTGCTCTGTGTTGATATAGTAATATTTGGCTGAAGTCAATGTCTCTTATAACTAGCAAGGTTACTACTTAAGTGAGTATTCTGTTCAGTGTTGGTTTTAGTTTGTGACCATAAATAATTTGAACCATTAGCCTGTATTACTTTAAAATGACTATTTGGATTTTAAAAATTGACCTAAGTAGCACTGTAGATGGTCATTATAATACCCTGCTTATTTCTTCAGGTAGGAAACCTGGAAGTGAGTAGCAGAATGGATCATATTTTTTCAAAATCTCTTGATACTGTGGTAGCCTGGAAATGACACACCAGTCACAAGTTTAATATCTAATCAGCATCCATAGGAGAACATATAGATGAATTCATTATTTCCTGAACCTTCACAAATACATACATTCTTTCCCTTTTCATCTTTCATTGTTCTATGTCCCTGTTACTGTACGTGTTTTATAAAACCTTATAGTCTGAAAGCAACATATGAATTAAATAAGCTCTAGCTTTCTTTGCCTGCGGCTGTTATGGTACTAGAGAGGTATGTCTTTTTTGACATTAAAATGTAGAAGTGTGGAAAAACAGCAGTTCTTTTGGTATCTGATGAACTAGAGACCTGTTTGATCTTGGCTAACTTGTCCATTTCCTTTCTAGTCTGGGGGCCCACCCAAGAAAGGCAAACCAGCTGCAGCTGCAGGTATGGGAGGTGCTGGGGCTAAAGGCAAGAAGGGTCCCGAGACCAAAGAAATATTTGAATCGGAGCTCTCGGTGAGTATTCTGCTGTTCTCTGAAATGTGAAGTCCTCTGTATAAGTAGCTTTGGTTAATCAGTTCTTCAGCTACTACAGAACTTTTCACTGAAGTTGGGGGTTTTTTTGTTAGGACAAGGGGAAGCAATACGTTTAAATAAATGGAATTCATAACTGGTAAAACGGATGTTTGATATATTGTGGTAAACACACCTGTTCTTCAGGTTGTTTTTGGTACCAGGTCATATAAGACAGTAAACAATAAATCATGCTCATATAATAGGGTATATCACATCATCCCTGAACTAGGACCAGATGAAAAAAGTAATGATATGACTAATTTATATGTAATTTAGGATGCATGATTTGCTGAAGGTGTCTGGTATTAAAAGCCTTGAGAATACAGTATTCGGGAGTTTACATTGAAATCTGAAGTAGAGTACAGTAATAATTAAATGAACTAATGCAAGTTTATTTTGTGCTGTTCGTACGTATTAAGTTACATTTCAAAAATATGATTGAATTCTGCATGTTAATTGAGCATCTACTTATCTCCTTGGTGGGGAACTGGGTAGACTAAGCTATCTGTCGGTCAAATAGTAACAAAAAGCTATTAAAGTTTTGCTAGATGTATCTAAGTTTTTTGGACTGTCAGGTATCTTTAGAGTGTTGCTTAGAATGAATACTTTCTGTTATGTATCCAGTTTATATTGCTAGTTATACAGTGGAAAATGAGTATGCACTTCCTGAAGGTGATACAGACACCAGTGAAACAAGGGAAGTTTTTATCATTTTTCATATACTAAATAATTTTAATTCTTCTTTTTGCTAAAATGGATGCAGAAGATACGTCTTCTCCTGTCCACCCTTATCAACTACTGATTCATTGCTGTGAATGTTTATTCAGACTTCACACAAAATTATCTTGCAAATTTTAGGTTACCTCTGCTTGATTCTGTAAGTAGATAGTGGCTACTCAGGATTATTTTTGACTGTCTGCACAATTTACCATACTTTTCAGGGATTGCTTTTCTGTTGCAGTACAGCTTAGCAGCTTCCTAATTCATAAGGCCCCTAAACTATAATCTGTATAAAAACTTCCAATTTACAACAGAAATCTTCTCATATTTTGTAAATGCACCACAGTGCAAGGGTCATTCCAGTATATTACCTGTCCTTAAGGCTGCTGCCCCCCTCTTGAAGGGATACAGTGGGGTGTTAACCTTGTTCTGATCTGTCTGCAGATAGAAGTGTGTGAAGAGAAAGCTGCTGCTGTCCTTCCAGCTTCTTGTATCCAGCAGTTGGACAGTGGTAACTGGAAAGAGAGGCTTGCCTGCATGGAGGAGTTTCAGAAGGTAAGTTTGTAGCAGTTGATAAGAAGAGAGGCAAGCAGGGAAAGAGAAAAGCTGTAATTTCTTCAGCTTTTTAGGCCTGGTAACTTTTAAAAGACATACCAGTAGTAGTGATATGTCAGCACTTCAGATGGATTAAACAATACTTGCAAAAGACAAGCGGCTTATGGTTTAAATTAGTTCTTATTCCATAACAGTAGTGGAGTAAGTCGTTCAGTTTAATGTAGACAGATAGTTATGCTTTTGTCAAAAATATTTGTATTGTGGATTGAGGATGCATAGAGGTCTCTTCAAAACACTAAGTAATTCTAAAGCTTATTTTCAAAGATAACTAGGTTTAAACAAAGTTTTGCAATGACTGGGCAAAACCACTTGCAAGCAAGTCCCTGCTGATTGAATGTTAGGCAGCAGTTGATTATAATACTAAAATTTCAATTGGCAAATAGTTGATGTTTGAACCCTTATACAATACTAGCAGTCTTCACAGCTGGTGGCGAGTGCTTCGTGTAGTCACAAACAAAAAAAGCATCATGTGTCACTCAAATGTGAAGCCTGGCTTTCTTCACATGGTTTCAGTCGTAAGACCTTAGAGAGTTCATATTCAAAAAGGCATCAACTGTAGATGCACAAATAGTTCATACTGCTACACCATTACAGTTGTGACTGAGTTGTAATATTTTAGTGGAAAAGATGGCTAACTTAAGTTATGAAACAGTGACTGCTGCACTGAAATGCTGCTGCAGAAACCAGCTTTACTCAAATGTAAAGATGTTAGTGCAATGGATAAGCCTAACAACAAGTAAAAACAGTATTTTAAATTATATTTGGTTAATCTCTGCTGTGTAGTCAGCATTCCAGTTTGAAAGGTTGTCATAGTTTAACCCCAGCTGGCAATTAAGCACCCCACAGCTGCTTGCTTGCTCCCCACCCCTGTGGGATGGGGCAGAGAATTGGGGGAGAGGAAGTAAAAATAGTGAGTTGAGATAAAGATAGTTTAATAGGACAGAAAAGGAAGGGAAAATAATAATAATAGAATGTACAAAACAAGTGATGCACAACATAATTGCTCACCACCTGCTGACCAATGCCCAGCCAATCCCTGAGCCATGGTGCCTCCTGGCCAACTCCCCCCAGTTTATATACTGGGCATGACATAATATGGTATGGAATACCCCTTTGGCTCGTTTGGGTCAGCTGTCCTGGCTGTGCCCCCTCCCAGCTTCTTGTGCACTCCCAGCCTCTGCTGGCAGGGCAGTATGAGAAACTGAAAAGTCCTTGACTTTGTATAAACACTGCTTAGCAATGACTAAAACATCAATGTGTTATCAATGTTATTCTCATCCTAAGTCCAAAACACAGCACTATACCAGCTATTAGGAAGAAAATTGACTTTATTTCAGCAGAAATCAGGACAAAGGTGCACAGTATACTTCATCTTAAAAGAAAAAAAAAAGGGGGGGGGGGGGAAGAGAAAGGTAGCTTGGGGTTTTTTTTTAGTTAAGTGTTAAATTCCCAGGGCTGGAATGGGCAATAGTGGTTGTAAGGACACTTGTTAAAGAACATACAAAGCGTAGCGATGTGAATGCTGTAGTTTAAATGTTGGCTCCATACCTGTAAAATGGACTCCTTGTAGAAGTGGGTCTTGTAGTAAGGCTCTTCAGGTAAATTCTTATGCTGAGAATTTCTGCAACTTAGTTCGGTAGTAAGAAAATATTTACAGGACAGTTGAGGTAACTTCTGGTTGTGTTACAGGTTTTATATCACTTGTGACCCACTGGCTAACTTAATGTTTATCCTTTAGGCTGTTGAGCTTATGGAGAGAAATGAAATGCCTTGCCAAGCTCTAGTAAGAATGCTGGCCAAGAAACCTGGTTGGAAGGAAACAAATTTTCAGGTAATACACTATCCTTCAGTAGCTAACAGTCCATTTTTGTTACTTAATGTAAGGCATGTGTCCAACTAAAAGGCGGTAGGTGCATATATGTCATTGATGACAGTCCTAGCACTGTGACCACAGTTGTATCTGTAGATAATGAGAATATAAACTTTGAAATTAGGTTTTATTTCTGCTGATGGTTGAGACTTAAAGACAACATTTGAAGATATATAGATGTATATGTGTACATGTGTGCGGATATGTGTATGAATGTGTGTATATATAAAATCTAAAAGTAGATAATGGCTGCCAAGTATTATTGATTGTGTATGTATATATACATACAGATAGAAAAATATGTATTTGTGTGTATACACATGATCTGTGTGTATAATCACACAAAACCATATATACACAAGTGTGTGTGTGTGTATGAAATATGTATTTGGGTACACAAATGTGTGTGAACGCACTTTTATATATTCAAATGTATGTATACATTTTTGTGTGTGTATATATACACAAATACATATTTTATGTATACATTTGTGTTTACCCACAAATACATATATTATTTTTATATTTTTTATATCTATAAATACATAGAATAAAAAATTTGGTCTAAAATACATGAAGACATGAGTAACTTCCTTGCTCTTATGGACATTCCAGGTGATGCAGATGAAATTGCATATAGTTGCATTGATTGCACAGAAAGGAAACTTCTCCAAAACTTCAGCACAGGTTGTACTGGATGGTCTTGTAGACAAGGTTGGTGATGTGAAATGTGGGAGTAATGCAAAAGAAGCTATGACAGCAATAGCAGAGGCGTGTCA
Organism: Aquila chrysaetos chrysaetos; assembly: GCF_900496995.4. Lineage (NCBI taxonomy): Eukaryota > Metazoa > Chordata > Aves > Accipitriformes > Accipitridae > Aquila > Aquila chrysaetos. Next base: position 44,836,907 of record NC_044005.1, on the reverse strand, counting down.
GTTGCCATGGACTGCTGAGCAGGTGAGTGAGCAGCGAAGGTATTCTTCCAGTAAATAAAACCAGAAATATTATGTAGGGTATTCTTTCAGTCTGAGGAGTAAATCCTAAATCTTTGATTTTTCTCTGTTGCCTGAAAGTGATTTGTTTGCTCTCAAGATACCTCCTAAGGCAGAAGTTAAATACAAGTTCCTCCAAACAAGGAAATAATGAGTAGTAAATCAGTATTTTGCTGAAATATTGCCAAAGCAGGTACACATCCATAATAAAGTATCTCTGGCTGCCTTTAAGTACTTCAGGAACTTCTGCTTCACTTCAGTTGCAATGATATTCTGCTACAGTGACACAACAGATTTTTCTTCCTATGTTACCCCAGCTGTTTCTGTTTACTTGCAATGCCCTGTGTTTTCTTGCAGGTGTCTTCACTCCTTTATTACAGTGCTTTGTCACCTAGTTTGTCAGTGAAAATTTACACTTAACTCTCTTCTGTTCCAGGTCGTGGCTATGGCTTTCTCTCAAAAGAATCCTAAAAACCAGTCAGAAACTTTGAACTGGCTTTCAAATGCAATTAAAGAGTTTGGCTTTTCTGGGTATGTCTTTTAAGTAAATTGCTAAGAGAAACTTGAATGAAAATGTTTCTAATCTAGGACAAAGAATCTGTTCTTTGTCACATTGGTCTGAAGAGGGTGGCTGCAAGTGCGTCTGAACTCTTGTTCCTTAAACTTTGTCAGGTGCTCTTCTAGCTCTAAATGTGTAAATGAAAGTATCTGACATTACTAATAGGATACTATTACAGTACTAATTCATCTACTTTATTCATCACTCAGCCTTCTCTGAAGAGCATTTTTCTTAAACTTTATATACTGTAGGAGTGGGCTGGGCAAGGAGCTGTGGTATTGCATGTCTGTTGTTCCTGTTCTACTTGGATACACCTGCACTCAGGTGGATCACTGTGTTTTATAGTTTAAAAAACCCAAACCAGACAGTCTGTGGAAGAGTACATATCAGCATGCTTATTACTCTCCTTGGGAGAGATTTTGAGGCTGATAACAGGATGAAGCTTTAGCCAACAAGACAGCCATTATTGTATCTGGTGCTGTGAGGTTAAGAAATGGATTCTCCATCAGAACCAGGGATAGCATTCCTTAATTTTTAATCATCAGTCTCTTAACTGAATGTTGTCAAGCATATGTAATACAGTTTACTCCTGAGAACAAAATTTCTAAGCAGTGAAGACTTCAAATACTAATTTGACTACTTGGGCAGTTACTATGCCTGTCCAAGCTGTTTCGCAGCTATTAAATGGATAGTAACATTGATTAAGTCTGGAAAATAAACTCTCCTCTTCAGTAAATTCCCCAAAAAGTATGTATTTCCAGCAGAGTAATCTATGTGTAGATATAATACTGGAACAGCAGTGTTTGAGGCTGCACAAATGAAGCTTCCATGAATGCCTGTTTTCTCTTCTATTGAATTCAGTGGTGGTATAGAAGATGCAGTAATCTAAACCTTCCCTTCTTTCTCTTGTAAATTTCTCTTTGGAACTTGTGTCTTTCTGGACGATCCTGAGACAGACTAACAAAAAAAAAAACCCCTCACCTTTATTATGTAGCCATGTTTCAGGTGCTTAAAATGATTCTAGGCTCATCCCTCAGGATTTCAGTCCTAGCAATCATATGGGTGAGGTAGTTTAAGAAACTTTCCAGCTGTAATAATAGCAGTCTTTGATATCACTTATCTTACGTTTACTGTATTGATTTTCATAGTAGGCTATTCCCCAAAGCAATCTCTTTCGGTAGCTGTTTAAATAGCTACCATCTACACTGTGCCTGTGATATTTTTTATAAGTGGAAATACCTTCTGCTTGTAAGTTAGTTGTATGAACCTGTTCTCAGCACCTTTTTTTTCTTTAGCATATTGTGATGATTTTTTTTTCTTGTTGGTACTTCCTGTGTTGCGTTTTACTTATGGGGGTTGTCTTTTTCCCACAGACTGAATGTCAAAGCTTTCATCAGTAATGTGAAGACAGCTCTTGCTGCAACTAACCCAGTGAGTAAATTTAGAATTTGAATCCTGAATTATTATCAATCCCTAATTTGAAGACTGAGTGCTTTTATCCTCTTTCTGGCAGGCTGTAAGGACTTCTGCCATTACCTTGCTGGGAGTCATGTATCTTTATATGGGACCTCCTTTGCGAATGTTTTTTGAGGATGAGAAGCCAGCCCTTCTCTCCCAGATAGATGCAGAATTTGAAAAGGTATGAAGTGTAGCTCTCTCACTACCAAGTATCATTAAAACTACTTGGAAACTTCAGTAGCTGGAATCTGTAGTAATATTGTGGTCTAACCTGTGTTTTTGTAAGTGAACCAGATTTTTTTAAGACAGCTCACCAAAGCAGCTGCAAACTCGTTATGTCTAGCTATGTCAATAGTTACTTTTATTTTTTCATTACAAACTTAAAAAGTTTCTGTGTTGGTTTGAATAGCATAATGTCTATCACCCCGAGACAGCGCATTCGTATCATGCAAGTGTTTTTATTTTTAATGTCAAATGAAAAACTGTGAAATAGGTGTTTCTGATTTTTGTGTTGCTTGCAGATGCAAGGGCAGACGGCACCAACCCCAACTCGTGGCATTTCCAGGCACAGTGGGGGAGGTGGGGATGATGGTGAGGAAGAGGAACAGGAGGATGTGGGGAATGATGTTGTGGATCTCTTGCCGAGAACAGATATTGGGTAGGTTTCAATTCTACAACCTGAAGACATACTTCCACTGCAATTCAAAACTTTGTGTTTATAAACACTTTCTAAGCAGAAATCTGTGGTGTTAAAGCACTCAAATACTAAAAGACACATAACTAAGAAAATGGGCTTTTTACCTTTTTTTTTTCTCTTACAGTGATAAGATCACAGCTGAACTAGTGTCTAAGATTGGGGACAAAAACTGGAAGATCAGAAAGGAAGGTCTAGATGAAGTGACAAGCATAATAAATGATGCTAAGTTCATACAGCCAAACATAGGAGAACTTCCAGCTGCTTTGAAGAGTCGTCTCAATGACTCTAATAAAATCTTGGTAAGTTATTCAAAATCCTGTTTCAGCTGTTCCCAGCTTAGAACTTAAAACAAACTGTTCGTGATTTCTGAACCTTGCCTATTACTCAGTCTGTTACAATGTCATGAAATCAACAGCTGGAAAAAAGTGAACTGTTTATTTCTAGATCATATATTTGCTTATTTTTATAAGTATTTGTATTAAAAAATAAAGGCCTTCAAAAAATGGAAAATCTACTCTACTCTGAATGTAATGCAAGCAAATTGAAGAAAACAACCAACCAACAACAAAAAATGTTTGGATAATTGCTCCACTTGTGACAAAAGTGAAGTGTCCCTTCTTTGAAAATATTTTTAGATGAACTTTAGTTTACTCAGAATATAGAAATAATATTTATCTGTGTGATTAATTTGAAGTCTGGAATAGATATCATTGAGCAGGCATTCTAAAGTAAAAGCCTAGATGTACAGCAGTGTTACTTTTCCCCATATGACTTGGAGTTTTGTGCGCATGGTTGTGGCAGTATTTTATTCAAAGCCTTTTTGTTTATGTGCAGGTGCAACAAACACTGAGCATCCTTCAGCAGCTAGCAACGGCAATGGGTCCCAATATCAAACAGCATGTGAAAAATTTGGGCATTCCTGTCATTACAGTCCTAGGAGACAGTAAGGTAGGACACTCATCAAGTTCTCTTTCCTTTTTGCTGTTCACTATGAGCCGTGCCTGAGAATAACTATTGCTGTTTGGACTTGCTTTTGAGAGGTGGATGGTAGTTAAAACTTCTTTGGAAGCTTACAAATTTTTTTGAAAGGTTCTTGCCTAAATAACAACTTACTATCCAAATATGAATGTGTGCCTGAATGTATGTTCTGCCTGAGGTGTATTCCTCTGCTTGTAAATAAACCCAGTCAGTGTCATAATTCAGCTTTTAAATGAAATGTGGTGACTCCTATGATACTTGCAATGCTGAAAATACACTATGTTAGACTCCAATCAAGTTTGCTTGGTAAAGTTGCTTGTAGAACTTCTGTTATTTTTAGCATATCAGTGTGGATTCCAGTGTACGTTATTGTCTTTGTGTCACCGTGTAGGAGACCTTTTAACTGTAGGTAGAAACAGGGCACTCACAATTGACACTGAAGCTTGTATAATGTCAGCGTTGAGCTTGTCACGGTGCTATGTCAAAATCAAAGCTAGGACCATGGGAAAGAGCTATTTGAAGCAATGGGGGAAGGAGGCTTGGGAAGATGCCAGTGTCTTATGCCAGAAGTGGTGGCATACTTTGGATGTCTCTACTCTGAATGTGAGTAGGAAAAAGAGCAGAAACTGGATCTACCTGTCCCAAGCAATGGAAGCACTAGGACTGGTCCTAGGGCTAGATAAAAACTCTTAGTTGAAATTGCTTTCTCATTAAGAGTCTTAAACAACTGAGATTTTACATGACTCAGTTGGATTCTTCTTTTATTCACCAATTATCTTGAGGAAACAGCAAGCTCCCTTCAGTTCCAGGAACATGGTTTAAGGATAAGGCCAACTGTGATTAAATTGTACTGTTACAAAAATGCATAATACCAGTGTTACTTGTAAGCACTGTAATGCTGACAGAGGTTTGTATACTCATTCAAACATTGTTACAGTAGATTTACATAGTTTATCCGATTGCTAGAGTTTTTGATGATGAGGAGGATCCTTTTTGGGCCCTACTTCAAAATGTTGATAGTGGACCCACTGAATAGTTGAGGAAAATCAACAGCTTGTAGCATGAGTGAAGACAAATTAAGTTTGAGTGATGGAAACCAAGGCCTTGTCAGAGAGGCTGATGAGTATCTATTTATGTGCAGCACATGATTTGTTTCTTTTCCTCAATGAGATTAAAGATGGGACAAGTTATTTGCAAGGATGCTCACTCCTTGTTTAGACACATGCCTGGATGTTACCTTTGCATTTAAAATTGATTCATACTAAAGCTAAATGAGTCTGTTACATTATCAGCTTGCTTTAGAAATTCAGTCTACAGGAGAGAGTCATATGTGTGGAATCATGTCTATACTGATAACATTTTGAAGAACCATGGTTGTTAAGTATTCCATCTGACTCCTCCTGACTTCACATAGCTGCTTCAAAAAAGGGTGCTGTTCTAAATTTTGCTTGGAAAAAAACACTAAAAATGGAAATTGGTAGGAGTTAGACTCCCCTGTTCCTGACTTGACTTTTGCTCATGTGTGTCCTAAATGAGAGTGCCTTAATAACAGGCTCCATAACCCACTTGCCTTGATTTATGAATGTGCCAAGTCTTTATTAAACTTATGTTTTAAAAATGATGGTAGGTAAGTATAGTGTCAGATTTGGTGATTCCTGCAGCTGATACCATCACTAAAACTAAAGTCTTCTGAATCTTAGACTTCTCAAGCCATGAAGAAAAATAGATCTCAAAGCCTGTGATGTAGAAGCTTTTTGTTTTCATGGGAAGGATAAATCTATTGCCTTTTCTGTTGTAATCTTCTGACCTCTCTTTAGGATTAGTATTCTTAAATCTTGTTCTTGCTACAGAATAATGTTCGTGCTGCTGCACTAGCAACTGTGAATGCCTGGGCTGAACAAACTGGCATGAAAGAGTGGTTGGAAGGGGAAGACCTGGCTGAGGAGCTCAAAAAAGAAAATCCTTTCCTAAGGCAAGAGGTAGGCTTCTATTGAGTAAATTCTGTCTCATCAAAATAACCTTACTTGCCTATGGACTGTGTTTATCTATGCAGACTGAAATGACACAATGCTACCATTACATGAGTAAACAAGTAGCTGTGTCTTCATACTGACATAGAATTGTTAAACCTCAAAAGGCTGATAATGAGCTTTCTTCCTGATGATAGGTGTCATTCAGATTTCAGTGCCTCCAAAATGAAATTTTTGTCTATTTTGATCAGCATTTTAAGAGGCAGTGTGTTTTCCCTCAAATTAACCACATGGTAATGAAGACCAGAACTGAAGTGGAGGCATTTAATATATTTGAGACTGATAAAGTGTAGCTGAAATTCTGATGTTACTTTCAAAAGGAAGAAACAGCCCATGCAGTCTTAAGAGACCAGGCTCCCAAGTTTTAAGACAGCTGGGTATTAACATACTGCACTTAATTTTTAAAAATTTTTTAATCGCTGACATGAAAATTGATGTTGGTTAAGAATATTTCTCTGAACAAATGTTGGGGTGGCGTGTTTTTCCTGCTTACATAGAGGTATGTGAAGGACTACTATTCAGGCTTTTGTGGCCTGACAGAGCACTGTGAGCACTTAATCAAAAACTTTTAAAATAAAACTTTATTTCAGCTTCTTGGTTGGTTGGCTGAGAAGTTGCCTACCCTTCGTTCTGTTCCTTCTGACCTACTCTTGTGTGTGCCTCACCTGTACTCCTGCCTTGAAGATCGAAATGGGGATGTGCGTAAAAAGGCGCAGGATGCCCTGCCATTCTTTATGATGCATCTTGGGTTTGAGAAGATGGCAAAAGCCACCAGCAAGCTGAAGGTATTTCTGTCACTGAGATTAGATAATGTGACCTTGAATGAGTGGATATTAACAAGTCACATTTACAGTCTCATGGCATGCTATCTTGCATCATGTAAGCTTGTCTGCATTGAATATTTTCAGGGGAGGCTGAAAATAGTATGAGGAGACTGTGAGTTAGAGCTTTCTCTACCTCAGAGTCTACTGCTACCACAGGTTCATAACTTCAGGAGCTTGACATTTATTCATCCTGCTTTCCTTCTGAAAAAATCTACCTGCAGATAGCTTCCATACCAGTTACTGTCCAATTGTATGCCTTTGAACACATGCTTTAAGATGGCTTCTAGCAATTTGGTGTGTCTTATGGACTCTTGAGTAGCTTAATCACTGTTAGGGCACTCCATTAACGTCATAGGATTGCTCACCTAGAAGAGATTGCTGGTTCACGTTTCCTATAGGTCTTGCAGAAGAAACTTAATGGAAAGGTGTTTTATCTCAGAACAGAAATACTTGAAAACACTGATGTTTTAAGATAAGCATCCTGGAAGATGCTAAACAGAGAACAGCTTGTTTCAAACTACTGTCATTTTCCTTGTCTGTGGCATGTATTAGTAATCAGTATCACTAATCTTTCTGAATTTATCACTTTTCCTCCCCACTTCTGTTCTCTAGCCAACTTCCAAAGACCAGGTACTGGCCATGCTTGAGAAAGCCAAAGCCAACATGCCAGCCAAACCAGCTCCTCCTGCTAAAGCATCTTCCAGAGTGGTAGGGGGAGCTGCTCCAGCCAAATTCCAACCTGCATCAGGTAACTTCTCTTACGTTCTGGGAAACGACTGAGAAAAGGGTGGGTTTTGAAGCTTTTTGACATGCCAGAGGAAGAAACATACTTAGCAGGAGGAGAGGAATTCAGTATAGTTAGGGTCACAAATAGCTGTGTAATCTACTGAGTTCTGTCTGCAGTTCTGCTCTTGTAGTTGAGTCAGCTTCCAATGTAGGAGGGTTTTTCCTTTCCACACAACCATCTGTCAGCTGCTCTTTCAAAATACCTGCTTGGTATTCAAGCTAAACCCCATGGGCTAGAGGGTTGGTTGTTTGGGGGTTTTTGTAATACTAATCTGATCTTACCATAACATTTTTTTAAAATGTTTTTGCGTTAATTTTTATCTGGAGTATTTCTTCTGTGTAGTTCACTGTGGTGCTACCAGAATGCTTGTGCTGATGCATAAGACAGGGTAACAGGATCAGGGGACAAGTGATTTGAAGAAGGAGCCCTGCCTTATCTCTCTGCTGGGGCTAGCTTGCCTGCTCAAACTGGGTGCAACTACAGCTCTAGACATTAGCCTGCACAGTATATGTATGTGTGCATTTTTAAATTGTTTTTATAATGACAAATTTGCTAACATATTATGATCTTAATTATGAAAACTTTGTATGCTAACATGGAATTTAAGGAACTTATTTTATGGGTCTAAAATCCTCAGACCTCTGTGTGATAAGCATATTTTATCCATGAACAGTTTTTCTTCTGTCCTAAGAATGGAAAACTGTGCTGACCTAAAATGGGCTTGTTGGTAGTTTGAAATGGTCTATTGTTTCTCCAGCACTTGCTGAAGATTCAGGGTCCAATACCATGGAATCCAAGCCTGATCCAAAAAAAGCCAAAGCAGGAGGAACCTCCTCTAAAGCTAAGGTATGTTGATTTCATTATGTATAAAATCAGTTCTATAAAGTTAATAGCTGTAGTTTGTTAATGTATTATAGGTAGAAGACTATAGCCCTTGCTAGGGCCTGCTTTTTCTGGGAATCTTTATGCTTGTATGAGTTCTGAAATGGCACGTCTTCCCATATCGCTTGCTTAATTGCTACTTTTGTCTTATTTATTTTACTTATTTACTTACTAAAGTGTGTGTTGTCAAAAATGCAGTCTTGTGAGCAGCTCGGTCTATGTTCTAAATCTGCTTGACCTTCTTAATTTTGTGCTGTTGAGAATTCATTCTTACCATTGCAGTTCCAATGTTATACTTTGAACAGTAATTTTGAACCCATGTATCAAAAGAAGTTAATCTCTCCTTTACTGTATGAAGGGTAAAATGTTCTCAGTCACAAGTGCAAAAAGGGAAGGAAGATGCTTAAATGCATAATAATAATCTCAACTGATTACATTTGAATTTGTGGCTAGGCTTTTCTGTTGTTTTGTGTTAAAGTAGGTTTTTTTGCTATTAACTTTAAAGTTTGTCCTATGTGTGTATAACTAAAAAAAAGCCAAATTGTTCTACAGTCCCGTTGCCTCCATTGTCTAAAGTAGTGTTGTAATGAGAACATTTGATGTAGGTTCAGATTCGTGGCAGGAATGAACGGAACAAACCTGGAAGGATGTTGTAGATTTGCCTAAGTCGATGTATTTTTCTGTCAAAACTCTGATGCTAGAGTTGATGCCTTTGCTGTGAACACATTAAAAGGTTTGGAATGGTAACTCTTAAGAGTAAATGGCTGTGTAACAACAAAGCCTTTTCTGTGGCTTATTTACAGCAGTCAGATGTTAATAGCAGTGTGTCCAAGGGCAATACCAGCCTGTCCAAAGCTAATACAAGCCTCAGCAAAGGCAGTACAAGTCTGACAAAGAGCAAATCTATCAAACAGGTACCCCATTGGGTTTTAGGGATGCGTGTGGATGACTAGCACACTGGTTGAGAGTGATGTGTCATATTTCACAGGGTACTGTGCACACTGTCATGGGTATTGCTTCCACAGCAGCAGGGCACATACTTCTAAAATTCTAATCAACATTATTCTTCCAGCTTCTCTCTGGCTCTTGTACACATAGGCAGCATGAGGTTGGCTGGTATCTAACGCTTGCAATTGATAAGACTTACGTATGCCTCAGTCCTGTGTTGCCTATTAATACCTTGCTTTTTTCAGGGTGTACAGGGGAAGAAAGTGCTAAGCAAGCCTAATCTGAAAGAAGATGATGATAAATCAGGTCCTATTTTTATCATAGTCCCAAATGGGAAAGAACAGAGAATGAAAGATGAGAAAGGTCTGAAGGTGAGAAAAATCTGAATGTATTCACAAGTGTTGAAGGAGTGTAATTTTAATGCATCCTTTTGGTTTTTAATGTAGAATTAAACATGCTGTGGTATGAAAGTGATAGTCTCTGTCCATCCCTTAAATTGATTATCTAGTTTTTCAGTTGACCTTCTCAGGCCAATATCTGGTTTGTTGTAGTGTTTCTGTTCTGATTTTCAAATTTTGTTCATTTATACACTCTTATAAAAACTAAAGGCCTTTTTATAACTTCTAAGAGGTGGTCTTCAGTTGTGATGTATCATCAAGTTTTTACCTGAAAACAATTGACTAATTTCAGAGTTCTAGGATATATGCTTTAATATACTTACTTTGAACAGCCTCACTTATCAAGCTTGTCTTTTGTAGGGAAATTCTGTTACCTAAAACACGCGTGTTATTTGTAACTTGCTAGTAAATAGGCCTATCTATAGCTTAAAAACAACCACTTTAAGTGATAATTAAGATAATGGCCTAAAGATAACCACTCCACATAGAGAAGATTTTTCATGGAAGCCAAGGTGAGCAAACACCACTGATTTTTTTTTGTTGTTGTTGTTGATAATGAGAAGACTTTAAAAACAGATTCTAAAGCAGAATTGAAAAGAATGCAATTTGCAGGTTCTTTCAGGAAGAAAAGGTATTGCTTGCCTTGAGTTGCAAATGCTGCCTTTTACAGGTGTTAAAGTGGAATTTCACTACTCCCCGTGATGAGTATATTGAGCAGCTAAAAACTCAGATGTCCAGTTGTGTGGCCAAATGGCTACAGGATGAGATGTTTCATGCAGACTTTCAGCACCACAACAAAGCACTGGCTGTTATGATTGAGGTGAGTTTGCATCTGTGGTAGTAGATGATGTTGTGTAGAATTATTCTCTGCTATGAAAGATTCTGCTTGAATTAACATCAAATTGGAATTCTCTGAGGACCCAGGGGCCATTGTTCTGTGAAGCTGAAACCTTAACGTACATAAAAATAATTTTCAGAGGAATAACGAAGTTGGTATTAATATTGTTTCTTGGGAGAAGGGAAAATTTCCTCACTGGAGCCTTCTCTTAGAATTCCAGAAAGCTGTGTAAGTTAAAAGTGAGTACTTATGATTCTAGGAATCAACCAATAAATGTAGACCGTCTTATCAGGCATAGCTTTTCTGTATTCTCTGTTCTTTTCTTGAACAGAGTGTTTCGTTTTGACCAAATTTTTTTTTCTCTCCTTCAAGCACTTGGAAAGTGAAAAAGATGGAGTCATCAGCTGCCTGGATCTGATCTTAAAATGGCTTACCCTGCGGTTCTTTGATACCAACACAAGTGTTTTGATGAAAGCACTTGAATACCTTAAATTGCTTTTCAATTTGCTGAGTCAAGAAGAGTATCATCTTACTGAAAATGAAGCATCCTCTTTCATCCCATATCTTATCCTAAAGGTACAGTTCATTGTACAGAAACTAACCTTTATTTTTCATGAGGAATATGGCAGGATACCATCAAATACTGTAATATGTTCATTCCAAATATATTGTGAATAGTGTTAAATTGAGTTGGCGGCTGGTCACAAGTGGTGTTCCCCAGGGCTCAGTATTGAGGCCAGTTCTGTTTAATATCTTTATCAATGATCTGGATGAGGGGATCGAGTGCACTCTCAGCAAGTTTGCAGACAACACCAAGCTGGGCAGGAGTGTTATCTGCTTGAGGGTAGGAAGGCTCTACAGAGGGATCTGGACAGGCTGGATCGATGGGCCAGGGCCAGTCGTATGAGGTTCAACAAGGCCAAGTGCTGGGTCCTGCACTTCGGTCGCAACAACTCCATGCAACGCTACAGGCGTGGGAAGAGTGGCTGGAAAGCTGCCCGGCAGGAAAAGACCTGGGGGTGTTGGTCAACAGCCGGCTAAATGTGAGCTAGCAGTGTGCGCAGGTTGCCAAGGTAGCCAACGGCATCCTGGCTTGTATCAGAAATAGTGTGGCCAGCAGGACTAGGCAGGTGATCGTCCCCCTGTACTTGGCACTGGTGAGGCCACGCCTCAACTACCGTGTTCAGTTTTGGGCCCCTCGCTACAAAAAGATGCTGAGGTGCTGGAGCGTGTCCAAAGAAGGGCAACGAAGCTGGTGAAGGGTCTAGAGAACAAGCCTTGTGAGGGGCGGCTGAGGGGACTGGGGGTTGTTTAGTCTGGAGAAAAGGAGGCTGAGGGGAGACCCTATTGCTCTCTACAACTACCTGAAAGGAGGTTATAGCAAGGTGGGTGTCAGTCTCCCAAATAACAAATGACAGGACAAGAGGAAATGGCCTCAAGTTGTGCCAGTGGAGGTTTATATTGGGTATTGGGAAAAATTTCTTTACCGAAAGGTTTGTCAAGCATTGGAACAGGCTGCCCAGGGAAGTGGTTGAGTCACCATCCCTGAGGTATTTAAAAGAAGTGTAGATGTGGCACTTAGGGATAGGGTGGTTTAGTGGTGGACTTGGCAGTGCTAGGTTAATGGTTGGACTTGATGATCTTAAAGGTCTTTTCCAACCTAAACAATTCTATGATTCTATATTGCATATTTGCCTTTAGAAGGCATTTACCAAAAAGGGTTTTTGCATTGAGAATAATTCTGGGTTTCCTAACATTATTTAGACTAATTGACAGTAACATGAGACTGTTTAAAATACTCTGTATTTCTTCCCCTCTTTTTTTTTTTTTTTTGACTTTTCCACTAGGTAGGAGAACCGAAAGATGTCATCCGCAAGGATGTACGTGCCATTCTGAACAGGATGTGTCTCATCTATCCAGCCAGCAAGATGTTCACTTTCATCATGGAGGGTACAAAATCCAAAAACTCAAAACAGCGTGCAGGTGGGAAATGGCATGATGAACTGGGCAATTGCAAAGTACTTGAAATTGCTTTGTTTTGCATCTTGAAAAACCCAGCATAATAATGTTTGGTGGAATATGAAATTTGCGTCTTTGTAGAATTTTATGCAAATGCTAGTAATTGTTTAAAGGATTGAATTTTAGAGTAGTATCATCTTGCTTTTTATTTTTGGTGTCTTTGTACCTTCCAAAGATGAGCAATCTGTTAAATTGCTATCAGCATTAAGATTGAGTCTCCCTTGAGTGGGCTTGTTGTCTTAGTGAAATAGTACTGGGGAGAACAGTGACAGTACTATTGTCCAACTGACTAAGGGAATCAGTTAATCTGATTAAGACTTTGGAAAGAAATGTCTCTACGCTGTACATCTGTTTCAACTTTATTATAGAAATTATTTGTGGTATGGTGTTTGTAGTTCAAACAACTCCCTAGTCACTTTGAAAATGTCTTATCATGATATAACCAGGAAGTTAAACTATATACATGATATATAGCATTGCAAGCTCACAATTGTCTAAACCACCTAGATGTGACATTAACTGCAACATTGCTCATATAGGGTAATGGGAAATATTTGAAGGGTATAGGGATGACTGACAGCTTTTAGATACTATCTGTGTGAAGTAGTCTGAACCATTAGTTTACTATTCATCCCATAAATCACCTGGAGTATATCTATCATCAGCACCGTGACTGACACTTCTCTACAGTGAATGTTCAAGTTGTGCAAGCAACACAGAAGTCGGGAGGGCTCTCTTCCCAGCAGCTTTGAACTTGAATGTGCACGTGTCATTTTCTTCCTTTAGAATGCCTGGAAGAGCTTGGATGTCTGGTTGAATCATATGGCATGAATGTATGCCAGCCAACTCCAGGGAAAGCCTTAAAAGAGATGGCAACTCATATTGGTGATCGGGACAACACTGTGCGCAATGCTGCACTGAACACCATTGTGACTGTCTATAATGTTCATGGCGACCAAGTGTTCAAGCTGATTGGAAATGTGAGTGTAACTGGAAATAAGATTTTTTTTTTTTAACTTTTTTTTTTTTCAAATCCTTATGCTTTTGTAGGGTTTAGCACTGTTTTGCTTGTGATTGGTTGTGGTATATCTTGCTGTTGGCGTCAAGAGCATTTTGTAATGTTGAAAATAACTTGCAACACCATCGATCCACTGAAAGTTAATTGTTAGTTAATTCCTCATTGTGGGATATATAACCTGGGTGTTCATGAATGAAAAACTAAATTGGAAAAAATGAGCAAAACACTGACTTTCATGGGAATTAAATTGTTTATAAAGAGTAACTTTATAGTCAACTGTATAGGTAACACTTGTGACTTAGAATTGTATTTGGATAACTTGGTCAAAAAAGGCTAGTTGTTGGGGCTTCATCAAGTACTCAGCTTTTTTTTTTTATGCCTGTTTCCACTAACTGCTTTGTAGTTAAGTCTGGTAAGTTTAGTTTGCTTTATCTTACTGTGCTCCAGTGTTTAAGGTCTGTGTCAGTACTGTGTTGCTTTGTATTGCTGCTGTTTTGTTCTCTGGAAATCATACTTAGCCATTTCATCTAAAGTGCAGTGAAAGTTAAAGGTGGCAAAACCCACTTTTCAGTCTCCAGCAGTGGAAAGCAAGGTCACTGTGTTGTCTACAATTACTGTGCATAACAGATTAAGTGTACTGAATTCTAACCTGAATCAAGAGCTGTTAGACCATTTTTTTCCTGTTCTGTTCTCTGATTTTTGTGGTCCTGGTAATGTTTCTAGCAGCACTTAAACTGATTACAATATGATAGATATGTTAATGCCTGTACAAATTTTTTGCATTCTGTTATATGCCATAGTGCATACAAGCTATTGGATGGATGTTTTATGGAGTATGATGAACAGGAAAGCAAGGCTGCCTTCCCCCCCACCCCCTTTTTGTTTTTCCAATTTCCTGAAATGTTGAAATTTCACGTGACTTATTTTCTCTGGTAACCATTTACATGAAAATTAGTGTTGCATTTTCATTAACATTTTAGATTCCCATCTTATTTTAACTATTGTTCAGAGTGCAATCTGCTGCCTTCTCAGTGTTGCATAGTCCATTTGCTTTTGGATTTTCAAGGTTAAGAAAAGAACTGTAGCACCTTGACTAATTCAATCCCTTCTAACCATGGCTTTTTGAGCTTCAGTATGGTCCATCTAGTCCCAAAATGTATGGCTTTTCAGGAAGGTTTCCAACTCATAGGGATGCTGGAGAGTACTTCCCACAAAATTGTCATGGCTACTTTTGTTCAAATGTAGTCATTGGTAACCTTTGGCCCTGTAGGTAAGCAGATAAATATGATTCTTTTCACTGCATGAGTTGGAGTGTTCAGTTGGTTTACCTTGTGTTCAGGGTGAATTAAGAGTACATTGAACAGGTCAACTGTTAGAAGGACTCTGGCTTCTGTGGTAGGGTCCATAGTGTTAAAGCATTGCCTGGGTTCCTAATAGGGGCTGTAGGAAGGTGGGTGAGGATTTTTTGTTTGGTTGGTTTTTTTGCAGCAACACAAGCAACAATTAGAAACACATGGTAGTACCATAGTTTGAGTTCAAGGTGGCTTGTTTCTTGGATATTATGTGGGCTAGAAATAGCTGTATTCAGTATTACAGCTTGTCAGTGTGGGTTAATTAGCTCCTGAAGTAGCACCTGGCAGTCCAGAGTGGCCCTATTGGATTGCTGATGGATGGTAGTATTGACAGTTCATACCCTTGGTATTGGAGAACTTCAGTCCTCAATAATAAGTGGCATACCTCCTGTAGGTGACCAAGATTTCTAAAATCCATACAACTCAAATTGAATGAAAGCGTTGTGTGTTATAGCTTTCCGAGAAAGACATGAGCATGCTGGAGGAAAGAATAAAACGGTCAGCCAAGAGACCGTCTGCTGCTCCAGTGAGACAGGCAGAGGAGAAACCTCAGCGTACTCAAAACATCAGCGCTAATGCTAGCATGCTGCGGAAAGGACCAGCTGAGGACATGTCCTCCAAACTCAAGTATGTAATGATAAATTATGGTCTGTAGCCTGCATAGTGTATGTGCTAATATCATGTCTGGCAATGTTATTTTAGTTCTTGTATCATCATCTTTGCATGTTGTGAAAATTGGCCAAATAATATAAAACAATATGTCTGAAACTTTTTTTGTCTTGTCTGTCTTGAAATCTTTCTAAATGGTCTTGTGCCTTTTTTCACTGCTTCTCCATGGACAGAATTATGTATCGCACTTATAGGATGTAAGTACTGCCCACTAACTCCTTGGTAGCAAGGCTCTTGCATCTTTCAATTTCTACCCTAGTCATCCCTTCCTGAGGGTGACAGGTTTACCATGGCAAATTCTAGGTTATTTACAGGTCTCTGACTTAAAGAAAAGAAAGAAACCAAAAATACAGGTTTCTGCCAAGGTGACTGTAGATCAAACTGCAGGCAGACATGGCCCTTCCACGTTAAGCAGCTGTTAAAAATATTGGGTGACCTTCCTATGTGTTACACTAAACTTGGTGTTGATTGGACCCTGTTCTTAACTTGTTAGGGCAGACATACAGCGCAGAACTGGATGAGTGTGTGTGGATTGTAGAGCCTGGAGCAACAGTACCCCCTTGCTCATTATCTTGGAATAAAAGTCCCTGTTGAGAACTACGTATTAGAACATTTCCTTGAAAAATCTGATATGCAGTACAAGTCATGTGGGGTGCTAGGAGTCCTAGGTTCAGATGAGTTTGCAAGGTTGCTATGTATGTATGCATCCTATCCATCATTTAAAAAAAAAAAAAAAAAAAGCAGCAGCCTGCTCACTAACACTGTATTCCATTAATACTACTTTAAACTGTGCTAGAATATCTCTCAAAATGAACCAGTGCATACCTATCATAGATGCAGAGGGTCTTGTGGTGGGTTATAAGAGAAACGAGGAAGGCAAGTCACTAGCAGCTGCTCCTCTGGCCTACAAAAGCTTGTTTTACTAATGGCTAGGGGAAATGCAAAGGGGGTTATTATGGGGCTTGAATAAAATCAGAACTTCAAAATCTGTGCTATTCTGTTATGAGAGCTTTAGGGCTACCAGTGGATGCTAGTGCTAGTACTCTTGCCTCTTGTGTATATATAATAAGCATTTCTCTCCTGGTTTCTATAGCCAAAATCGCAACATGGGCAGTCACTCTGAGACAACACATACAGTTCCACGGGAATTTCAGCTGGATCTTGATGAAATTGAAAATGACAATGGTACTGTCAGATGTGAGATGCCAGCACTTGTACAGCACAAACTAGATGACATCTTTGAGCCAGTCTTGATTCCTGAGCCCAAGTGAGTCTAGTCTTAACTCCTAAGTAAAACCAGTAGGGCTACTTAAAAACTATTTTGAGAAGCTGAATTGACAGTGCTAGTTTCTACATTCAGACTTGTTTACACAAGAAAGTAGCGTCAGCTAATTTGAAGAGAGTTGTCAAAGTGACAGTCTGTTGTACTGTTCTGGAATCTGAGAGCAGTTATTTCTAATTAAAAACCTGAGTTCTGCTTATGTGTTTTTATAGTAAAAGTCTCTTGAGTTTGTAAGTGCATCATCAGTCAGTGTCTTTAAAAGTAGTGCAATAGATATGTTAAAAGGAATGATTCCTTCCTTGGGTATCCTCTGTGAAGAATTAAGTCCTTTTCCCTTGTCTCTAAATGGTCAATGAAATATAGCAGTTCAGTGTAAATTAGAGCTATCTCTCCAAAGAGTAATGAATCCTATTTTCTTCAACTGTTCAGAATCCGTGCTGTATCCCCACACTTTGATGACATGCACAGTAACACAGCTTCTACTATCAACTTTGTCATTTCCCAAGTAGCCAGTGGTGATATAAATACAAGCATCCAGGCTCTGGCACAGGTAAGTGAATTAAGGTAGCAACTAATCACACTGTACTGAACTATTTTTCTGCGAGGGTGATGAGTTGCACTGTGGTGGAGCAATCATGTCAGGTGACATGGACTCTGCTCAGAATCTCCCTGATGACAAAACTAAGTGCACAGGGGCCATCTGACTCGCTTTAGCAATAGAAATTCCAGTTGGATGATGTAGAATAGACTCCTAACACAGAATCACTAAGAAAAAAAAAGAGCATCTGTTTTTGTCAAGTATCTGTGCTATAAGTTTGAAAAAGCCAGTGAGACTTAACTTTTAAATGTAAATTGTTTTACAGATCCTCAGCAAAAGAGTTGTCTTGCCTCATAGCTTTTACATGTTTCTAGGGTGACTTAACTACTTAGAAGTATTTTATCCAGAAGATTTCATAAAGCTGTTAGTTCCAGAATCCATAATGCAGCATTTCATGTTTTCACTTGTGTACAGGATAGGATTGCAGTTCTCTAAAATAATTGGTTGTATTGGGATTAGCAATAGGCTACTGATTTCAGGCAAAAGCTTAGAATACAAGTGTCTTGGCAAATGAATTGGCCAGGGCAAGACCTTTCCTATATTAAAGTTTTTAAATTGTAGTTATTTCACACTGTTTGCATTATGTTGACTTGGGTGTTTTGGTTTTAAACCTTAGATTGATGAAGTTCTCAGACAGGAAGACAAAGCAGAAGCTATGTCTGGCCACATTGACCAATTCCTAATAGCTACATTTATGCAGCTTCGGCTAATCTACAATACGCACATGGCAGATGAGAAGCTAGACAAAGATGAGATAGTCAAACTTTACAGCTGTATTATTGGGAGCATGATCTCGGTAAGGCTTTGACCTAAAAGTTAAGGCAAAAAGCAAATAATTTCTGTGCAGAAGTTGCAGGA
Organism: Aquila chrysaetos chrysaetos; assembly: GCF_900496995.4. Taxonomy (NCBI): domain Eukaryota; kingdom Metazoa; phylum Chordata; class Aves; order Accipitriformes; family Accipitridae; genus Aquila; species Aquila chrysaetos. Next base: position 44,818,655 of record NC_044005.1, on the reverse strand, counting down.
GAATGGAATGTTTGTCCTGTAGCTAGGTTAGCTTACTATCGAATCTTATGTATGAAGGTTTGTTGCTAATTGTCTGCTTGCCAATGTACCTTTTTGAGAGGGAGTGGGGAATGAGAAACTGGGGAAGGGAAGAAGGTCTGTTTGTTGCTTCTACAGAATACAGCCACTCTAACACTTTTATAAAGTTCTGTTTTAATACTGCTTACCTTTTGAGTGCTTAGTTGGTGGCCTAAGTATTTTCAGAAGTCACTCAGTAGAAATAACTTTCTTCCTAGTTGCATTTTTATTGTTTAATGTTGGGGGAGATGGGGGGGGGATGTCAAATGGTTTGACAGTGTAGTCTAGAAAAATGCCTATATTAAAGCATTGCATGCAGGGAAAACTTCTAATATTGTCTTTGATTTGTAGCTATTTCAGATAGAGAGCCTGGCTCGAGAGGCCTCCACTGGCGTGCTGAAGGACCTAATGCATGGTCTTATTACATTAATGCTGGATTCTCGGGTTGAAGACGTTGAAGACGGTGAGCAGGTCATCCGATCAGTCAACCTCTTGGTAGTGAAAGTTCTGGAAAAGTCTGACCAGACCAACATCTTGAGGTATATAATGAAAATTGCACAATTACTGCCTCTCTTCACCCATTCTTGTGTGTTTGTTGAATGGCTGAGTTTGTTAGTCATTCTATGAGCAAAGAATGATGTCTGTGGAATCATTCAATCTGCACAGCTAGAGGCAGGCTAAACAAACCAGCTTAGTATGATTCTGTATGCTTTGTAGTTCAGACTGCCTCTTAAACTCTTGTAACATACTGGAAAGAAAGAAAGAGCTGTTACACAACATGACGTAAACTGCTGGACTAACCCCAGTCTCTGGTGTGATATTCTGTGGGGAGCTGGCATCTTTTTTTGTGTGTAGCACTTTTCCTGTGTAACTGTTATAAATTTATTCCTTCCAGTGCTCTGCTTGTTTTGCTCCAAGACAGTCTGCTAGCAACAGCCAGCTCTCCTAAGTTTTCAGAACTTGTCATGAAGGTGAGCCTGTAGTAGAGGTTTTGAACTTACTTGGTTTATCTGAATCAACTTAGCTGAAAAAACAGATATATTTAAAAAAAAAAAAAAAAATTGGTGACCATAACTTGAAATATTTCTTATAACTCTTATAATTACAATCTTATAATTAGATGTTACATATAGTGACTTCCTGTATGCCAGGAGGGAGCTTAACACCTGCTAGTAGTTTACAGAAGCTTATGTATACCCATACAAACTCCATACAGAGGTGTGTAGTCACCTGCTGGGCTTATTTACTTAGGCACAGCACTGTACTATGGATTCAAACAGTCCCAGGCTGGAGCTGGCTTGTATTTTGTCATCTCTAAGGATAGGCAGAGTGAACATGCAAATGTCTGCATTTAAAGCATGGGTGTGATCTTTTTTTATAATAGAATGCCCTTTCGTAACTGGCATGATTTAAAGACAACTTAGGTGTTCTTAATGAGGTTAAACCTAAAGAACTTGTGCTGTGCGGGGGTGTACACAGCATATATGCATTATCTGCTGAAATTTCTTCACACAAAGCATTCAGTCTCCTGTTACTGGTAGAGAAGTCAGCACTACTTTTATGCATCAGCTCTAAAGAAGGATCTGGATACAGTACAGCTAGTTAAAAAGAGAAAGTATGTACTAGTGCAAATATAGCTTGAGCAGACAGACACGGTGCATGTCTGTGGTAGCAGAGTGAAATGGCTCAATGATAGTTTTGTATAATCTCTCCTTATATAATTAAATGCTTCTCCCTTGAGTTGTCTTGCTTTAAGTCAGCCTCTTGTTCCAGTGTCTGTGGAGGATGGTGCGTCTTCTTCCGGAAACCATTAATAGCATCAATCTGGATCGAATTCTACTGGATATCCACATTTTCATGAAGGTCTTTCCCAAAGAGAAACTGAAGCAATGTAAGAGTGAGTTTCCTATAAGGACACTGAAGACTCTGCTTCACACCCTGTGCAAGCTGAAAGGGCCCAAGGTCAGAGCAGTCACTAGTCATGTACTTTTGAATTGGATGTTCATGCAGTCTCTAAAGCTTTTCCTTCTTTTTTCCTTTTTTTTAAAATTTTATTCCCTTTTTTCTCCTTTTAGATCTTAGATCATTTAACAATGATAGACAACAAAAATGAGTCTGAGCTGGAGGCTCACCTGTGTAGAGTAATGAAACACTCCATGGACCAGACTGGAAGCAAAGCTGATAAGGATACAGAAAAAGGAGCTTCTCGCACAGTAAGTAATGTAAATCTGTTGGTAGGGAGAGGGAATGTAAGGCAATTTATTTAAGAAACAAGCTTAATTTTGTGGTTGTGGAATATGAAGTAGCAATTGCCTTTCCAACATGCAACTACTGTTGGAAATACTTTTCTAGTTTCGCTTTTATTTATGGCTGTTTTGGGAACTTGCAGTGTGTTTCTGTTATTACCTGAATATTCTGTGCATATCCCAGGATGAAGTGCTCTCCAGGACATTCAGGTGTGCAGCATAGGTTTTATGCTGCCTGATACTGCATTTGATCTACTAAAAGTTAACTATACTGAAAACAAGTTTTAAACACTGGTGGCTTCAAAAGAGTCCTACAGTTTGATGTCCTTACTCATTCTATATAAACAGTGGCTATATAAAACCCTAAATGCTTCAAGGTTTTCTTCATCTTGGAAGCTCTGTATCCAGCTAGCAGGTGTGAGGGCACTGTGGATTTGTTTAACTTCCCTTTGTGTTTATTCGCTTTGTTTTAGAAGTCTCCTTTTATTTATTTATTTAGGAGGAAAAGGCTTCGAAGGCCAAAGTTAACGATATTTTGGCAGAAATATTTAAGAAGATTGGCTCCAAGGAGAACACTAAGGAGGTAAGTGCTCCCTTCCTGCAAGGAAGAGGGCATGAGACATTAGAACGTTGTATGCAGCAGTTGTGGTAATGCTCAGGAACTCTTCCCTCCCAGGGTCTGGCAGAGCTGTATGAATACAAAAAGAAATATTCTGATGCAGACATTGAGCCCTTCCTGAAAAACTCCTCTCAGTTCTTCCAGAGCTATGTGGAAAGAGGCCTTCGGCTGATAGAAACAGAACGGGAGGGGAAAGGACGTATTGCTGCTTCTACAGGTACATAATATAGCAAAACTGATTGATTTATGGGATGCAGAGATATAGGGAGAGCAGTTACATGTCCCCTGGTAGAAACTAATATTTGCAGAGGTTTATGGATTTCCAAAGTGAGTCACGTATTTTCTTGGCACCTGTGTCGCTTCATGAGGCACCATTTGCAGGGATTATGCAGTCTTTGCTTACAAAAAAAGAGGTTATAACCATTGTCACACTAAACATAGAAAACATTTGAAAGGCTTGGTAAACAACTGGTTCTAATTCATATCCTGTAGTCTGGGTTGAACATTAGCTTATGCTTCATGTGTCTGCTATCAAGAATTGTTTCTGCAAAGTATACAGCTAGTTAATAACAGCAGCAGCTTTCAGGTTCTCCTTTTACCTTTTGGTTACTAAAATGGTACAGGAGGTTTTTTGATAGTGTTGTTTACTGTGGAATCAAAAAGCTTATTTTAAATAAGTTGAACAGTTTCTATAGTAGTCTTTGACCCCTTTCCAGTAAATTAGCTTTTAATTAGATAAATTACTATAAAACACTTAGTTTGTTAGTGAGTCTTTCCATTGCAGATAAGCACAAATTAGTATTTAATGCAATATTAGGGAGGGAATGTAGCAAATTATTAGCTGACAGTAAAAACTGATACCCAGTCTGGCAAAACTAGCTTTAACTTTAATATCTTTCACATTGCACAGTGTCCTGTGAAACTTTAGCCGTTTCTCCTACTACTGTTCCTTCTCCTATCCCTGTATTGTAAATTACTTAAGGAAAATTATGTAAGTTTCTTTCAGAACCTCCTAAATCTGTCTGACTAGATAGGACAGAAAATTCTACCTTTCATCCTAAAAGTCTGTACAACCAAGAAATGTTAGTTCAACAGTTAGAGATTTCAAAACAGAATTTAAGTGCCCCAATTTTGTCTTTTTTTTTTTTCCTCCTTAACTGTAATAGTTTGATACAATAAAGGATATTGTTCCATCTTGCAACTGTGCTTTATTTAGACTAAAGTATAAATGTTTAACCTTAATTCTCCTTTTACCTATTTTAAATACCCTTGCAGTAAACAACTGATAACAAATCTCTGTCCACACTAAGTCTTAGAACTTGCCATTAATTTCAGAATAGAAAGGTTTTTTCCTAATGTAAAATCTTTTCCTAGTCTTTTGGTAGGGAAGCTTTAAAAACCTTGCTACATGCCTTGATAGAAATCATGATAATGATTGAAAATGATAATGGTAAAATGATAGAAATCACTATTTCAGATTGAACTGGAAGAAGCAGCAGCTTTAAGTTACCTGAACAAGAGGTAAAAAGGAGTTAGAATCAGTGGTGAGGTCTGCCCAGAAGTACTACTAAACTTAGAAAAAGACAGAAGACTCCAAATATTTCCCATCCTGCCAATTGCTGAGTTCTCTCTGTTGGACATCATGGTTACTGCTGATCCACATCAGCATCTTCCTCTCCCCACACTGTTGTCTTCAGCTGTCAGCCTCAGCGCTACTTCTGGAGCTGCTCTGCTGCCACTTCTTAAACATCTCAATTTCTTTTCTTGGTTTTCGGTTGTCACTCTTGCAAGGAAATGAAAGGGCTGATATGCCTATACTAGCAAATGCAAACAGCTTGGTAGTTTATAAGTTGGTTGATTCTTTATCCATTGCATCTTATTTCAAGGAACTGACCAAGACAGTCACGCTTGTTTGATGTTTTCAGTCTTTTTTTTTTTTTTTTCTCTCCCTGCTTCCCCTCATCCTCCAGGAATTTCTCCTCAGATGGAAGGAACATGTGTTCCTGCTTCTACCCACACTGTATCTTCATCTATAGGAAACACAAATGGGGAGGAAGTGGGGCCTTCAGTTTACTTGGAAAGATTAAAAATCCTCAGGCAGCGTTGTGGCCTTGACAATGCAAAGGTATGGTACTTGACAACACTTGTAAATCCCCAGGGGAGGCACTTCATTTGCACTTTTTTTAAGAATTCAAATGACTGGTTTTCCTGTACCAAAGGCATATTCCAATCAGAATTGGTGATCTTTCATTATACTGCATGTCCTAGCTATTCACTGCATGTCACCATGCCTAGTATAAATGGCTTTAAACTCATTACTTGGCCAAGGAGCCTTATGTTTCAGTCCACTCTTTGCAGCACTGGTGTATATGCAGTTGTTTCTACAGCCTTATAGTTTGGTATCTTCCCTTGCCATGCAGTAGAGTCTCAGAAAGGTTCAAATAACTGCTGTTCTCTAAAGGTTAACATATATTGATCTCTGAGTTGAATGATGTGGAAATTCTAGATCTTTCTGCTCTGAAACAACCATAAAAGCTGAATGAAGACTTTGAATGAAGTTTTATGTATTTTGGGTGTATGGATACTGAGGCACAGAAATGGTGAATGAGCTTAGTATTGGAAACATGGGCCAAAATTTCTAACAGTTTGGTGATCTACGTGTTAGGAATCTAGTGCTGATTACTGAAGCTTGCACTCAGCTACATGAGAAGCAATGTTCATTCTAGGAATAGTCATTTAGGCACGTCACTGTTTTAACCTTTAACACAAACTTGCGTGTCAGCTCACAGCTCTGATGAGGGGAAATGTTTCCTAGATGATAGTAACAAGTTAATGCAGATGGAAATATCAATTGGTAAAAGAACAGCGAATTGACATTTGAAGTCTTTGGCAGAGTGGATCTTACCAATCAATCCAAGTTTCCTCCTCTTGTTCCTCCAGAAAACTCACTGGCACATAGGCATGGACTTTCCTCTTGTGGTACGGGAATTCAGGCTCTTCAAGACTGCAGCAGGCCATCTCAGTACAATGCTGGTCTGCTGTGAATTTTTGATCTTTAAAGACTAGTTCCTTTGTCCCGACTGACATCAAGCTAAACATGAACTACTTAAATGACAGGAATTGAGTAGTTAGCTTTGCATGGTTCTGACTTTGATGGCAGCTGACTTTATCACTCCAGATCATCTGTGCTGTATTGCTCCTTCCCTTTCCTCTGTTTTTAGTGTTTGCTGTGAAGATAAAAAGCCATTGATTGTGGTTTGTACTTCTTATATGGCTTTTGCTGTTATCTGTCTTAATGCTTCGCTTTCCTCCCCCATAGCAGGAAGACAGACCACCTCTGACATCTTTGCTCTCTAAACCAGCACTCCCTACAGTTGCATCCTCTACAGATATGCTTCACAGTAAGCTCTCCCAGCTCCGTGAGTCACGGGAGCAGTACCAACATCTGGACCTGGACTCCAATCAGACTCATTCCTCTGGCATTGGAACTACCCTGGCTTCACCCTCTTCTGCAGCAGCTAATATTGATGACTTGAAAAAAAGACTGGAAAGAATAAAAAGCAGTCGCAAATAGAGATGGGAGAGACAGCATCACTGTTGCTTGGGCTGTCTTCAGCTTTAGTTTACTAAACTAGAAGTCTTCATAGTTAAATGGCCTCATTTAGGCCTAATGTATACAAACTGGTTTATGTATAATACAGTGGATTTTGGGGGGTTGAGTCATTGTGGCACAAGTATTTGTACATACTCTGCTTCTCAGTGAGCATCTCTTTGACAATAGAAGGCTGTCTGTGTATTAGTTTTAGTGTACAGACCTGTAAACAACCATCCTCTTGCTCAGACTAGTTTCTCATAACTTGTTTTTTTATTTGTAAAATTGTCTTTAAGATCTTTTCCTAGTTCTTAACTCTTAGAAGATCTTTAGTGATTTCACTTTTAATTTTGTGAATTCTTCTCCATGTAATCCTTGAACTGTTGATTCTGTATGGACACATGGCATGAAGTAACTAATTTAAGTGTCTTTTGTAAATAAAGTTTGCATTAACTATACCAGCCTCTGTAGGAACAGCAGTGACTGCTGGTTAGAGAAGTCACTCTCTATTCCTGAATGTTAGTGACTGGGCATCTAGAAATGGAACTAAGCTATTCTTGACATGAACCTTGGGGTTTGGATATATTATAAGGAAGATGAGTGAACATATACTATCTGCGGGTGCAATCCTGAGACTTTGCACTCTTACTTCTATGAGCAGTAGTGCATTTTTTCATATAGTTGCTTTTTTGTTTTGGAACATGTTTCTGTAACTTGAGAGTAAGTTGAGAATATTTAGTTTGCTCAAATGCTTATTTTAAATTATCTAGTCCTCGTGATGCCTTTACCCAGATTAAGCATAGTCCCATCTGTGTACAAATGCTTTCTCTGAGGGAGCCTGCTGCTGTTGATACGGAATAGATTAGCAGTGATGTACAGTCAGTGGACTCATTTATCCTGAACTCATTTGGTTAAGCAGTCTTCCTTGTGCAGGTAGACCTCACCACCACATTTGTTTTGCTCTTAAAACATCTGATGTCAGCAAAGTCTACTATTTTGTACGACTAAGAGACCTGGTAGTGCTAGTCTACGAAAGCTGTAGCTACTGTTTTTTTTGTAAGAGTGTCTTCTGATTAGCCTTTTTCAGAAGCTACAAGTATGAAGGTTAATACATACACTGTGTAGCCTTTCTAACCCTTTCATCTCTAGGGAGGTGATGCATTTTCACCTTACTACCGCACTTCCATGTGAGAGCTGGTTGTGAAGCATAAATTGCACATCTGTTCCATAGCTAGAACAGAGTTATTGAAGAGTTGGACAGGCAGGCTTAAAATAGCACACTTCTGCTCTAGATTTTAATCTGTTCCATGTAACTGCTGCTTTTGTTGTTTGCTCTGTGGACCAGCAGTCTCTGCATTAGGGCCGTTACTGAAACTATCTTGCCTGATTACAGTAAAAATGTGGCTTTAAATTAGTATCTGTACAACAGATCTATGCCAGAGCTTCTGCAAATGGCTGAAACCTTCCTTTTACAGGACCCCTAGGCTGGGGTTGCAGTTGACTTAATACTGCTTGGTGCTTATGGTGAGTTTGTACACTGTGATAGCAGGTGACTTGCGAGCGTTCTCCATCCTGTGTTAATTGACATGATGCCATTCATTGCTCTACCACCTCGATTTAGTAGTCGCAGTCTCCTCTCCTAACCTGAAGTGGGCATGCACTTTCTTGTGGAACAGAGCTGTATGATAAGTGGAGTTTTGGCCCTTATTGGTAAGTGCTAAGGTTTTTGTGCACTTAAACCAGGGCTGTTTGTGAATAGTTTGTTTTGGCTGGCACTAGAGTTACTGCCACTACCTCTCAATTACTAGCTGCTTTTTGAAACTTACTGACATTTAAATTAATCCGTATGTTCCTTTACCATGTCCAGCAGATGTTCTGAAGAGCTATTTGTTAATTAGCTCAGGATGTTAAAACAGCAAATGCCTGCAAACCTGCATAGAACTATTTTAAATTTGAAGCTGAATTGGAAGTGAAATACAGGAATAATTGAGTAGCAGAAGATATAGTTGCTTACTATGAATGAGTTTTTGCCCTGTGTCTCTGTAGTGTTTGGTTGGACTCAATATCCTGGGAGTTCTGAACTAAAACTTGTGCACATAAATTAATAAAGCCTAATCTTTAGCCCAGACAATGTTTAAATAACATTAAACTGAATTTTAAAAATGATTCCTCTGTATTGTTTGTAACAAGTCAGTATTAACAGTGACTTACTCCAGAAGCTGTATGGTCCTGGTTCCCCTCTTAGGTATGTGATTTCTCACAGATTATTAGATAGAAGTGAAAGGGTGAGGCTAAAAATTTAAACATTAGAAAGGCTAAACATTTTCAGTGTCCGATGCCTGTGGTTATCAATGACTTTAAACAGTTGTGGAACTTGAGCTCTTGAGGTTTCTTTCTTCAGATGCCTTTGAGAGGTTGCTTTTATGCTTTCTTTGGGCAATCAAATTTGGCTGTCTTCAAGTTGGTTCCCAAATGGGTCATCTTCAAGGAGATGGCCAGACAGTAAGTGATTGATAACTTTGTTTATACCCAACTAATTTCAGATAGTTACCTCTACTTTCACTTTTTCAACATCGTCACTCGTGCTTTGTACAGAGTCTTAAGCAGCAAACAGAATTTCACTGTTGCCTGTTTCTGTGACTTGATGGCACTGTGAATGAGGAGTTTAGGAATAGGGTGTCATAGGGAGCAAGGAGAGTTTCCAAATCTCATGATTACTTTAAGAGAAAACTGGGCTGAACAAATTGGCTAGTCAAGAATATGGGTTCACTGCTGTACTGCTGGGTCCTCAGCGGTCCACAAATCGCTGCTAAAAAGGAGTTCATGAAAGAACTGAAGCTTCTCTTGGGAGTGATCCCTAAACAGGCTTTATAAGACAACCAAACAGGTATAGTGCAGGATGCTTCTATTGGAGGCCCTTTGACAATGACTGTGTATGAATTGCTTCCTCCTGACTCTCGCTATGCAGGTGGAAAATACAATTTGAGGACCCAGCACCACCTGCCAGGTAGAAAATTACTGCCATACAGTAATGGAAGTGCCACTTAATGTATTCAAGCCCATATTCCTCTCCTAGGATGAATTGCATACAGCTGGCATCTGTAACTTCCTAAGACACTAGCCTTGAAAACAGTGGTGCTGGTACTTGTTGTTTGCTATTATAGCTGAGAACAATTTCTGTCTTATCAAAACAGGTTATAGTTGCTTTACTTCTGACATTGGTATTGGTGTTTTGTGTAATGCCACTGTTACTGTAGGGTGATTATCTCCAGAACGTTCTTGGCTCAATTTCTAGAACAGCAAATGAGTTGACTTGAAGCGAGGAAATGGGCAGTGCCTGGGGCCACAGTTGTGCTTACTGTGACTGCCTTAAGGCCATCATCTGAGGTCTAAAATCTGATGATGATTATAGCTGATAGAAGGGAGGAGAATTTGTTTGAAGCACAACAGGTGATTAGCAGTACAACTAGCGGCATTCTGTTGGTACTCCTGGATACTGTGATGGCTTAGATTCAAGGGCAACTAAACTCAGCATGAACAAAAGGAAGAAGCTGGTTTTGAGAACTTTTATTTTTAAGGGAGAACACTTCCCTTTGTCGAGTTGTAAGGCTATAACTGTTTTACTTCAGGTTCTTCTATGCTTATGTTTTTAAGAAGTGGAGCATTGTAGCAAAACTGAGAGCAAGCAAGGTAAACGATTCCTCTATCGCCCGTGTTTTTCGATGGCTTTTCGCATCCACTTTTTCAGGCGGAATACATGGGTATAAAATCCGTATTTGCCGTCTCGGTCACAGCCTTCTCCCCATGAAACTATTCCCACTTGATACCAACGGCTGTCATCTGGGTTCTAAAGCAAAGAAAAATGGGATTGGCACAAGGAACAAGAGACTTTCAGATCTAAGCTTTGTATGCGCCCCAGCCTGTTTAGTGATGAATACTGCTTTGGAATTAAGACTGGCATCTACTAGATAACATAGCTTGTTGGAGTAATTTTGTCTCTACTCTTAAACCTCTAAGTGAGAATTGGCTATCACTCACGCTTTCTGCAGCTATCTCCGTATGTGCTGAGAATTCAGTACAGAAATGGGGCTGGATGACTGCAGGATTCATCTCAGTTGCTCAGCTTGGACGTGAGATGGGTTTGCTTCAGCCACTCGGCAGTCTCCATCTCTGCTGCCATTTTTTAGACTATTATGAAAGTTCAGCATAGCACAAACCTTGCTCCATGTGTTTTATGAGCTTGAACTTGTTGAACGTACCTTCATTACAAAAGGTCCCCCACTGTCCCCTTCACAGGCATCTCCTCTCTTTGAGTCTTCAGGACTGTAACCTACAGGCAAGAAGAAAGTTGGACATTTGAGTGTAGGGAGAGTGGCTGGTGTTGGCCATCTTTTCTTTGAAGTATTGCTGCATAAATTTTCTGAGCGCCATGAGACTGCTTACTGCTTCTGCCAACTATTGGACTTAAATTTAGAAAACTGCTTTGTTTATGTTACATGTAGAACAGCTAACTCTGCTTCTGTCTTTGCAACTTTCCTGAATCCACCATCTTCTTCCACCCTCTGTGCTCTCATTCCTGTTTTCTTTCATCAGGATTGCTGTTAGTGTCAGCTGCCACCGTGTTCAACAGCTGTAGCTTCAGCTACTGTGCCTTTCCCTTGTCTTAGAAACTTCTGTGTGTGTAATATTCCATGTCCCCTGTTCTTTCATTCTATTTACTATAAAGACCCATTGCTGTCCTCACTTTCACCTTCCTGTCATTCTGCAGGCTCTGCTCTTTCTCTCCCCCAACTGACTATCTTCCTACAGTCCTGCTATGAAGAGGAAAGGGATTTCACTTTAATTCCTGATGAACTAGACAGTATCTTTGCATTTTGCCATCACCTGTGTCTCCTCTTTTCTGCTGTATGTCTGCATCTCAGTTATTTTTCAAGAATGTTGCCTTGAAAAAGAAACCATAAGAACACTATCTTGTCAGTATACTCATAAAATTGGCTTCCTTACTAACTCAAGCAATTGTGTGCATTATTAGAGGCAAGCAACACAAACTCCATCAAAAATCGTTGGAGATTTGTTTGTAGGAACTGAAAGTCTGCACAAATGAAAAATACAGCAGAAAGTATTAAACCAGTACATAAATCCATAGTCTCTTTTTATCTTGAATTCTGTGTTCACTTATATTCTTTCTCAAAAAGGGTATAGTGCCAGAAGAGATATAGGAAGGTACACCAAGGATTATGGGAAGTATGGAATGCCTTCTGTATTAGGAAAGATTAAATAAATGCTTCTCAACTTGGAAGAGAAATGGAGAGCTGTAAAGGGTCCATAAAATAGCATATGACATGGAGAAGAAGTATTTTTTCTTAAGTTATGAGTATAGATGTGTAGGTCTTCACATTTATTAGACAGGAAACTTAACAGAACATGAGCAATTACATTTTTCACACATGCATAACTAATCTGTGGAGCCTGTTTCCACAGAAGTTGTGGGCGTAAGTATGAACAGGCTCCAAAAGGTTTAGACAAGCTAGTAGAGAAGAAGGGGTTGTTTGGCTACTGTGTAGGATAACTGGTGTGCAGCCTTTAATTTAGGAAGTTGCTGAACTGTTCCATATACTGGTGAAAAGATAATTTTTATATGTGCCTGGTTCTCACACAGCTGTTGCTGATATCTAGCAGAGTGGTGCCATTAGGCTAGTTAGCCTGACATAGCATGGTGTTACAAACTTTATTCATAGCTTTAAGTTCTCCAGCCTTCATGTTTTCTGAGAGCTGAAAACATTCTTATCATAGGAAAGTTATTCTTTATGGAGGGCACTTGCAAATTTATCGGAAAGTAACCTTGCTGCGTGAGGCCCACCAGGAGCTCAGAGCCCTTGTCTCCTGAGGCAAGTTGGCCTTGTGTCTCCAGTGCTACTTACCTGCACAGAACATGTTGTCAGTGACTTTAACTTTGGTGGATGCCTTGCAGATATCTTGGTCTACAATGGGCACATTGAGTTGTTGCAGAACTGTGGGGAGGTTGCTTGGGCTAGTGGCCCATGTTTCTTTCAAGTTTCCCCAACCAGTTACCCGCCCTTTGTAACCTGCCAGCATCAGCCTGTGGAAGGAAGCATTGAGTATTATCAAATGTATTGTAATAGCTTTCTCCTGCCTGGCTCTCTTGCTGCAAATAGCCTAAATAAGGCATCTTTTTCTGTCTTTTTTTGAAGGCCCAGAGGAGGCTTTTGTAGCCTGTATTTTTAGGACTGTGGGACAGTCTCCTCACCTCTGCACGACCTCTTTGGTAGGCAGGCAGACAGGATGGATGTAGTCACTGAAGATGATGGGTCTCTTCAAGTGCATGAGTGCAATGTCTCGGTCCATGTTCTCTTTCCAGTTGTACTTGGGATGGATGATGATTTTATCTAACAGAGCAATCTTCTCTTTATTCTTTTCATATCTGAAATAGTCATGAAGGAAAGAACTCGCTGTACAGTAGCAACTGAGAGTCTTCTGGGGTTCATGATGCTCTCAGGTGCTTTGTACCCTCTGAGACAATACTGTCTTTACCCTTTAGACTTTCCATGCTTCTGCCCTCCCTTTCACTTTCACCTTTAGGATCAGCAAGAGCAGCAAATGACAGCTCCGTTCGATCCCGTTATTGAGAGGCATGTGATATTGTTTATGTGCTTCCTTGGATACTGAATGATAGCCCAACCTCATTGTATCTCATTACTCCAAGAGGAAGGCCGGTTCACTCGCGCTTCACCCAGGCTCTTACTTTGCCCTTATGTGCTTGCCAATCCGCACCAAGATGTCGTTTGTAGTTAAGTTCTTGTCCCATGGTGGATAGTAAAGACAATGAGCAGCAGTCAAGATCCAGCTGTCACTGATGAGGCTGGCACCACACAGCAGCTCTTGAGGACTCTTTTTGTAGAGCATCACCTGCCTGAGAGACAAGGAGGGAGGAAGACTTAGCAGGACTACAGGCATGGCTGGCTGAATGCGTCTTGGTGTCATGCAGCAAGAGCAGAATTTGCAGTGAGCAGGGAAGAGCGTTGCACTGTACTGACAAAGACAACTGTGTAAGTGGGTCTCTAGCAGAAGTTTTCCCTGGACATGTATATTCTATGTAGTAGGCTATTTACCCTATTTCCTTTACCTGGAGAAGTTTCTCATTCTCTCTGCTCCAGCAAAACTGGGAAGAGACAAAGAAGAAACACAGCACTCTTTTGTTCCTAGGTGGTTGCGTACTTTAGATGGTTGCATACTTGGCTCAAGAGGAGAGTTTCTTTCCAGCTATTTTAGTACTGTCCTGTCAACCACTGGGAGAAGCTTTGATTAGAAGCCATAATGCCCACGTGCTGCCTGGGATGGGAAAGCCCTTTTGTTTTCCCTTGCTTGAACTGATGAGAAGGGAGACACAATTCCCTATGAAGGCCTATGCAAAGATAACGCTTACCAGGGGGAGCTGCCAACTTCTGCGTCATCCCCATGGACAACTCTGCCTCCTATGTAGGACTCCAGCAGCTCCTTCTCACTTTTGTCCGTTACCTTTTTCTTCTCAAATAAAGGACGAGTGCCGCAGTCTGAAAAAATAGGCAATCTGGCTTTGTTACTCTACCTGATTCACAGTGGAGAAATGTTGTCTGCAGTCAGCATGCTAAGCTGGAAGAGCCTAGGAAGGAAGTGCTTGCTAGCTGCATGATCATAACTGGAGATTGACTTTGGAGGGTCCTTCAAGGAATGTAAGTATCTCCCCCTGCTTTTGACAGCATTTGGCAAGCTGGTGTTTCTGAGGAACAGCGAGTGCCCTGTGGGATGAAGCTGCAGCCTTTCTACAAACTGTGGTGCTATATTTAGAGTTTTTGCTCACCTGCTTCACCTGAGCCAAAAGTTTTGTCATCAAAGAAGGTTTTGAACTCTTGAGGAAGGGTAGTACGTCCTGATATTCCCTCCAACTGTTCATCCCCATCCTCTAGCGAGCTGTCTGAGAGGGACAGAAAGACAAACATGGTAAAAGGCCTAGCTGCAGTTTCCATAATTATCAGCAATGTAAATGTTCCTTTTGACACACAGTGGGTCTGATGGAGAAATGATGTTTTAAAACCACTGCTCTTTTTAATGCTCCTTGTCCACCATTGTGAGTTTTCAGGGAGAAGAGAACACCTGAGAGACGTAACGGCTCTACATGTGTATTGCAGGTTGGTATGTGTGATATTTGGACAAACAGGACTTCCACATGCATGGTGTGCATGCTTCCTTGTCCATGCCTCCCAGGCCAAGCACTTCACCCTGGTTTGCCACTGCCTCACAAGTGTGCCTACCCAAACCAATGCAGGCTTCTCACCGCAGTAGTGCAGATCACAATATTCAAAGTTGGGTGGTTCATCTGTGACACACCAGACACCCTCGTCATCTCCGTCTGGATTCCGACAGTAATTCTCCAGCAGTTTCACCTCTGGGTCAATGTGTTTTCCATGGAGCACCTCTTTGGCTTTCTCAGAGTTCCACGGCAGGCACTTAGCTCCAGACACAGTGACTGAGAGGGTCCCAGTGTAAAGCATGCCTTTTTCTTGTTCACAGGGCTCTGCTGGGGCTGGCGGTGTGACCCGTGGAGTAAATTCAACTGTTGTCCTTTCTTGGCCTGGAAAGACAGAGTGCTGTGATTTAAGCCATAGCTTTGCACTCAGAAGCACTGTTAGTAAATAGCACCAGAGCCCTTTTATTAAAGCCCAGAGTTCCAAGGGCCATCCCATTATATTTGGGAGCTCCCACTGTGCTCCCATGTATGTGGTGGCCCTCTACAATATTGCAGTGTCTGAAGCGGCTCTTTCAACAGGAGGTAAGGTGAGGCTGGCATGATTCATCACACTTCTCTCTGCCACTAAGATGTGAGGGACAATATCGTGTTCCTTTCTGGGGTATCTTTGAGAACAGTTCAAAGGGTGGGTAGGTGCCTCAAGCATCATAACGCTGCTGTGTTAGAGCCTCCGGTGCCTTTTTCTCAAATGCGTCACGAGACCATATTTGGGGGAGCCTCTTACTGTGATATGCTACTAAAATAGCAAATTTAACTTTTGCCAATGTTTCTATATCAAATGCTAAGAGAAAAATTTCCTGCCAGACTTTCCACACTTTTTCTTGCAAGTGTCCTAATGGCTGCAAGCTTTAAGCAGCATTTCCTGAGTGAGTGGGCACCAGATAATATGTTCTGCAGCAGTTGCTTGGCCTCAGGCTGCCTTCTCCTTGTGCACTGGGGGAATCCCCATGTGAAGAGACGCCCTTGGTTCGACCACTCACCCTGGGGCACAACAGCCACTGAGCAAGTAGCATGCACCTTAATTGGTGAGGCTGCTTCTGTGTGAGATTGACTCATGCCAACAAGATTGCAATGGAACTGTGCACAAAACCGAGGCTTTTCTAGTCCTGCCATATCCATGCACGTGTAAGTGTAACAGTAAGCTACTGTAGGTCAGAAACTAACTACTGAACAGAGATAGTACAGATGCCTGCTCACCCCAAAGCAGAGCTGTATCTCTTTCCGATTTGCCATATTGCAGACCAGGGTGATGGTAATGATTTTTAAAGCTTCAGAACATGCCATGGTCAAAATGGTTGCTGACCTCTCTGACTTTCACTTATAAGTGTTGTTGCCTTTAGTCTCTACTTTTGGAAGAGAAACTTCTGCTGTGAGAAGGTTCTCTGCTTTCTACCGGTTGCTCTGAGACAGAGGACAAGCCCCAGGGGAGACAACTCTGTATTGTGAAGAAGTGGGAACGTATAAGTGTAGGGGGATGGTTCTCCATCCTTTTAAATGCAATGATGAGAGAAGGGCATCTTTTCTTGAGGTTGTGGGTATTAAACTGCACCCTTCCGTATAAGTGAACATTAAGGCAGACAGTCGAGCACAAGCTGTAGTGGTTTTGTCCTAAAGGTGGGAATTCAGACCAAAATAACCAGTATGACTCATTGCTGTCACAAATTAGAGGCAGCTGAGCCAGGATTTTGGGGTGCTACTGACTGGCAAAACTGTAGTAGATTCCAGGGGACCACTGACACTGGATTTAATTTAGATCTAGATTAGCGTAGCCTAGAGAAAACAGTATGTTAGAGGAATTTAGATATATGGGCAACTCAATGATTTTTTCTCCTCAACTCCTTTATCCTTTAAGATGCAGCTCCTCTACTCCAACTGACCTCTGTTCATGTAAGATCCCTCCATCCTAACCCTCTCCCCTTCCTTGCCACATTTAGTATCAGTCTCAGTGCAGTGTTCTCTGCCAGTGAAGGGCTTGCTGGGGCATAGTGCAGAGGCGTACCACACACTGGGATGGGACACTCCTCCCGTTCCACTGTTGGGTCTCGGGTGTAGCACCATGGGCCTTCTGAGTTGTTGTCTGGGTTCCTGCAGTAGTTCTCAATGAGGTTGGGATAAACGGTGGCATTAAATCTATGAGAAAAAGCTGGTTAGGCTAGGAAGGAAGGACACGCTGGAGAACCCTTTAGGAGTATGCAGGAGATGAACTTACTTAGGTATATGTGGATATTTGCTTGTCCACACTTGACATTCAATCCCTGATTTGGTGTAGCTAATTGTCCCCCGATAGTTCTGGCCCAGCCCAAGAGAGCAGTTACCTGTCAAAATCCCAACACGGTGTAAGCCAGGGCCAGTGGAAATGGATGTTGCGTTTTTCAAGGCCAGAGGTACCGTCCCCCAAATCCCTTCAACTGTTGTTGCATGCAATAGCCTGCACAAGCACAGGCATTCTCTTTGCGGGGTGGGAAGAGCACATGGCTTAAGCTCTCTCTGCCTCGTCAGAGGGAGCTCGCCCTGAGGTTCCGTGCTGTGCTTTGGCTGTAGGTGCAGGTCAGAGCCCTTCTGAGATGCTGGCCTTGGGGACGCCTGGCTGTGTCTCAGGGAGAAGGATATCTACCCCATGCTGTTTCAATGGGGGAGTTAGGCTGTTTGTGAAATGGTTAGTGGGGAAAAAAGAATTTCAAACTCTCCTCCTGCTATTTTTCTTTCTAATCAGATGGCTTCACCATCTTTGGATTTTTTTTTTTTTCCTTACAAACTCTGCAGGAAGCAAGTTCCTGGCACTCACTGTGTCTGGGACATTGAGGTCAACATGAATTTCTTACCTTCTAGACAAGCATCCAGAAGTGTCCTGGACTTTCTCATGCCCTGACATACTAGCAAAGTAAGAAGAAAGAAACACATTATATTAAAGGGATCCAAATAAGCATCATAGTTTGAACTAGTTTATCATCTAGGGACAAAACACAAATGCTTTGTCCTGGAAAGTGAACTCTTGTAAGAGGGTAGGGAGCCATCTCTCCAGGATGGGACAGGGCATCCTAAGGGGTAGCTTAGCACCTGCAGGACTTGAAGAAACTTACCTTGGTATTTTGACCAAAATGCTTCCTGTAAAAAAAAAATTATATATTTAAGAGTAGAGACACAGAACATCAGACCTTGCTTAGCTGCTGCAATTCAAAGCAGTAGGGGAATGCCCCATCACAACAAATGGAACAAACTAACTTAGCTCAGTTGATGTCAATTACTACACAGTCCAACAAAGCAGAAAATCTGATATAAAACCACATTCCCACTCATCAGACTCAGGAATTGAGAGTACTGTTGTTTCTAGAAAGACCAAAGATGCTTACAACCTTCATCAACCTGCAGAGGAAGCAGAGCCTGGGCTACAGTGCAGAAGCCCAAGGAGCTGAACCTAGAACTTCTAAGGTGTGGGTATTGCTCAGCTCTTCGGATCTACATCTCTGCTGTGCACCCTAGACCTGATTGCTTTAGAAATACTCCACGCAGAGGTTGTATCTTGCTGGCTTAGACTCCTCGCTGTTTATCTGTTTGATGATGTATTCTTGGGTGTGGAATTCAGCATGGATACTGGCCTTGGGGCTAGGAGTAAATCCCAAAAGGATGCAGAACAAATTTAGCAGAGTCAGTGAGTCTGGAAGCCAGAAAAAGGGACAGACTGCAAAAGCTTCAGCTCAAAGGAGCCTGAGGCACCTGCACTCAGTGTTCGGTTGCTAAGCCAACTCTTCTGTGAGTGTCTGGGACTGTGGCAGTTCAAATGTGTGCAGCACCATGCTGAACTAGTGGAAGATGCAATTCAGGATTGATGGGAAGACTCTCCTTTTCACTTAATGCTTAAAATAGAGAGGGAGGGAAAAGAACTCAGAGTGGCTCCAGGAGGGAAAGTCCCTAAGAAAGCCTGAGCTCTCCCGGTGGCACCCATGCATCAGCCTGATCTTTGGTTCACAGAATTGAGTCTAAAGACCCCAGCCCCTGGCTGTGTGTGTGACCTGCTGCTCTCTCACTACAGGGGTCGGCTGAGGGAAAATTTCCTGGGAACACCCATACATACCGTCTGAACGGTGGATTCAAGGGCTTCAAAAGCCTCCTCGTAACTGCATGTCTCCTCCAAGCACTCTCGTTCCAGGTTTCCCTTAAGCATCTCTTCCAGAAATCCCTTGTTGGCACGTCGTGGGCGCTTGAGCAGTGACAGTGCCTGCCCCTTTTCCAGGAAAACTACCGGGTCAGAACACTGCCAGTCAAAGGGGTGCTCGCAGCGGGAGGGCCCCTTTGTCTCTCCTTGCAGTTTCCAAAAATCACACACAGCTGATGTGATGATCCCACAGCCCAGCCTCCCCCAGTGCACCATACAGAAACGAGAAGCCCTGTCAGGTCTACGTGATGATCGGAGCAGGCTCTCTATAATTCATGAATCGGGGCTCACATTACATAGGAAACAGAAGTGACAGGAATCCTCTGCTATCCTCGGCAAAGCTGCTGTGCTCGTTTGCAGTTAGGCAGAGGTTTGTTTGCTCGGAGCCTGCTACTGCTCCCTGCCAGCCACTATATTTCTGTCTTGCCAACCTCAGACCACTGCGATAGGCACAGCTTGGTTCCATCTTCACGTTCAGAGACCCTGATTTGAGACCTGCAGACAGGTCTTCCCCCACAGAGCAGTGGGTCAGAGAGGACTTAACCTCATATTAAGAAACGATAGATGAATTAGAGGCTCTGATAAGAGAAAAGGAGCGGCGAGCAGGAAGGCAGTGTACTGCGTATGGCCCAAAGTTTAGATAAGGGACAGCTGGGGAGGCAATGGAGAATTGCAGCCACTCAGGTCAACTGGGGAACTCTAGCCCAAAAAGGCCCACAGTTGCGTTACACATGGTCCTGGACTAAGCCACGTTCCCCTTCCCCGCCGTCTCCCAGGTGACCCACAAAATCCACTGAGCTGTTGTCACCAGTTGCTGGATGCTGCTGCATCCTCCCGTGCAGGAAAGCCCTATGCTCGCTCCACTCTCAGCACCTTTTCACTCCCAACTTCAAGCGTTTAGAAGGTCCTCCTGCCTTACCAAGAAAACCTGCCACCGGCTTCACCCCTGGAAAGAAATAACCCCATCTTTCTTCCTCCTGTCACCCACTGGTAGTGTCCTTCTCCCTGTGCCATTGAGTCTTACCTCCGGCATGGCTCAGTGTGAGGTGCAGAAGGCTGGAAAAGAGCAGGCCCCTCAGCATGCTGGTTTTGTTGCGTGCCATGCTGTACAGCCCTGGCTGCAGGGGAAATGCAAAGGGAGCAGAATAAGCAGAGTCACAGCCCCACTGGGTTAATATTGAACCAGAATGAAGAAACAGGTCTCCAGAGGTCATGGTGTGTCAGGGACAGTGGAACTGAGGCTCCTCTTATCCCTCCTCTCTTGGCATCTCTCCCTCCCTTCAGGGCATCTTTATTTTCTTACTTAATTGGCAGAAGCCAAGCAAAACGTCTCTGGATCCCCACAGGACTAAAATTAGCATCCCATTTCATAACAGGGAAGATGGCACGAGGAGCAAGAGGACAAGCTTGTCCCAGGACACAGGGAGAACTCGGGCTGGCACGGCGAGGTCTCTGTCAGCTCACAGCCACCCCAGCCAGAGCAGCTCGCTCCTTTTCCCAGTGCCACTCCGCTCCCGTGCAGCTCTTCGCACCGTCGCTGCCTCCCCACCGCGCTGGCTCGGGTCCCTGCCGCTGACTCTTCTCGGAGGCTGTACTCTAGTAGCCTTGCACGCAGCAGGACTTTGAGAGCTCCTTAGCCGTTCCCAGTCCTTATCCTCTTTTTAGCTGCAAGCCCCCCCCCCCCCCGACTTTTTGCCCCTAGAGTCCAGCTGTCTTTTCTCCCTGCAGTTATCAGCAAGCTCAGACCCAGATATTTTGGCACCAGAGCACACGGTCTGAGCCTCCCCCGCCTTCTCCCTCAGCTATGCCAAGGGGATGCCTGCGACAGCCCATGTGGAATTTAAATTTTCCTCCCAGTTAGGTCAGCAATGCCATTGGCAGTGCATACTTCCCACTGCGTTACGATTCCCAGCGGAGCGGAGGAGAGTGAAGCCGCATGAAGTTTGGGCTCCCCCTTTTATTCCCACCCCAGGGGAACATACAAAAGTATATCCAAAAGGAAACAAAAGTTCTAACGAGCAAAGAGCTAGCATGCCCAAAACGAGCCAGGAAAACAAGGGCTTCCAGGAACAGGGAGGCAGAAATAGTCTGGATGTCATGACATCAGCTAATAAGTCAAGAACTGTGCTATCAGAGCTGGGAAAGCTCTAACGATTCCTATAGCAAGCAGAAAATTGGCAGAGTGAGAAACCAGCAGAAAGCAGGGCAGGGTTGGGGTAGTCTCAGGAACTGCCACATGGCACAAAAGCGCTTTCTGCCAGCAGGGAGCATGTTTTGTGCTGTGCCTCTGTGCAGCAGATACATCTGTAATGTTTATCTCCATAGAAGGAGTGCAAATATTAGCACTAGGGTGGCTGAGGAATGACTCTGTGGCCACTGGTACAAAGAGCAGTTGCAGAGGCTCCCTCCCTTGTCTAAGGGTATCTCTCCTGTTCTCACCCACACACCGTGGATTTTGGAGAGACACCTTTAGGAATGGCTGGGATGCCCTGGGTGGAGGTGACCTGGGTGGAGGAGTGCGTTCGCACAGGATTAGGCACAACCCTACAAACACCCCGTGTTACTTAGCAGGGGAAGCAGCGTTTAGGTGGAGCACGCAGGCAGGGACAGGAAGGAGAGGTCAGGGCACAAACAGGTTTTGGAAGAGTGGTGAAATCAGAGCCACTGCCGTCGTCCCACGCAGCAGCCACCACCGCTCCTCGCTGTGGGAGGAGGCACAAACAGCCCGACATTTTTGTAAGCCGTCAAGCAGAGGGCCTTGCTCAGCTGACAGGGAGAAGAGGATAGCAGCAAGGACAGTTTCTTTAGTCTCTATATGGTAATTTGGTTTTGGTCTCACATTGCAGGTGGGACAAGTGACCTCAGGACTGCTTTCACCAGGCATAATTAAGCAAGCCCATATGGACTTGAAAGCAGGGAAGAAATACCACTGCAGGGAGACTGCCACCCACCTCCCCGGTTGGAGTGATGAGAGACAGATGCTGCTGTGGTTTATGGAGGTGTGATGCACCCGCGCTAGTGTTCATTATGGATCCCAATAGGAAAGGCACCCAGACTCTGTAAAGTATTGATTAAAACACCATTTGTTGGGGATAACGTTAGAAGGCAAAATGGGATAATATTAGATAATCTTACAGCCCTTCAGATGCTGGGAACACCAAGTAGTACAGCATCAACCCATGCCACGCTGCAGATAGTGTCTGTGCTGAAGTTCACCAGTGTCATGGTCTTCGGGGTTTTTGTAGGATTTTCTTGGAAGTAAACAACTCTATTTGTCATTTCTGCTGCCAATCAAAAGGATGTTCACGTAAGAATGTGCTGCTTCACTCTAAGATAAAGACAAGGACACAGTGGTAGCATCATCACCAGGTGCCGAGGGCAGGCTCCCCAGTTAGGTTTAGCCAGCAAAGTTTATCCTACAGCCAAGTGGTATGTGCAGCACTGGCCTGCACCTTCGCATGTCAACTTATGTGGATCACCAGAGTATTTCCCTTCATAAGAGCTTCCAATATTCTCGGTTACTTTTTTTTTTTCATTCCTGCATCTCTCTCTGTCTCTTCTTTATAATAACCAGGCAGCCTTTACACTGCAGCTGAAATCAACATTATTATATTTATGCACAGATTTTTACCATCTTCTTGTCTTTCCTTTAAAGGAAAGGTGTTAGCACCTTCCATGGTGTCTTGCATTATATAGGGTTAACTTTAAGCAACACTAGAATACAGTAGTTAGTTAAGCTTGGTTATCAGACAGGTATGAATATCCTCTAATACTTACCTATGCCATCTTCCTTTAATGTTACTTCTGTTCTGGTTCCTACGTTCATTCTGTTGCTTAAGCACTTGTTTAAAAAAAAACCTTACTGAAACCAGCCGTTTCGTCACTCTGTCTGGCTGCTTCTTTTCCAGTTGCCGTTCCTCTTTCCCTCTGTGAAGCAGGACAAACCCATCTACCCGGGCCATTAAGTTGTTCACTGTAACTGCTGAAACTTTTTCTCTCAAGATTACTCAAGGTTACATCCATCACTTAAGTTTCAACTATTTCTTTACATTGGTTTTGCTTTATAATTGGAGATTTTCACTACATCCTGGGACATCTTCCAGCCCTTTCTGGTATCTTACAACAATGTTAGTAATTAAAGATGCTGGCTCTTCACATTATAACCTTTTTTTTTGTTCTGTAACGTGCTTCTAGGGCTCCTTTCTGTTTCTCCCATTCTTGTGGTTAGCCTCTGCAGCAGGACAGCGTGCATCAGCTATCACCACTCCAGGGGCTTTGACTTCCACCCCTTGAATATTTAACTCTTTCATCTGTTCGCTGTTCCTGTAAGCAACTTTTTATCATTTCCATTTTCTTTCTGCCTTCCCCCACCCATGAGTGATGGATGCTATTTTCTTTCTTGGGGTAAGAGAGTTAATATTCATACCTTTACCCTCCCAGAGTTACGGCTTTCAACACAGCTGGGAGTTTTGATCTCTTTCCCTCTGTGAGCTGACTCTTCTTTTTAAGTGAAGAAAGCCTTTGGCAATTGTTTATTTCCTATGTAACTATTTTTCCAACTTTCAGGGAGCTGAGTATGGAGGGTTTGGCCTTGGCCTATTTTCTTGGGCCTTTGTCTGCTCTGTGACGGATAGTTTGCTGTTTCAATAGTTGGGGTATTTCTGAATATGTTCCTGAAGCGAGTTACACAGTTTGATCACCTATTGTAACACTTTGAATACAATCACAAAGGATGAATCCCCCATCCCCTCATACAGGGGTTCCCCTGTCCCTGAGGAAACACCTTGGACAGGTTTAAGCCAGTTTACAAGTTGGCCGAGGGTTTAACCCTGGCCGTGGTGTGAGGTTTAAGTGTAACGCTGAAGTTTATGTGCATGCCCGACACCTGGTGAGGCCCTGCCAGCATGAAGGACCCCAACCGTTCGAGAGACCTGCGCACTTGTCGCCCCGGAGCGTTGCAGCAGCACCCCGCAGCCCTGGTGAAGCCCTGTGAGCATGGTGAGCCCCACCAGCTACGAGACCTGGGCGCTCGCTGCCTGAAACTGTAAGGGTAACAGGTACACAAGATCTCCAGCCAGCCAGGTGATCCAGGTGTCCGCCGCCCTGAAGCGTAACGATTATTGGCATTATAATGCAGCATACTGTGTGACTGGACCCCGTGCCAGCATATGGGACCAGGCAGGCACCCATCCTTTTCCTCGCTATCCTTCTTCCAGTAAGGCGTTTCTCAGCAGGATCCTGCCAGCTACACCAAATGTAATGCACCGGTGCAAGTGTTTGTTACGGATCCCAGTAAGAAAGGCACTCGGAGCCCATAACGTATTAATTAAAATACCATTTTTTTGGACGTAACACAAGAAAGGGTATAGCATTAGATAATCCTACACGCCTTCAGATGCTGCAAACACCAAGTTGTACAGCATCAGGCAGATATCTAGTCAGGCCATGGCACACTGCACAGATCCCATCCATGTTCACCAGCATTGTGGCCTTCAGGGCTTTTATAGGAATTTCTTAGGAGTAAACAACTTTATTCATCATTTTGCTGTCAAGCAAAGGGTTGTTCACATAAGAACGTGCTGCTTCTAAGATAAAGACAAAGACGTGGTGGTGGCACCGTCGCCAGGTGCCCAGTGGGAGCCACCTGCGGGCTCCTCAGTCAAGGCTAGCTAGCTAAGTTTATGCTGCAGCCAAGGGATATGCACAGCACAGCACAGACCTGCCCCTACCTACTCAGATCAACTGTTAGGTGAATAATGTTTCTGTGAAGACCTCCTAATTCATAATTGCTCCTACTTTTTCTCTCCTATTATCTCAGAATAAAGAAGGTAGTCACAGGTCAGTGGATTAAGCAATAGGGGCCTGGATTCTCCCCTTCCCCCAGTTGTTTCCCCTTCTCTCCCAGTTCTGCTGTGACAGAGGGCACACGCTTCAAACACAGCACATGAGCCCAGCTCCAGCGAAAACACTCTGCAGCTGTGTCAATATTTGAAAACTGCAACAGTTAGTTAGGATAGGCACCAAAGGGAGAGCAGTAGGAAGCACTGCCGCTTCAAATACAAGCTCCCCCCCATACGCCTGTGCTCCCACTGGTCTGTCTCCAAGCTCTCAGGGCAAAGACTAGGCTCATCTGCCCCCTGACTTTAAAGAAAATAATAGCTAAGAATAAGGACACCCAAAGGTTTATTAGCTGAATTCACCTTCCATCCTCACTTCACATCAAAGTGTGGTGGATCTGACGCTAGCACCTTGTCTGCAAACTGGTTGTAAAAGTTTATGGAAAAAGTTGAATGTAGAAACCGCAAAGAGCGGCTTTTCGGATTGTCACATTACAGCATTCATAGCACTCCAAAACTGTGCTACTGACGATTCCCTGGTGACACTATACCCTCCTCCTCTTGTGCAGTAGGCATAAAAAGCCCAGAGAATTTTAAGGCCCTAAACAAAACTTTTTTGGGGAAATGCAGATGAGAGGCGCAAGACAGAGCGCAAGAGTAACTAAAACTGAGGACGCAGCAAATGAAAGCAGTGTTTGGGGCAAGTCTCAAAGACCTCTGTTAGGTCTGGTATTGTCAGTCTCTTCCTATGAGGTCAAGTTCACATGGCATTGGGAACTGTGCACATCCTTCCTGAAATGGGACCAATTTCCTTCAGTGTGTCTCAGTCGGCAAATGAGCACTGAAGATGGAGCAGCGGGAATACTGGGGTGTAGTTGTGGTGGTGCTGTCTTTTAGCTTTTCGGTGCAGGAGCAGGAAAGAAGTGGAAGAGAGGAAGCAAGAATGTGAGAAAAAGAACAAGGGAAACAGATTAATGAACCCAGCTTGAACATGGAGGGGAAAGGCAAAATCTTCTGAACATGCTGAGGTGAACTGCTGAACCCTTACCTGGAGAGGGAAGGAGCCTCTCAGCTGGGGACAGTGAAAATGCACTGTACAATGCTCTTCGCACAGCGAGACACAAAGCTATCCTTCCATGTCCTCAGACAGATCATCCAGTTACTGTAAGGCCAGGAAGCCGGCAGCAAGCAAAACAGGTGACAGTGGAGAAGGAATGCTCAGCCCTAGCTCCAAGGCAGGACTTTGCTCCTGCTAATTGTGAAAAACGTTCTTCAAAAAACCCGCAACAGAGACACCTTGTAAACACTTGGGAAGCTGCTTCCCAGCAATGTCTGGCATCAGCATCACCTTCAAATGATCAGAAGTGCTGCTGCGCTCCAAAAGTAGAAGCCCAGGAAAGTGCTTGAATAGCAACAATTAATTAGAGAAAGAAAAACCTGAAAGGAAGGCATTGTTCAAAGCCATTGCTTTGAGACTTTTCCTGTCTTCCCCATGGTGCGCTGTCACCTGCTGACAGCGTAACAGAGGCAGAGCAGAAGCACTGCTCATTAACGCTGTGGGTGTCTTCTCTAAGAAGTTATTCCCATCAACAGCCAAGAGCCAATGCCTTCCCTGCACCAGGCCCGGCTCGTAGCTCCAAGGAGCAGCTACCGAAAAGACCCAGGTCTACCCAGGCAGTTACCTCCAAGACTGCTAATTCTGCCTGGGGCTGAGCCACAGGGCCTTGTTGCCACAGAGAGATGAAAGAGCTAGGTTTTTTGTTGTTTTTTTTACCCCACTTTAATAAGTACAGAAGAAGATCAGCCAGGGCAGGCTGGGATAGTCAGGTCCCAGACTCGACCTCCACCACTTCTGCCACTGCTCCGAAGCCCACCCCCTCCTGGATGATGACCATGTCACTCGGCGAGCCCTCATCCTGGACTATAATGCATTTGTCCTCATGCTTGGAGATGGTGATTTCAATGATGTCCTTTGCCGACAGCAGATGCCCAGGAGGCCTCCTGTGGGCACCAGGATCCGGGGGGCTGCCTCGAGACTGGTAAGTAGCAACGCAGTGACCGCTAGCTGTGATCAGCAGCTCAGCCTCATTTGCTGGCCCCGGCACCGCCACCACGAGCAAGGCGGGCTCTGCCGCAACCTCCTCCTGGCGGCCCTTCCTCTGAGGCTTTTTCCTTGCTGCCTGGGGTAGGTCCACAGTGAGCGAGGCCACTGCCGTGGCGAGTTCCTCCGGGTCCTTTTCCGCCTTGTGGGTGAGCACGTGGCGCGCGAGGCTCTGGGGAAGGGTGTAGCCCATGCCACAGAGCTCGCATTTGTAGGGCTTGCCAGCCAGGTGGGATTTCTGATGGCGCCGCAGCTTCGTGGCCAGGGTGTAGGACTTGCCGCACTGCTCGCAGCGGAAAGGGCGCTCGCCTGCGTGCGAGCGCTCGTGGGCGCGCAGCGTGTGGGGGTCCCGCAGCGCCTTGCCGCACACGGTGCACAGGTGGGCCTCACCCGTGTGGGAGATGAGGTGTCGCCGCAGCTCCGGCAGCTTGGGGAAAGCGTCGCCGCAGAAGCGGCACTTGTAGGGCTTCTCACCCGTGTGCAGCCGGAGGTGCTCGCGCAGGTTGCTCTGCTGTCGGAAGTCCTTGCCGCAGTAAGGACAGGCGTAAGGGCGCTCCCCCGTGTGCAGGCGCATGTGATTGCGCAAGGAGCCGGGGTTGGCCAAGCGGCGTCCGCATATGGCACACTGGCATCCTTTGGGACTAGTTGGGCCAGTCCCAGTGGCCAGGTGGATCTTCCTGTGAATGCGGAGAGAGGGCCGGCGCGCGAAGGCCTTGCCACACTGCTCGCAGGAGAAGGGGCGCTGGCCGGTGTGCAGGACCTGGTGTTCCTGCAAGTCTCGTTTGGTGCGGTAAGCCTTGTCACACTGGGTGCACTGGAAAGGCCGCACACCCCGGTGGGCCAACACGTGGGCCTTGAAGCTCTCCTCTGAACTATAGCTCTTGCCACACTCCGTGCACAGGAAGGGTTTGTGGCCAGCATGGACGAAGCGGTGCTTCTTGAGGTGGCAGAGCTGCAGGAAGGCTTTACCACACTCCCCGCAGCGGTACCTGCGCTTGATCATCTCCTTCTGGGATAGAGCTTTTGGTGGGGGGCCTGGGCTGCCAGAATGACCCTCCACCAGCTCTGTATACTCCTCCTGCCCCTCAGGCCCCTCCAGTGGGCCCTTTCCCCCATGCTCTGGGGATGCCAGTCTGGAGTCTTTGGAAGCTTTGCTCTCTTTCTCACAAGTTTCTACACTCTCTCCTTCAGAAGGACTGGGCTGCTGGGAATCCTGCCCAGCTGTCCTGCCACCACAGTCCTGCAGGCACTCCTGGAGCTGGCTGGTCAGAGCATGCACCTTGCACGGCTTGGCAACCAAGCGAGCAGTGAGTCGAACCCCGCTTGAGGGCAACGACAGATCCAGGTCTCCTGGACATGCCTCTTTATGCCCCATCTCCACTTTTTCTGCTGCAGATCCGGGATCCACACCCTCGTCCAATTCTTCCTCGCACCCGCCATTGGCCTTAGCGGTTGAGATGGTCTCGAGGTGCTGATTCTCAGTCCTCGCCGCCTTGGCTTGCCATGGCTGATGTTCGGAAGCTGTGCTTTCCTCTTCTTGCAGCCTGTGGAAACGTTTGGCAGCCGGCCTGCTAACCTCAGTAGGGACATCAAGGACCGCGGTTTCATCAGCCACCGTCCTGGAGACATCGGGATCCCCTGCATAAACACAAAAGCACGGTGGGTGAATTAACACTGGCCGTTGCTATACGACACAACAGCCGCTGGATCAGAGGAACATGAACGTTGGAGACAGATGCTCTGCTGTGCAGTAATCCTGGGGCCCTGGCATGAAAACCATTATTTGTGTGACCTTTTTTCCTTTTAAAACTGGGGGAGGTGGGGGAAATCTCTGTTCTCACACCCCAGACAGCATCCGTACGCTATTTCTAGTATTTCACAGGCAGCGCTTCTAGGAGATACCGTCGTGACCGGCATAAAACAGGGCGGCACGCCGCGTTCTTGGCTGGTAGCTCTTCCAAGCGACTCAAGGTCAGCCCAGCAATCTCGGGGCGCTGGGCTGCGGGGCGAACACGCCAAGGGCACGGACCCCGGGGAGACAGCCGAAGGCGCCGGGTCTCCAGCACCCGAAAACCCGGCAAGGCCAGGCCGCTCGTTTCCCCCCCCCCAGGCCGGGAGGCGGGTTCCCGGCGCGTTACCTACCTGCCAGGGGCTCGGCCGCCGTTCCTCCGGCAGCGGCCCCGCGGGTCTCCTCGGGCCAGTAGAGCAGCTCCGCGCCCGCCGGGATGGGCCGCCGCACCCGCAGCTCCAACCGGCCGCCCGCCCGGCCCAGCGCCACGTTGGCCTCCGCCTCCTTCGGGCTCCGCCGCACCAGGCTGCAAGGCACGGCCACAGCGTCGGCCGCGGCTACGGCCGCCCGCCCGCCCGCTCGCCGATCCCCGCTACTCACCTCCTCCACCCCGGCCCCGCCGCCTCCTCCCCGGCCCCGCCGGGCGGCCCCAGCAGCGCCCCGGCCGGCAGGGCCCGGCCCACGCACCACACGCCCGCGCCCCGAACCCCGGATAGCGACGGTCCGAGCGCCAGCCCGGGAGGCAGGCTCCGCAGCGCCGGGCAACCGGCGCCGGGCGGCTCCTCGGGACCCGGCCCGCCGCCGGGGGACTCCATGCCGGCGGAACGGTTGCGAGGGGGGGCGGCGGGCGCGCCCGGACGGCGGGCGGAGCGGAGCGGAGCGGGGCGGTGTTCCCCCGGCGGCGGGCCGCGCTTCCGGCGGGCGGAGGATTGACAGGCGGCCGGGCCGGGGCCGGGCGGTCAGCGGCGGTAGGTTACCGGCGGGCTGTGGCGCACCGGGGAGCGCAGCCGGGCTTCTTCGTGGCAGCGGGACCCGGGGCCGGCCGCGGGGCCGCGGCGGCCTGGCCTTGGTGCTGCCGGGGTGGGGCTGAGGCTGAGCGGGCGGGCCGGGGCCCCGAAACCCTTGCCCGGGTGTTGCCGAGCCTGGGGAGGGGGGAAGGCGGTTATTTCTGTGGGAGACGCCGAGCCCGGGGAGGGGGGAAGGCGGTTATTTCTGTGGGAGACGCCGAGCCCGGGGAGGGGGGAAGGCGATTATTTCTGTGGGAGACGCTGAGCCCGGGGAGGGGGGAAGGCGGTTATTTCTGTGAGAGACGCCGAGCCCGGGGAGGGGGGAAGGCGGTTATTTCTGTGAGAGACGCCGAGCCAGGGGAGGGGGGAAGGCGGTTATTTCTGTGAGAGACGCCGAGCCAGGGGAGGGGGGAAGGCGGTTATTTCTGTGGGAGACGCCGAGCCCGGGTCGTCGCTGCGGGGCGCGGCGGGGAGAGTCGTCGTCCGCCGCCCCCCGCCCCGGTATTAAGCGCCGCGGGCACCCGGGCGCGGAGAACAGGGGCTCGGAGGCCGCGGGGTTTTTTTTTAGTCACGTCTGTGGTGTTGGGGGTGTAGCTTGCTGCTGGAGCGGGGTACGGGGCCGGGCCGCATCGGGCTGCAGCCTTGTCCCGTCCGCAGCGGCGGCGGAGAGGGGGGGGACACGACAACTTGTCCCTCTCGGTGCCTCACAGCGGGGGCTGCGAAACGTCCCTCCGTTAGGCGGTCGGCACGTAGTGTGGGGACTCGGGGTTTTCTTTTCACAGCGTAAACAGCTAGATCTTGTGAGTCTTTTATTTGAATCTTGAGGTTGGCCGTGGGTTGTCACGGGAGCTCGGTCCGAGGGGATGGGAGAGAATCAGGCGTGTGGTGGGGAGGAGGAGAGGTGCAGCCCCTGTAGGGCTGTTCGTGTCCCCCCCCCCCGTTTCCTCACATGCTCCGCGTGTGATGGGTGAATCCTGCGCGGCACTGATAGCAGCCTCTGTACTTTGTGCTGCAGCTGCGAGGGAAGAAGCAGAGCGCAGCGCTTTTGCTCTCAGACCCTGCAGAGAACCGCTAAGAGGAGGTTGATTGCTGGCTGGGATGGATTTCCAGCGGGCACAGAGGCGGCCTTCAGCACAGGGTTTGAGATGACTGGAGAAGGAAGGCTGCTCATTTAAAAAGCTGTTACAATAATGAAAGACCAAAGAGTTTCCCCGAGCAGTGGTGTGTCTGTCCTGAGTGAGTTGGTCACAGTGAGCCAGACAAAGCCAGTCTGGCTATTGACCCTTCAGTTCTTTCGGGGTAGTACCGGAGTAGCGATGCTCTCAGTGGTATCATCAGTCTTGATGTGAGGGGAGACTTGGGCTGGAACTTTCTCAGTGAGTCTCAGTCCTGGAGCTCATTCACGTGAGTGAGTACTTTGAAGGTCTGCTGCTGAGTAACTGCTCTCTTTTTTTTGCAATGTGCTCGATATTAAGACTATGCCAAAGCGCAGGGGCTTGATTGCTGTGTACAGAAAAACAGACATTTGTGCGAATGAAATGAAACTGGGAGGAGGTGCAAACGGCAGCAGAGTCAGAAAAAAATAATACAGTCACCCCGGAACTGGGATTCCTTTGGGTCTGAGCATTGCTTGTTAATTGGGCAGGGAAGAAGAGGCCACTTGGCTTTTCTAATTCTTTATTGCGTGTAAGTACATGTCCAGATGCGTGGACGTATTTTGATGTGTAGATTTACTTCTGAATTAATCATATATCTGGAAGAAAAACAGGAAAAGGAAACTGCCGAGTAGGTGCAGCATAGAAATAAGTGATGGAAATTAGTGAAACAAACTGCAGATAAAATCAGTCTGCGTGAACCAGCAGCTGCCAAGACTTCATAGATACAAGAGAACTGTCTTCCCTGGGTAAATTCTGGTGGGATCTTGCATAAGGAATCTCCAGCTCAGGATTTGTGTGAAAATTGTATTTTAAAGGGCTGAGGTTTCTCTCCTTCAGCAGAACTTGCTGTTCTCCAGCACATCTCCCTGTTATCAAGAAAGCCAATTTTTCATTAGACAGCAAGTGTTCAAGTTCAAACAGTGTAGGTTCAGAAAACACACTTAAATGCTTGGAAAAAGGGAAACATTTGGCTCTTTAGAGCCTGGCAGTAAGTAAATGCTTCTGATGTCAAGTGTGATTCTTTAGTTTTTAAATGTTTGACTAGGCTTTTTACTTTTTAAATCTAGGTACATCATTTTTCTTACCTTATGATTGACTATAAAGGGCATATCACTTGCATCTTGTCATGACGCCTATCTAAAACAAGTGGGATTCTTAAATTGTGCTAAGTCTGGTGAAATGCTGTTTTCTGACAACCACTTCACTCTTATACTGATACAGACAGACTTTCTGTTCAATGACGAGCCCTGCTTATGGGTCATTTTTGAGTACACAGGTAAAAATCTCATGCAGCTGTGCTGTCAGGAAGTGAAATGTATACCCTTATACCAAGATCCCCAAGTAGTTTCTTACATCCTAACTCCAGGTCTCTCCTTCTCAGTGTCTGCTAGTTCCCAGGCATTTAGAGGATTATGTTTCTCCAAACTGTTCTAGGGTTACCTGATGTAGGACCCTGTGCTTCGGTCTGTTGCGCTGTTGGGAAAGGGCTGGGGAAAATTCTGCAAAAATTCTTCTGGGGCTCTCTGGGAGCTACAGTCTGGTTCGCAAGAAGGACCTGAAATCTGAGAGGTCTTCTGCTCTGGATCCTCCTTCCATTAACATTTCTGCCATGGAGCACTAACCTAGAGCCAAGGAATGGAGCTGCCTGGCTGGCTGTGAAAAGCACGTGGAGGCATCTGGGCAGCCTGGTCTACCTTTCCAAGGGGTAAGGAAGGTTTTGGCAAGAGCGCTATCCACTGGGCTCGCTTTCCAGTGTGGAACTGTAAGGATCCTACTAACGACTTCCTTCTTCCACATGGTGCCACACTAGGATTAATTTTATGCCTTAGGGGAAATCCCCCAGTGCTGTCTAATAACCAGCTCTTCTGCCTCTGATCAAGTGCTGCAAGTTGACTGTGAAGCCAAGCTGTGATCCGTATAGGGAGAAGTGAGGACGCTTGGTGTCTTGCTGGCCCTATGGCAGCACCATCACTGCTCCGTGGGAAGATTTGGATTTGTTCCCTAAGCGCTTCAGGACCTCACTTTGGGGACGCTGTTGCTACTAGGCATCCCCAAGAATCTCACATGAAAGGCATCTCAGTGGATGGCAGCAGTTGAATGTAGGTCCTCTGTCCCCACCAGGGCCGGGAAGTCCCCGGGAGCTGGGAATGCTGAGGGGCTGCCCTGGGGGACCATGGATGCCTCCTTAGCGTGGGGTGCTGGGTTGTGGGGCTGCTGAGCTGCAGCAGGGAATGCTTTAAGCACACTGAGTCATAAGAGTTGGTGCCTGGCGTTGCCATAGAAATTGGATCAACTGCTAGGGGTGGGGAGTCCTTGTCCCTTGGCTCCACTGCTGCGTGGTTCCAGCATGAGCTCACGGTGCAAGGGAACCTGATTTCTTGCTCCTTGTCCCTTTGAGGTTGGAGGAGGTCAGACAGCTATCGCAGCCCTCACCAGAGAGCAGGGAATAATTTTGCTTGGGTCTCTGCTTGGCTGCAGCGGTCAGACCCTGTGTGTTTTCTGTGCTGTCTTGGTGATCCGCTGCCCAGATATCTCTTGCTCTTTCATATTTCGGCAAACTTATTTCATTTGCTTAGCAATAGCTCCCAGTCCTTTGGGAGCCCCAGAGAGGTGAAAACTGGTTGTAAACTGATGAGTAGCAGATAAGGGAGGGCAGGAAGTAATAAGCATGGAGTAGTCCAGAGGGAGGGGGCAAGCACTGAATATCTAATTTCCTGTACTCTCAAAATACATCCCCAAGCTTGGTCACGAGTGTTGCCCTGAGCATGGATGTGATGCCTTCCAGTGCTCAGTCTCTCACAGGTTTTCTCCTCTGTGCTCACAACCGAGTAACTGTTTCATCATCTTCTCTGGATAAATATACACATTCAAGCTCTAGGGATGGAAGATGCTGAACATCGTTGCCCCCCTCCATTCTGCTCAAGGAAATAGCTTTACTGTGAATATAATCTTCCCACACAAAGGCGTTGTGCCTCCTCAGATCGTCTTTGAACTCTTTGCTCTCCTCATAATGCAAAATAAGCACAAACCCGGCTGAGAAACAGCGTTACAGTCTTGCTGATGCAAGGTGTCATTTTGTTTTGCTACAGTTCCTCTTGGCTTGCTGCCTGTTGGCCACTGAATTACTGCCCGTGTGGTCTGTGTGAGCAATCCAGATCTACGTACTTGTCCTTTCCAGAGTTTCCTTGCTTACTTCCAGGACACTGACTTTAGAGGATAACAGCTGTTTCCTAGGGGTTGTCCCTAAGAATTGGTACTCTTAGGAGGTGCTCTGTGCTGCGCTAGCTCATTCCTGGGTTTGACACACCTTCTGCTCCAGGTGAGAGTGAGAAATATTTGCAAGCAGCAGCAAACACACTGACCTGTCTGTTTCTTGGACCCTCTTAATTCTTTGGTCTCCTCAGTATTACGGCATGTTTGGTGAAAAATACTCATTCTAGCAATATGGCTTTAAATTAAAGAGGTGATTCCTGGCTGCTTGCTGTCATGTAGGAGAAGGGACTTGCTGGATGATGCTGAAAGATGAGGGTTGTATGTGTATTGTTCTCCCTGTCTTACTAGCTCAGCCTACAAAATCCTGTTTTAAGAAGCTGTTCACTTCTGTGTTCAGATCCCAGCATGCTGAAGCAGCCACTTCGGTGTTGTTGAGAGCTCTGGCCTCCCTTCTGGTGAGAAGAGGGGGGGTGATTCCTGGGAAAGCTTCCAGCACTGGGCCAACTGTGGAAACAGCTGGGCTTTGTGCCAGCCTTTTGGAGGGAGGGGGAGCTCAGAGCTGGTACAGTGAGTGTATCAAGCAGGGGCTGGTGTAGCCTGTCGCCTTCCTCAGCGTCTCGCTGCTGCTCCTGTTTCAGGAGAGAAACTACTCTCTACAGAGCTGTGGTCAAGCAGAGTCTCGCCGAGAGGGTTGGTAAAGGCTCCTGATGGCCTTCTGATAGCAATAGGCACGAAAGAATCTGACATGAAAGAATCTGTCATATGTCGGTGCTCCTGGCTTGGAGGAGGAGGAGTTGTTCCTGCCTGTGTTAAGGGGGAGGGGAAGTATGATCTCTGGATAAGTAAAGATAAGGGAGGATTTGGGGAAGATCAGCCAGAAGAGGAAGAGCCTCTAAGGGGAGGTAGGCTTGTGATCTCCGTGTCTCACCTAGCAATCTCTGCAGTCCTTGTTCTAGACGCTGCAAAATAAACTGCGGTATTTGGGGACCATGGCTGCAGACCCGCTCTCGGAGCTTCAGGATGACCTGAACTTGGATGATACCAACCAGTCCCTCAGCCAGCTCAAACTGGCCTCCATAGATGATAAGAGCTGGCCAGCAGATGAAGCCCCTGCTTTTCCCAAATCAGGTAAGTATCCTGCTTGTTTGGGGTCTGGGTTTTGGCCAAAAAGGAATTGTTTGTCCTGCAGCACTGTGGTCATGTCTACATCTACAGAGAGCCCCAGCTCTATTTGAAAGCTTTAGAGACGCATTAATCTTGCACCACACCCAAGTGAATTAGCCCTGCCATTGAACAGCACTAAAAAGCTCAGAGCCAGCTGATGTAAACATATTCTTCTCAGTCCTGTGGGTGGCTGCACTTTGGTGCTGACAGTACAGACATGCTGTAAGTCCTTGAGTGTCCTCTGTTATGGTCTCTTGCAAGATAGTTTGGCCTTCCTGAGTGGAAGGGTCTTGAGCTTCCATGTGGGAGGCGGGGCTGGAGATCTGAGTCGTTGCTCTGAAATCCTGTGCTATGGACTGCTGCCCAAAGAGGTCAGGGAAATTAGCTCAGGGGCATATAGGACAGCCATCCATCAAGGGACGATGTTAAGATCCTCCTGCTCTAAAAAAGCCATGATGATGCCCTTGGCACTTGGGTTTTGGTCTTTGTGAATGTTTGTGACACATCTGAACAGTCATTTTTGAGAGGGTGTGCAGTCTGAGGGACATGTATAGACCTCATAGGATTGACAGGTCTCTTTTGAAGTCATTGCTGCTCTTGCCCACTCAGAATTTCAAAGGTGGGTTTCCAAGGTGGACAGGTGCATACCTTAGTCCCTCCCATGTTGAAGAGCCATTTTTTTCTCATCCATCTATCTTTATTGTACCCCTCGCCAAGGTGCTCCAGATCCCTTCTCCTAAGTGCTTGTTCCTTGTGTTTTGTGCAGAGGACTCCAAAGGCTCCCCGGAGCCCATCACTCACCTGCAGTGGGATGATCCCTACTATGATATCGCACGGCACCACATTGTGGAAGTAGCAGGTAGTGATCTTTGTTTTCTCCTTTGATGTCTTTGCAGCTGGGCTGAGGAAGGGTCTTTCTAATGGGTTTGTGGGGGCATCTGCTATATGCCAGGCCCAAGTGGCAATGACAGCTGGCATCGTAGAGGAGCACCAAACTTCTTGAATGTTTGCAATATGTGTAATTTTCTGTTGACCTTGGTTAAACTTGCATTCCTTCTTGGCTCTTACTGTCTTGATTATATTATTAGCTGGACTCGGTTGCTTTTGCTGAATTGTTTTAGATGTGGCACTTGACTATATCCTGAGCACAAGATGTGGTTTTTGCATGATAATGCCACAGAAATTATCTAGTTACACAGTACTGTTGCAAGGTCCTCAGCTGACTGAGTAATCCACAGTAGGTCTGGCAGCTCTCTTACATCTGAATGGCCAGAGCTTGCCATCCTGTCCAGAAACAACATCTATAGAAATCTGAAATAGAGGGAATAGGCCCATGGCACACTGCAAGGAAAGGCTTGATCATTCAGAGTCACAAGCATTCGGATTTTTCTCTGTGGTTGTCTTATCCATATTATTTTAATTACACTAACCCTTGGTGATTTACTGATGGGACCTCCATAAGAAAGAGTTTTGGGGGTAGTTTTTAGGTTGCTGTGGGAAGTCTGAGGAAAGCGTAATCCCAGTTTGTCTTGCGTTCCTTGTTTAAAAAAAAAAAAAAAGCGCCTCTTCAACCTTTTGTGACTTGATTCACACTTCCTCCTTGATTACCTGTAGCCACCTCCTACCCCTCCTATTGCCATTTCTCTGTGCCTTGGTACCTGCCCCACATGTGAATTTACAGCGAAGCAGAGGCGCAAGCTGGAGTCCCCCCTGATTCAGGGTTGTTCTGCAGCGAGGGTTTGACCACAGAGGGAAGATTCACAGGCACTTACCTTGGTAAGAGTTGTCCTGACATCATTCTTCTCTGGGCTGTCTTCTAGAATGAGCTTTCTTTCTCCTAACCTCTCATGTTACATCTTTTGGGGAACAAAAAGATAATGGCACACTCAACACTTTGTTGTTCTTTGTCTTCTGTGTGCCTCTGGCTGCTCGGGTTGACAGACCAGGTGTTTAGCATTTGGGCCATTATGTCTTGTAGATTTGCCACAAGTGCTTTCATTTGCAAATGTGTTACTAACCTTCTTTTCCATGGAGCTGGAGTTTCAGGACTGGGGTTTATAGAGTTCTGCACCCTGGTCTCCCTACTGCTGAAACTGGGAAGGGACAGATGCGTGGACTCCACCATTTCAGTGATAATAGCTCTAATATTTGGAATGCAAATGGCAGAGGTAACTGGTGCTTCTGGACTCTGGGAGCTGGTGAGTTAAATGATACTGTTGTTCACTTCAGACAAAGTGCTTAGCAGAGAGTTTAGATCAGAGACATTGATAAGACTGGAATGTCAGCCCAAACCAAGGATGTACTTTGTGTGCTGCCTTCTGACGTAAGCACCAGTCTTTCTGCGGGATTTCTGTATTGAAGTAACATTTTTTTTTCCCAAGCTCTCTGAATGAAGTATCACTCCAGTGGAGGTGTGTCTCAATGGCTGTTGGAATGCAGCCATTTGACACGTTGTCTAGGATAGCTAATGAAGAATTCTTTAACTTCCTGAAGGGATTTTGGGGTGGTATGATGGCTGACTGGGAGGCGTGCCTGCATTCTGAAAGAGATCTCTTCCCTGTCGTGGTTTAAATTTGTGTTTCTAGTGAGCTCTCTGTCCCTGTCTCTGTACAGTGCAGAAGCAGCTCAGAGAAGCTTCTGTTGTTGGCTGGTCCTGGCCAATTTTCACCGGTAGCTGGTTTATCTGAAAGCCTGTGATGGTCCCACACACAGAACGTGCTGCAATGCCTTTCTTGGCATTGAAAGAGCTAGTAGCACAGCTCCAGATAGCACATGTGCTGCTCCATAGTTTTGAGACTCGCTGTGTCTCATTTCCTGAAAGCAGGATTTATGAAGTTGATCAAAGGGGCCTGAGTTGTAATCTGGGCTCTGGGGTGAAGCTGTTTGTTCAGTTTTCTTGGTCAATAATTAATAACGTTAACTGTTTGGAGAATCAGACAGGGTAATGTTCTCTGGGCTGTTGTTGGAGGCAAACAATCCAGGAAAATCTGGAAGAATCCTATTAGAAGTAGCCTCGAGAATCAAAATCTCACTGGAGGATTAATATGAAACTGTTCGGATCTGGCTCTACTGACAAGTTGTGCTTCTCGGCACCTTCAGGTGCAAGGAATGCTCGCCAGGCTGAGCCTGAAACAAAATAGCTCCATGCCCAGTTCTCTTCTAAATATTAGCAAATGGCAGCAGACCAAGGGTAGTTTTGTCCATTCTGCTGATTTATGAGCTTTCTCTCCCGTGTCCTTCCCTTTTCTGCACTTCAGAGCAGAAAGCATATGGCTAACTCTGTTCCTGCCTTCCCTGAAATATATTCTGGGACGATGATGCTATTTTGAGACAAAAGCAGAAGACTGGTTCCCATCCTTGGGCTGAACTCCATGATCCCAGGGTTATCCTGTGTGGTCAGAAAAGTAATTGCTTCTTGCGGGATGGGTGCGTGGTGTTAATAACTTACTAAAAGCCCGGTTTTGATGACAAAAAGTTAGTGCACTCGTTTTCTATCTGACCTTAATTTCTGATGCAGTTCAAGGCACGCTGGATTTGAATATCCTGGCTATCTGGCCTAAAGAGGGAAAATAATATTGAAAAACATTTTGCAGAATTTACTAGAAAAACAAGGGGTTTGGTTTTGTTTTTCCACTTACAAATAGTGCAGCAGTTTCATGGAGACTCTCCTTTGTGCCCTATGCTCCTGTCTCTTCTGGGGGGACTGGGATCTTCCTGGAAGAGGCTGTCCGTGGGGAAGGAGCAGGCATGTCATTGCTGTCCCGTGCGGTGGTGTGTCACAGGAAGATGGCAGCAAAAGGCATCCAGGTCACAGTTCTGAGGGAATACCATAGCATTGTTATGTATCAGAATATTTTAGTTTTGGGAAACCTTCTTTCGGTTCTGGGATTCAGTGCTTTTCTGAAGAAAAGAGATGATACTCTGCCTGTCCTTTCAGGCCTGCCTTAATGTACGTGGCTCTGGAGATGTCTCTGTGTGGTTGTGCTCTTCTTGACTCCGAGTTCCTCTTTTTGTGAGCATTGTAGCAGAGAAATTCATCTTTGCACGTGGCTAGAATTTGGAGCAGGGGCGGCTTGATTTCACTGCACAAACCACTTCTGCAAACTGTGGTTTTCTTCCTTGCTCACATTACATAGCGTTCGGAGGAGATGCAGGCTTCTGGTTGAAGACTGTTGAGGAACTGTCCCAAATTTCTGTTATGTTTAAGAGTTTCTGTATCCTCCTGCTAATTCTTACATGGCAAAGGTGCTGCTTCCATCTCCTTTGGGGATGAGGCAGACAAGGGTGACATAATCTTGGCCTTGAATTTCAGCGGAGGCTGAATTGCAAGAATATGGCAGGTAGTTAATAACAGTCTGAAGGAGGTCTCTCAAGGTGGCGGTGCCTGCTGGAAACACGGGGCTGTGTGGGAAGAGCATGGCTCTTGACAGCTCACTGGCAATGTGTTCCTTCCTCGTCCTGCCCAGTCCGAAATAACCGGTCTCACCTTTGTGGTCAATATGCAAACCTATAGCTATGAGGTGCATCAGCATTCCCATTTTACACAATAATTGGCTTTCTCCCTTTTGGAATAAGAAAACTGGGGCTTAACATAGGATTGGCCTGTGAATTTTCTGCTGCTGTGGAGGCTAGAAGTTGATGTAGCACTTGTCAGGAGAGCGGCCATCACTATTTACTTCAGCTATGTAGTCCCTGCCTGATGACTTTAAAGCTTTGATGAAGCTCAGAGCATGTTTCTGCTAGTTTTTGTGGGAAATCTGCCTCACACCATTAATCGGCAGTCTGTAGGGCTGCCCTGGCAGAGGAGTCGTGATGCTAGTGTGTGTAAGACCTGCGACTGAAGTGGGAAAGCAAGGCAGAGAGCTGGGGGTGTACCTTCTTGAGTATTACTAGATTGAAACTGCAGTTTCAACAGTATCTTCTTTTCAGTGGTGAATCTGGTACCAAACCTACATGAAAAGCAATGCAGCTCGCTGTTGGCTGCAGGTGCCAAAGTTGTAACTAGTGCTGATTATTTGCTGTTGCCGTCAGTGATTGACATGGGAAGGTTAAATCAATCTTTGAGCACCAGTAGCTGTTGTTTCACTAAGCAGGCAAAAGTAGAAGTTGCAGGCAAAACTTGTGTTGAAATTATGTTGCTGTGTGTCTTTGGTGGCTAATGGGGCTCAGCAAAGGCCTCTGGTAGCAAGGGTCCTTTTCCCTTCCAGTATGGTACATTATTATTGGCTCCATTAATACAGGGTGCCTGCATTTCTGCTGCTTTTGGATGTAGTTTCTGGCTTTGACTTTTTTTTTTTTTTTTTTTTTTTTGTAAAAGAGGATTTGTATGTTTTGGAATGATGAGTTGCTTCTGTGGAATTGGGCCCATCCAAAGCAAGACAAGCTTGTGCGCCATGTTTTGACATGCGAGATCAAGGGAGTGGAGAGTTTCTAAGGGATTCTAAGTTTCTAAGGGAGACCAAGGGAATGGAGAGTTTCTTTCTAGAACCCTGCTCTGCTCAGGCTCCTGTCTTGATGGGCCCATGTGCGTCTGTTGCGTATATAGCTGTGGGAGCGGTGGAAAGGGCATGGCAATAAATGCCTTCATAGACCCCTCCCTGCCCAGAGAAACCTTTTTTCTTTTTTCTAACTAGCAGTTTATGTTCTTTTTAATCAGAATCTACTAATTTTTTTTTTTTTTAAAGCTATGGGTGTGTTGAAGATCTAAATTGTCCTCATCTTCAGCTTATTAGTGACATTTAGCTTCTTGCAAAACAGTCTGTTGGATGTGTTATTCATATGGCATGATGCCATTCTCTATACACTTCTGAAGTTGTTCAAAGGATCTTGACATTCAGAATTAGTTGTGTTTAACCCTTTTAAAGGTGGCAGTATGGCAGTTGCCATTTTGGTGGTAGGGGAAGTGTAACAGTAAGGGCCAGAAATTTGACTATGATTATACAGAATTAGTTGCAAATTCAAGACAGACATTCAGGAATCATGGGTTGCTATTATTACCCCCTCTAATTGTTAGCTAAGGTTGCTGTGGAGAGGAGCTTGGGGGAAAGATGAAGTAGAAGGAGCCTGACTGCTGCAAGACAGCAACGAAATGCATCCCAGCGGCAATCTGGCTAGACTCTGAGACTTTATACTCAAGATTACTTTCTGGGAAAGGGTGCGAAGCTTGGCTTGCTTTAACTTTGTTTCTGTTCCTCCAGACCAGGGTGCACTTGATGGGGCCCAACCAGGTAGGTAGATTTTTTGTGGCACTAACATTTGGTACTGTAGCTGTAGATCATGGTATTCCTTTAGCATGACCGTGGCCTGTAGCTGGACTGTCTCAGGGGAGCCCAAACTTTGCTCAGCCTTAGGCTGCACTGGCAACTTTTCAGGAGTCCAAAGGCTGCACAAAATTATACTCTGAGGGCTGGACCTCTGCCTCAGGCACAGCAGAATCATATGAGCCAAATTTTGTGTGTGGGCTTTACTTTGGGGCTCTTGGGTCTCAGTATAAATCCTGTTCCTCTTCTGTCATGGTGGTGGCCTGCTTGGACCAGTTCAATTGGAACTCAGATTTACCTCCTTGTCATGTGTGCTTTGGAAGTTCATCCTGGGATTGCTTCCTGTTCCTTCATATGATCTGCTGCTGCGCTCACGTGCTAAGCAGCTGGCGCTTAAACTGGATTCTCCAACTGAAAAGAACTGTCACCTATTTCTTCTCCATTTGGCTGCAGAGATGTGTTTTGGAAATTTGTTCCTTATTCTAGCCTGAAGCTGTGCTAGACTGCTCAGTGCTTGCTGAGCATTTGTTAATACTCTCTAGACTTCAGTCCCAAGCCTTAGGAATTTGG
Source organism: Aquila chrysaetos chrysaetos (assembly GCF_900496995.4). NCBI lineage: Eukaryota > Metazoa > Chordata > Aves > Accipitriformes > Accipitridae > Aquila > Aquila chrysaetos. The sequence continues at coordinate 44,776,585 of NC_044005.1, read as the reverse complement.
CTGCTGATGCTTTCACGCTTCTCAATGTAGATGAAAACTTCTTTTGGTGTGAAATTCTTTCTGCTGTTTCTGAGCAGCAGGCCAAGACCTTCGCATAGTCCATGGAAATGCTGATCCTCACTGCCTCATTAGGTGGGCTCTTCTCCCCCCTTTGCCATATGCTCAGGCATCCTCCCATTTTGCATTCTTTATCTGACACTCTAGTATATTTTGTATCGGAGCTGTAGTGACTTGATAAGGGTTTACGATTCTGGCAGTGTTTGGATGTTGGGAATATCTAGGTGGAAGATGGCATGTATTAAAATACTTCTACTCCTTACCTTCTTTTCCTGAGGGGCTAAATCAACTTCGGAATTCAGCAGGCAACTAAAATCTACTGTGCTTGAACACTGCCCAGCTGTGTCATAAGCTTGGCAGGAACCTGAAATTACATTAGAGAAGTTTTTTACTGACAGTGGCTCTGATAAACATCCTAAGCTTTGTGAAACTTGTGTAGTACTGTTCCAGAATTCTGTAGTGGTGTCCTCTCCTTGACCCTGAACTCTGTTAACTTTGCTGTTTTACCAATAACACTAGCTTTTCGTGGCAAGTTTTATCTGTCTGCGTTCTCTCAGTATCAAAGTACCAGGATATTCCCATTTGAATCTTTCATTGAGGTGGGCCCTCAGCCAAGGGTACCTGATGAAGGTAGGAATGAATGAGCTGGGTGTCTGGACTGCAGTTACGCTGCCAGTGAGTAGTATGACAGCCTCCAATCATGGCATAAAGGTTAACAGATATATTTCTGGAGAAATACCTAGAAATACTTAAGAGGATTTCCAGGTCAAGTGTATATTTTCTGTGTTGGCTGTACAGATTCATTTAACAGAGTCTCCCGTCTCAGGACAGTGCTACCTTGATATGAATTTCTGCTCTGATATGTTTGTATTGCTGCAGGTTTCAATCTGAAACATTAGCCTCAGTATTTAAACTTCAGCCTTTTTAGAAGTATGGTCCTGCACTGATGGCTTGGAACCACAGCAATGATGTTCCTTGCCCCTTGTCTCAAAAGTGCACTGGAAACGCTGCTCTTTGGGTGAGAGGAAAAACTGAGTTTGGGCCTTAAAAGCACCATAACAATGTTCAGGAGAATTATCATGTCCATCAGTGCTACAAGTTAATATCTCTTTAGATGAGCAGCTGTCTTGACTGGAGAGGCTTTGCATATTGGCTACTGTCTTGCTCTTTGTTGTTAAAAAAAAGAAAAGTATCTGAATTACCTCCTATAGGGAGGTAGTTTAATTCCAGTGTAGATTGAAAATATTTTTGAATTACGAATTTACAAAGGTATGCACGTTGTTGGGGTGTTCTGTGAGTACTGATGGTATATAATTGTTTCTTTTTTGGTTTGTTGTTAACTATTGAGCGTTCCTCATCTGGGAGAGGTAGGAGACAACCTGAAAAGCTGAGTGAGTACTTCATGGTCTATAGTTGCGTTCAATGGAAACTTTAGCTATTTGCAATTGCAAACAAGGGCTGAAAACCTACATACATAAGATTAATATTGCAAACAGGAAAGCAAACAGTACAAGGGATGGAGCATCTGGGAAAGATCAAACACCATAAAAACTTGTTCAGTTGGAGGCAGAGAGGCCACCTGCAGGCAGTTTCCTCCAACAGCCAGGAATGCATGGAATGGGCTTTAGGTTCTTGTTTATAATTTGGAACAACTGACTGTTCAGCTTTGATGCTGAATTTTGAATTTTGTCATGTCTGGAGGAACCAGACTGATCTGATATATGTCAGGTGGAAACAAGATTGGCAGTTGGTTGTTTTGAAAGTGTCTATGTTAACAGGCTGAGCTCAGTGTGGTGAAACTGGAGTGAAACCCAGAACTCAGTAATGGGCGTGCTGGTTCCTGTGTAGGTCTCATGCATAAATTCATTCTGATTTGGAAGGCAAAATGGACCACTCCTTTTTCAGTCATCCAGGGGACTATAGCTTAACTTCTGGTGTACTTGGCCCTGGAAATTAACCAGGGGAAACATGGCTGGCATCTCCCCTTTGGCAGAATCATGGATTGTCTGTTTTTTCTTTACCAGCGATCCCAGACCTTTTCACCAAGGCTATATGAGGAACGAGATTCTAGACTTTACATAGGCCCTGCTGTGGGCTTTCACGTCATTCCAGAGGAAGGTGTTTTAAGCTATGTGGTTCCTGACTTGTGACTTGTCAGGTCTGGAAATTAGTGCCCAGGAGCCTGAGCTGAGTGTGTGGCCACCCAGAACATCGCATGAACATGGTGCTGTACTGCAGTTCTTCACAGCCAAGGCCTGCCTTGATCAAGCTTGCAATCTGCTTCCGGCCCTCAGACCATCCACTCTGGTGCGAAATGCAGCCTCTCAGTTAACTGAAGATAGCACCCATTCTGACTTTAGTACAGAGCTATGATCTGCAAAGATCTGTAGTCTTTCTGGCCATTCTCTTTCATCACTACAAAACTCAGCGGATTCTCAGATGCTACCATCTTCTTGCTGCTCTGTGCAGGCAGGACCCTTTGTCTTCCAGATAGAGTCATATGAGTGGCTCAAGACCAGTGGGAAGAGTCACAATATGCCATATTCCCTGCCCAGGACTTTGTAGCCTGCACCTTTGTTTTATAGACAGCTTATGTGCATTAGACCCAGCCCTAAAGCTCACAGCAAGCTACCAAGAAACTCTGGGCTAGGCAGAGAGTGGGCTACCGTGGGATATGCAATGTGATGTTGGTCTTGTGGCCTGGCTGTGACTGTACCTGGTTGTTCCAGATGAGCCTTGCATCACTCTCTCCTAGTCCTGCATTCTGGGTCATGCGTCCTCCCTAATTGCCCCTTACCTCCGCATGTGTATGTCAATGTGATGGCCTATGCCACCCCTTTCCTGGTCTGTACCTAGTGCTGCCTCAGTGTCCCTAGCTTTTGTAGAGGTTCTGGCTTGTGTGCATCAGTAAATTCTGTCTCTTGTGTTGTCTGGTGAGTGACTTGAAAATGGGACTTGCGAGGGAAAAATATAAGTGGACAAGTAGCAAGAGAGTCTATTCTTCTGGCCAGGAAGGGGGTAAAAGAGGGTTAGTGGCATCTTAATGTCACGGCCGGCGTATGTGAGTTCTCTGGCTGCCATTTGCAGCACCAAGTGGTCATCTGTTACTAGCAGGCGGTGTTCCCAGAAACCTCAGGTTTGCTGTTCTGGGGTTCAGTTTGAGATCTCAGTTGCTGCACAGCGAGTGTAACCAAGTGGTAGCTGAGGGCCAGAGCCCATGCAAAGGTGAGAAAATGGCTGCATGCTCTGAATATTGTAAATCAGTGTGGGGAAAAGGATATATTTCAAGAGGAATGGTGTATTGTAGGGCTGTCCCGCATAAGTAGCGATCCTTGCTGCTGTTCTGTGCTGTGGTCTGTATGAGATGGTTGTGCCATAGGGGAGGAAGGAGGGTGGTGTTGAGTATAACCTCAGTAGCCCGTTCCACTGCCCTGTGCTCCTTCTGCTTGACAAGAAAACATAGCTCTTGGAGCAGGGTGAATAGCAAGAAAGATGGGAAGACTTTAACCCTTCACACTAAAGGAACCATTTCATCTCCACTGGTGCTGAAAAGCAAGTAATCCTTATGGAAATGGATTGGGTGTTATGTCTGGGAGAGAACCAGACTTTCCCTCAAACTCTGTGTGTCCGAAAGATTTGTGACCTGGTTCTTACCTAATCTCTCAATCCCCCTAGCATGTCTGCTAAGCTTGTCCATGCCCATCTGCTCAGGTTTTGTTCACGGGGCTGAGATCTCTGCTGGCAGAAGTCCACTGACCTATGAAGACTTGCTTTGGAAAAAACTTGGCTGCTTGTCTCTGAAGCCTCAAGTGGTGGCTGGGAGTGCCCTCCCCGAGATGAGGGTGCTTTATGGGTTATTTGACTCCAGTGTTATGGGGACTGTTTTCTGCTGGTTTTTCACATAGAATGGCTTTGTTGTGCTGCACTTTAAAGCTCCATCCAGTTCAGGTTGGAAAAATATCTCTGTGGATGGAAAATCTAGGAAGCGGTGAACAGCTTATTCTGCAATCCCCCTGGAGAATCCAGCAGCCCTACTTGGTCCTTCTGTAGAAGAGGCTTACGATGATGCTTGCTTCTCATCTCTGGGATGTGGCTGGGACTGCCCTGTTTCTAGGAATATCTTGGTTTCCAGGGTATGAAATGGCTTTGTTCTGTGTGCAGGACTAAACTTCAGGTGAAGCAAGAAACAAATGCACCAGACCACAAGCAGTTAGTCTGGGACCATGTGCAGGACGGAAGGAAGGAGTGGTTATTGTGCCTGTGAGGGGCAGTTTTCCCTGTGTCTCCCTGGGCACACGTGCATCAGGAGCAGTGCCCAGGGACAGCCGTTGCAGGATTAATGCTCTGAGTGCTCTGTTCTGTACTTGAGGCCTCCATCCCTACGTGCCCTGAGGCATCCTGGCTTCCAATCCTTCCTCTTCTTTCAGGGCTGCAGCACGGACTCTGTTTTCCACTTGCGTTGTTGACTTGCCTGGCCCTTGGTGTTGGGTTTCTGCTTCCATACTAGGCCCATGGTAACTCTGCTGAAAATCAGGTTTAGCTTTCCTGGCAGTTGTGGCAATCCAGACTTCTGCCTTGTTATGGCAGTTTCCCGTTCTCTGTTTACCCCTTGCTGCCAAGAGCACAGTGTAGTCCTTAAACTCCCTGTAATCTCTGGCATTTTGTCTGCAGGTGATGACAAATACGGAAGGAAAGTAATTTTGTTCAGTGCCTGCCGGATGCCCCCAAGTCATCAACTTGATCACGTGAAACTGCTGGGGTGAGTAGCGTCATAGGAGGCTGCTGTTAACTTCTTAAGCCTGACATAACTCCCAGGTGCTGGATTCCTGGGGCCAGATCTATCTGCAGTAACTTCTTCAGCTGGACACGTCCTCCCAAAGTGCTTACCTCCATTGCTGGGGATGCAAATCCTCTGTTACGGCACACAAAATGAGTCCCAAAGGGAGGAAGAGCCTCTGTGGCAGAGCATGAAGCGAGTTCAGCAGTTGTCTCTTCTCAGGTACCTGAAATTCACGCTGGACCAGTATGTGGAGAGTGATTACACACTGGTGTACCTGCACCACGGCCTGACCAGTGAGAACAAGCCATCCCTGAGCTGGCTGCGGGATGCCTACAGGGAATTTGATCGCAAGTGAGTAAGGCTGCAGCAAGCAAGGATATAACATGCTGTTCTGTAGCCTAACACAGAAGATCTTCCCCAGGCCCCCCATGTAGCTTGGTGATCATAATTTACTGTCACTTATTTCTGCTGCTTATTGAGGTGAGTTGTTGTTTAATGCAGGCTGAATCCATGGGATAAACAGCTCCTTCTGTAGTTACATCCTTTAGGCCAACAGGCAGGCAGCAAAACCAGGACCAGGGCAAGTGTGTCAGCCGCGTGGTGTAATTGTTGCTTCTTGATGAGGCTGCTCACTGCTTCTCGGTGAATCTTGGAATAGTACAGCGTGCCCTTAGGCTGCTGAGTAGCCTGACACAGCTATGAAGCATGGGAGAGCAGAGGCCGTGGGTGCTGGCAAGTGGAGAGGCTTGGTGCAAAAGGAATGGAGCACCCAGGGTGCCTTAATCTTGTGGAAAGGTTGGCTCCTCTGCTTAAAGTGCAGCTCATCGTTACTTCGCTTCTCTTGGCAGGTACAAGAAGAACATCAAAGCCTTGTATATTGTGCACCCAACCATGTTCATCAAGACCCTGCTGATTCTCTTCAAGCCTCTGATCAGGTAGGAAGCACTACAGGAGGCTCACCCGCATCCTCAGACTGCAGGGGAATAATGGGGCATTCTCAGTGGGGTACAAGATGAGCCCAGGCTGCCAAGCCTACCCTGAAGTCTCTCACCCTATGCTATCTTCTCCTATTTCTGAGCTCAGAAATATTCAGACACAAGCAGTACTGCTTTGGGAACCTACAGAGTTTGCAGTTCTGTGCTGCTCCCTTTCTATCTGGCTAAGTAGAAGTAAAGTGTTGCAGGCTCTGCTAATAATGAAAAAGGAAGTGAGAGTATCCGTCCAAATTATATTTAATTCATTGTGTTCATGCTGAAATTCTAACTCTGTAAAATAATTGAAAACAAAACCTGCTCTGAAATTAGGAAGGAGAAATCCAGTGGTTTAGGAAGCCTGCTGCTGCTAGGGCTTCTAACATGAGTTGGAAAGTCTTGGCATCTCCTGGTAAAATATATGGAGTTGGAGAGCTATGTGGGTGACATCTCTGCTGCTCAGCCATACCTGCCCCTTTGCCCCGTTGATGTCTCTTGCAGACCCCTGCTCTCCTTGCCTGTGAAAAGTCCATTCTGATACTGAGTTTCCTGATTCCTCACATACCTACTTTTCTCTTGTTTTTCAGCTTTAAGTTTGGACGAAAGATTTTTTATGTGAACTTCCTTAGTGAGCTGGAGGAGTATGTGAAGCTGGAACAGTTGGGGATCCCAAGCCAAGTGCTGAAGTGAGAATGCTGCCTGTCTCCCATTTGCTTAGGGCTCTGTGAGAGGAGACTTTTCTGGAGGAATGGCAACGGGAGGAAGAGATTGTTCCACTCAGGCAGTGGTTTTGGAGGGAGTGGTGACAAATTGACTGTTGTTTCTCTCCATGCTCCTTCCTGTGTGTCCTTAGCCCCAGTGCCCAGTTCTGTCCTTGAGTTAAAAATCCTCCTTCAGTGGAGCACCAATCCTGCCTCTCCCACTCACCCCTCAGGGGCTTTCTGCAAGGTGCTGACCTTAACACTGACCTGGAGCTTGTGGTGTGCATCTGCTGCATCTGGGCACCTGCTTTGCTCACTCTGCACAGTTCAGCTTGTCTTTGGGGCTTCCCAAAGTTGCCACAATCTCGGTCCTACCAGATTGATTCCCTGTCCCTAACACATACATGCAACTGTCTCATCACAAGCAGTGCTGTCCTGGTCTCCTGCCCATGCTGTCTGTCATTCTCAGCTACTCCAGCTCCTGATTCCAGATAGATATTCTGTTCTCCCTGCTTTTTTCTGGCAACCAGATGTTTGTTCTTGTTGCCCCTGTGCTCCAGAGCTGCCTGTCCTGTTTTTGCATAGGTGGAATCAACCATGCTAGGCAGGAGCTGTTACCAGTGGGTGTGCAGTGGGTCAAGTGTAGCGTGGGGTTCGTGCTCTTTCTGGGAGGTGGAGTGGCTTTTTACTAGTCTGTGTTTTGCTGTAGGTATGATGAATATCTGAGATCTCTGCAGAAACCTTCACAAGTGCCCCAGAAGCCAACACCCCCGCGCCCACCGCTGCCAAACCAGCAGTTTGGAGTCTCGCTCCAGCAGTGAGTATCTCTGGATTGTGTTGCTTTTGCCCTGACTTGCTTGATATGAGGTCACTGTATTTACAACTGAACAGCAGCAAAAGTGGCTGTAAAATTTCTTGCAGTTCAGACTACCTACAAAGCTTTAATCATTCTTCTGAGGAACTGTGCACTCATGTCCAGATCCTGACTGACTCAGTTCAGTTCCACCCTCTTGATTCCCTGGCTAGATTGTATCTAAATTAGGATAAGATTTTTTCTGCAACTAAGGGTCACTAAGGGAGGAGCAAAATAAGGGCCATGGGGATGGCTTTATGCCACTAGAAACTTCCTTTAAGCAAAGCAAGTCTGTAGGAGGCTGATGGAGGTGTCTTTAGGGCTGTGCTATTTTGATTGAGCAGTGCTGCAGATCTGTTACTTATTTTGTTCCGTATCATAAATTCTATTTTTAAAGCACTTCTTCTCACCCTTGTACTGATTCCCATCCCCCCCATTCTTGCATGGTGACACAGGCAAACACAAACACTGGCAAGGGCTAGTGATACTGGCTAAGCGTTGCAGGTATTTTTAACTTTGAGTGTGATTTTTGCCTCCTCGGCGAATGAGGAGGAGCCAGTACTGTGTGGCCAGACAGATCCTCTGAAGCAATCTGGGAGCACATTCCCCAGCTTCAACACAACATTTCCAAATGTAACTCCCATGATGCTGTGTGCCTGAGCTTGTTAGTAGCCTGTGAGGGGTGAACAGCTCCATGCTATCAAGTGGTATAGTCAATCCAATGTGAGGGTGGCAGCGAACACCTTGGCATCACTAGGTCTTCCCTGACAGCCATTGGGTTGATATATCTTCCATTACAAAAGTGGGGAGGGTAAACTTACCCCATATATATTTCTCTCGTGTGTCAGCTTTCTGCCCTTGCTCCTATGGGGAAGTAAAAAGGAAGCTTAACCCTTTTCACCTGTTTCATAACTAGCAGCCTTGCCTTCTGGGAACCCCTTTGCCCTGGCATCTATAGGCTATGATTTTTACAGAAGAGAAATATTCCTGTGGTGTAGTAATGAGCTCATACTTGCTCCAGTGAATGATGTAGCATAATGGGTGAAGAGGAGAGAAGGCTGGAATAATGGACGAACCAGGGACTGGGATAGCAAGATCCTATGTGGTAGAGCTTGTGGGGGCAACTTCAAGATTCAGGGGCTGCATGCAGGGCAGGGAGGACCAGTCATTTTTAACCTTTTGTCTCTTCCCACAGTCTCAGGGAGAAGAACCCTGATCAGTCTCCTGTTCCTCTGGTGGTCAGAGACACCATTGCTCATTTGCAGGAGCATGGTAAGTGTTCAGGGGAAGTTGCAGCCCCTCTTAATTCCATGTCAGTGGCCTCTCCTCCACCCAAGTTCCCATCCAGAGTGTGGTAAGATAAAGAACAGCAGTCTAGAATAAAGTTTAAAGGCCTGAACTAGGTGAGTTAGCTTTCAAGAGAGATTGTGCAGGGCTTAGGAGACCTCTTTCTTCCAGTTGTCCATACTCCCCCTTGTATAAGAGCAGCAAGCTGCTCATTGTGTCCTTTGCCTGGTAGCAGTAGCAGAAAGAATTGCCATACTGTAAAAAAGGGACTTGCTGATATCTGTCTGAATGCCCCACAGCATGGATTTGTGATTAAGACCAGCGTTTTTGGAGACTCACATGGCTGATCTTTCTTCTCCGTCTGCTCTCACTTCACAGCTCTTGCTACAGAGGGGATTTTCCGGAGATCAGCAAATACACAGGTTGTCAGGGAGGTGCAGCAAAAATACAACATGGGTAAGTACCCAAACTCAGCAGAGCCCCTCTCATTCCTGAACTACTACTGTCCAACTGGAATTGTGTTGGAACTAGTCTATCATGGCTCCTGTCCTTCTCTGATAGGCCTCTAGGTGAGGCCCCACCAGGGTACGACCTGAGTTGCAAGGGAAAAGCATCTGACACTTCTGCTGCGTGGAAAGCATATTCCTTCCCACTGATGTTCCTCTCGCTGCCCTTTTCCTTCCTGAAAATTTCCCTGTTTCTCAGGGTGGGATATACCATCTTGGTCTCGTTATACTGGAGGGACTGGAGATGACCAGGAAGAAACTTGGTCATCTGTTTCATTTGATGACTTCTAAAGATGTAGTGCTGGATTCAGCAGTGCTTTGCATATGCTTTTGGGACACGTTTTTCTACTCTGCTAGATGATGTGGTGCTTCAGTACCCTCTCTGTCTTCTTTAAAATACTGCTTCCCTAGTTCTGGACTCTGACCACTATGTACCATTCTTTGGAGGAGGTCCTACTTTGACCAGTGAGCATTGAGTCTCTGCTCTGCTTTCTCAGGTGTGCCTGTAGATTTCCAGCAGTATGAAGATGTCCACCTCCCTGCTGTGATTCTCAAGACCTTCTTGAGGGAGCTACCTGAGCCCCTCCTCACTTTTGGCCTCTACAGCCACGTTGTCAGCTTCCAGAGTGAGTTGTAACAAGAGTGTGCTACTCCTTGAATGTTGCACTGGCCAAGGGCAAAGATATCTTTTGCAGGGGGGGCAGTTCTGCATGGGATACCCTGTGACTGCAAACAGGGCTTTCATCAAGGTGGGTGCTGAGGATTCCTCATGGACTTGCTTGTCCTGTCTCTCTTGATTTTTAGGTGTAGAAGAGGTGAATCGTGTGGATGTTGTTCGCAAAACACTCCAGACTCTGCCAGAAGAAAACTACCAAGTGCTCCGTTTACTGACAGCCTTTCTGGTGCAGGTGAGCTGCTCCGAAGGTGGGCAGTCGTATTCTAGTTCAGTTGCCAGTGCCTTGCATCAGCTTTTTGACTCCCTGCTCCCTCTTTGCCTTTGAGAGGCAACAAGTCTAAAGCTAGGAAATTGCCTTTCTTTACCTTATGTTCTTGTTATATAGAGATCAAGAATGATCATGATGAACTAGCCTAAGCAGTTGCTTCTCATAACTCTGAGAGGTGCAGGCAGGCAGTAAGCCCATGTGGTCTGTACCACGGAGGCTGGAAGCTCCCCAGCGTGGAAGTACAACTGCAAAATATCTGAATAGAAGATTAGACTAGAAGAGGGGTCTCAGATCCGCCCTACAGAACTTTCTGCTGCCAGGGCAGCCACTGCAAGGCTATTCTAGCAAGAGGGAAGATCATTTTGTTTTGAGTGGTGATCTGGACTCTAGAGATACTGGCTGACAGTGCTCTTGGTCCTATTGTTATGGTATGGCGTGGTGGTTAATCCATAGTGGCAAATGGCAAGGTGCTGCTCCTCACCTCCTGAATGCTGGATGTCATGTGTGTTCCCCCCAGCTGCCTTCTGGCACTGCGCCTTCAGCTTCTCTCCTCCCATTTGCCCTTGGGAGTCTGTCAGCTCTGGCTTTGGGGAGGGTAGAGGGCAGCTGCTGTATTGTTCTGTAGGATTCACAATGGTCTCTTTCCTTCCCACGTAGGTCTCTGCTCACAGTGACAGAAACAAGATGACAAACACCAACCTGGCAGTTGTGTTTGGCCCAAATCTGCTGTGGGCCAAAGATGTAGCCATCACACTAAAAGCCATCAACCCAATCAATACCTTTACCAAGTTCCTGCTGGACCACCAGAAGGAGCTCTTTGAGGATGTGGAGGCCTGAATCCAGGCCAGCCCACACCACCACACTGTGCCCACCTTCCACCTTCTTTCCCACCTTGTCTTGGAGCTGTGACCAAGCTGTCTCCAGCGCAAAGGGACCATTGATCCTCTGGGTGATGAGCAGAACGAGGGCTGTGGAGATGGTGGAGAAAGCGTGTACGTACGTAAGCGAGCAGGAGACCTGCTGCTCCGGATGGGGAGGGGAGCTGGTCTCCCAGCTGCTGAGAGTGGAGTCCTAACCCACCTGCCAGTCTGTGCAGCTCCTCCAGGGCTCATCACCAGTCTGCTGCCCTATCAGATGACCTGCCTTCCTTTCCTCCTTCCCTCACATGCAGTTTTTCTGCCCTCCTGGTCCCTTCCTCAGCAAAGATCTTCTTTCTTTAAGCTCCCAATAGCCCCAGCTCACCCCCCTCGCCTCAGCTGGGCTGTCTGGGCTAGGGCAGGCTTGCTGGGTTTTGTGTGGCAGAGATGTTCTTGCTGCGAGTGCCATCTCTCAGCACTGGATGTGCATTCTGCCTTTCCCCAGAGGCACCTAAAGCAGGGAAGGGAGCCAGGCGGCCCATGTGCTTCAGGTAGCAGCATGTCCTGCACTTGCAAACACCCACTCCAGACCCCATGCTTTTGGCAGGCAAGTGAAGGACAGGCTCACGGCACGTGGGCTGTATTACCTGTCAGACTCCAATACAAGGAAGCTGAATTTAGCCCAAACCCCTCTGGGATCACCGGCTCCAGATACTAGTCAGTGTTTGCTGGGGTGTAGTGGGTGAAGTGCCTCCCATAGTTACCCAGCTCGGGCGTGTTTGTCCCTCCAGCAGCATTTCCAGCCCGGCTGGGAAGGTTCGTGCCAGACCTGGCTGTGCGGGGAGGGGGAGGTTGGCGGGGGCTCTTTGACAGCTGGTGAGCCTGGGTGGCAGGGAGCCAGTGCCCTGGTGGCACTGAACTGCTGAACGCTAAGAGGATCGCTGCCTTTCCCTGCGGCAGCAGCACAAGGCCTTTTACTCCTCTGTCAGGCATGTGTATCTGTGCTGACTGGCACAGACCGCCTTGGTTAGTTGTCTTTTTGAGTAGACCTTTCCCCAGCACAGTGTAACAGAGAGCATGGCCTTTAGGGAAGGTCTAGGGACTGGGGCTAACGCTCACCCTGGAGTGCATCAGGCCCGGATTATGAATTTCTGCCCAGGTGCCGAGCGCTCATGTGCCAAAGCTGTGAGGGAACAGCTATTCCATGCCAAGGGCCTTTGCCCCATCTCCTCCTCGGTTCATTCCTTCCTTCCGTCCTACCTTGGAAGCCTGGTCAGATGCATCCTGTATGGTCTGGGCACGGCTGGAGAGATCGGGTTGTCCACAAAGCAGGCTCAGAGCGGGGTGAGCCTTGCCCAAAGCAGCTGCAATACTGTTAGGGCATCACTGTTGGTTTTGGGTTGCAGCATTCCCGTTACCTGAGCTAAAAGGGATCCCTCTCCTTAGCCTGGGCCTGGCAGGGTGTTAGCAGGGAGCTTCTAGCCTTAGTTCACTGGTGTGTTTTTATCTTTTTAACTTGTGCCCTGGATGCCTGGGCCAGGTCTCCCTGCTGCATCTGGCCACAGGGACAAATCTTTTGGACCAAGCAGAACTAATTTTTAAAAAGCTACTGGATGCTAAATAGAATTTGCTTTTTCATAATATTTTAGTCTGCCTTTAACACTGACCAAAGGGCGGTGCCCCAGTTGTAATCAAAATAAGTGACATCTGCTGCAGGAATCATGGAAATTGCTCTTTCTGCTAAGCTCTGGAATGGCGATGGGTGCGAACATAGGCAGCTCTGCAGGGCAGCACAGGTCCAGCCAGCTGGCTCAGAGGAGGTACACCAACACGTGGGTGGGAACAGTGAGCATTACTGAGGCTGGAGCAAGAGATATTGTAGGAGAGGGCTGGGTCTGATCCCTTCTAGATACTGGGGGACTTTGCCCTGTGGAGGCTACGAGGCTGCTTAGTCTCCCACTGCCAAGAGTAGGAGTCTTCCCTGTTTGGCCAGGATATGAATTGTTTCAGCCTGAACAATTCACAGCAGTAACCAAATAAATGTTTTGGAGGTAGGGATACTCAGCTCCTAATTCACCTGTGATCTCTGCTAGAGTAAGTTAGTAGGGCTGATGTGCTGTGGAGGAGTAATCTCCTGGGATGGACAGTGTGGAGAGAGATGTACTTGCCCCAGTGTTTGTTTTAAGAGGCAAGGCTTTCTGGACAGCCCGGGAGGAGCGTGGAGGCTGAGGGAGCCCATTGCAGCCCCTTTTTCCCTGCAGGCACCCCGCTCTGTGTAGGCTTTGGTATGGGGGGAAGACTTGGTGCTCTGATCTGCAGCTGACACTGGCCTCGCTTATATCCCCCTAGAGAAAAGGCAAACCCAGCTAACTTCTCCTGGGACAAACAAACTCAAGGTTGGCAACTTGGAACGGAAAGTGCCTGTGTGTCAGGGCACGAGGCCTTGGCTCCCTGGGGAGGGTGGCACGTTCCAGCCCTGCAGAGCAGCAAGGACCATTCCCTGTCCTGTAGCGAGAGAAGTGCTGGGGGTGAGCAGGGATTGCTGCAAGTGTTCTGGCTGGAGTTTGTTTGGTGGGTGCTTTTTTTTTTTGGCCTTTTTTTTTTTTTTTTTTTTTTTTTTTTTTTTTTTTTTTTTTTTTTAGTAAATTCTTGAGCTAATGTTTCCTTTTTTAACAAAATGGAGACTGGTGCATCCCCTGCAGGCAGGGATAAAAGCCTGCTCCAGTTCAGTGCCTGCAGGGAGCAGATTTGGAGGGTGTTCAGGAAGCTGCTACTGCTCATGGTGGGAAAATGCAAATCCTGGAAGGGACCCAGTGTAAATATCCCCTTTCCTCTGCTGCTCCTCGTGCTGGAGCTGCTGGGAGCCCTGGAGCAGGCACAGTAACCAGGGTTGCTTTGCTTCTGCAGTCTGCTCTCCTGAATGCCTTCTATTGAAATATCCCTCCTGTGACTTGAGCAAGGAACTGGCCTGGGCCTGCCTGCAGCCCAGGGGGTTAAATTCCCTCCTCGCCTGGTCAGCCTCCTCACACAGGCAGGGTGCTGGCTGGGCTGGGTTTCACTGCCATGTATAGGTGGGGGGCTGTATCTGATTTAGGGCGCTGGTCTTTGTCGGTTTTCTCCTCGCTGTAGAGTTGCCCAAGGGTCTCTTCCCTGGCTCGTCGTTCAGGTTAGCTATTAGCCATTTCTCCCTGTGGGGGTACTTGCTCCACTTCAACCCTCTGCTTTTTAGCACCTAGACCATTCCCCTCTGCTAAGCCTCCTGCTGTCTTAACGGCCTCTGATCACTCCCTGCTCCCTGGCCCAAGCTATGTCCTGACACCAGAGCTTTTGGGTGGTGCAGGGGGGCTGGGGCCATCTTGGATGCCTTGTGGCAATTTTTGCTAATTTGAGAGAGCCGAGGGCCCTTTTGGTCCCTCTTTCCTCTTCTATGCGCAGGGGCTCCTGTGCAAAATTTTTGGCTTTGCTTTTGTTGCTGGTGTTCGCTGTTTTCTTTTCTGTTGATGTTCATCAGGTGCAGGGCTGGGGTTTTCATGGTTCACATTGTTTATTTCCTTCTAATCTGCACCAATCTTATATTTCACAGTTTGCACTTTTTGTATTTCAATAAAAGTCAAAATGTAATCCCAGATACAGGTGTGTCTGTCACGTGGCAGCAGCTGTGGCACATCTACAAGAGAGAAGTAAGGCTGGCTATGCTGCCAACCACAACCATGCGGAGAGGGAGGAAAGTGAGTATGAAATGCTTCCTACGTGAGTTAACTCTGGGAAGAAATACTAGTTTGCAGGAGCCTCAGGCTGGAAACAGAATTCAAACAAAAATGAAGTACCGCAAGTTTGGCTCTTTCCTGAACAGGGCTGGGCTTCCATGTTACCGTCTCAGTGTCACAATGAGCAATCCACCTAGGATTGCCCTTTCCCAGAGGCGGACCCAGGCAGCTGCACAGGTTGTGGTATCACCAGCTGCCAAGTGGGAGCCACCTGCAAGCTCCCCAGTTAGGATTAGCTGGCTAAGTTTATACTGTGGCCCGGTGATACGTGCAGCAGAGGCCTGCGTGTTCTCATCTCAACTTACATGGACCGCTAACTCCTCGATGTGTGAGAAGAGGACAGAGCACTGGAGCTAAAAGCATCACCATTCGGCAGTAGCTTGAGCCCTGGCTACTGGCCTTGTCATCTGGATGATGCGTTAATGCTGATGTTAACACCTGCATCTCTAAAACTGTGTGCTGCTTTTCAGTTTTTATTACTGATAAGCCATCCAATTAAGGGCTTCCCAGTGTTGCCAATTCTCCTTCCACGTGTTGATGTTATTCAGTGTGACTTGTGACAAGCTGTCAGCCATATACCAGAAGGCAGAGGTATTTTTGGCATCTGTTCACAGGTAATACTTTGCATATGGTCCTTGTACTCTGATTTATTAATTTATTTGCCTGCTGTAACTTACCGGACAGTACTCCAGTTCTAGAGTTGAGGGGTTTACTACTTATTATTTCTCTGGGGCTTTTTCATGTGGATGGTGCTTTTGGCTACAGTCTATGATTTCCCACGCCTTGGACTGTGTTAGCCCCCTGTCCTGGGGCCCATGTGGTTCACAGCTCACTATACAGCAGGGTCTCACACCTCCTGTGAGGGCAGCAGTTGGTCCCATTCGGGGCTTGGTCACAGTGACCTGCTGCTGTCGAGGCTCTGCTGCGGCAACATCTCCTCTGGCCTCGGAGGAGCTTGGGAGCAGGTGGATCCATCCCTGACGGGTTGTAGTTGGCAAAACGCAAGCCATGCGCAGCCACATGGACAGTACTTAACACAGCATAAACACCATTGCAGCTGGATGTGTTTTCATGTGTAGCTGCCCTGGGGTCTTAAGGATGTTATTCTGAGAACATTTTTATTTTTATACATACACTAGGCTCACTATTGGATGGTATTTGATTGTTCATGACCTTGGTGATTAATCATCCTTCTATGACTGTTTACTTCTTCACTTACTTGCTGATGGTTTATCCAATCCCTTGTCTTACTGGTGACATGGTGAAAAGAGGAGATACTGAAGGCCCTATAGTAAGGCCCAGATCTCACAGGACAGTTTATGCGAGTTTGCCAGCAATTTATCTCTCCCCACATTGTGTAGTGTCTCTTGTAAGTGCATGAAATGATACTCGTAAATACACACATATACACACACATGTAATGTAGATGGATCAGTACCTATAAGGTTGCAATGGGATACTCGGTTTACTGTGTTACTCCTGAAAATAAGATTAAGAAAAGATTGCTTTTTATAGTTATCCTTGTTCCCCGAGCTGGAATATTTCCATTCATAGAAGCTTCCACTATATGCAGTCATTTTTCTTTTTTTTTTTTTTTCTCCATTCCTGCCATTTCATCCATTCTCTCTTCTTTATAATAACCAGACACCCTTTACACTGCAGCTCAAGTCAGCAGTTGTTATATTTACACATAGATTTTTACCATCTTGTCTTTCCTTTAAAGGTGTTGATACAGGATTAACGTTAAGCTTGGTTATCAGAGAGGCATGAACTACATGCTGCAAGCAGCATGCTCTTTCACCAGCACTTCTTGCTGCTGGGATGCCCACACTAGTTCTTTCCACACCTTACGTGTCTTTTCTAACTCTTCTATCAATCAGATCAAAACATTCCCACGCTCCTTTTAAGCGTGTAGTAGCAACCACGTACAATGCAAATTCTGCTGGTGGTTTGGTTTTTTTTTTTTTTTTTTTCCTTTTCCTACCCCTTTCTTTTGGAGACAAGTTGATATTTCAGCTGGGGCAGGACATCCAGATAATTCAGTTTCCCAACAAACTGGGGAGGTCACCAGGGCCAAACACTGTGTGACTGTTCCCCCTGCCTGCATTTGGGAGCAGCCAGGCATCCATTCTGCCTTTTCCTCGCCATCTTCCTTCCAGTAAAGTGGTCTCACCAGGATCCTGCTGACTACTCCAACTGTAACACGCCAGTGCATTTTACCCTCTCTGTTGGAGGCAGCAACCTGCTCTATCCTGCACTCGCTGACAGGCAGCTCTCTGACCATCCTGTTTCCTGGAGGAGAAAGAGTGAGATGTTGGGACTGTCCCAGACCTGTCAGCACACGTGGAGAAAAGCACAAACAGTGTGTTGCTTAAGTAAAAGTTTTATTGGAAATTCTTTGAATACTTGAAGTACATTGGAGACTGTTTCCAAAACAATACAATTTAGGAGCCTTCCCCTTCACCCAAAGTATCTGTGAATCAGCAGCTACATACATACTGTCCTTAATATAGAATCGAGCAGACAGCTGCTAAAATAAACAGCCTTCATAACACAATCTGTGGCAGGCCACAGCAGCAGCTAGATCCTTCCTGAAGCAGAGCATTTGTGCAGTGGTCAGGGAACTCAGAGCCTAGATGTAGCAACTACGTGTTGAAACTGAGGAATGTCCAGAAAAGAGGCACATAACTCAGCCCTAGAGAATCTCTTTATTGCTATGGCCATCCAGCTCAACACTAGCAGCTTATATAGGCAAATTGCCAGTCTTTTGAAGTAGAAAAAACGTGCCACACTGACGTTCTGCCTTACGAGATGTGGGAACGGTAGCTATGTTAGGAACTGCATCAACAAATGAGCACAAGTATTTGGCTCAGGAGACCTCCTGGACAGGATTAGCAAGAATGGCATGCTTTCTGCCAACTCTGCAGCTTGTCAGTGTGAGAAGAGGACAGCAGTAGCACTGGCTAGATGAAGTTCAACCTAGTCTATTTTTCTCCATGAATCCAGTGTGAACCAGCACTTTACCCCACCCCTGCTGCTTTGCAGCCCAGATGGTATCACTTTCCCAAGCACAGCCTGTAACGTTAAGAGAAGGGTGACCACCTGCCTGTGAGCTACTTCCTACAAGGTGGCAGAGACCAACCTCCTGAGCAGAGGCGAGAGCCAACTGATCCATTAATTCCTTGTGTTTCTGCACCCTTCCGCAACCCTTTCCACCTGTAAAAGAAGGGGGCTCTGGCTGCGGGGATCAAGTATTTGTTAAAGCCCATGTAACTTAAGCACTCATGTGAGCTGTTTATCTTGGAAGCTTTCTTAAATGTTTGTGCATCTTATTTTGCAAGGACTAAACAATTTCTCTGTGAGGTTACTGAAAAGTTGAAATGGTTGAGTAAGCTAAAAAGGTTCTGGTGGGTAGCCTTCCTTCAATAAAGCTCTTACCTAGAGTTTTAGAGCTCACATGGCCTCCCACCGAACACATCCCTCAACAAAAAAGCTGGTAAAGTACAAAGCATTGTGTTGCTCTGACCTTACAATAAGCTCCATTCTGAACTTAGTTCCTTGCTCTAGCAGTGGCACAGAAATAGTGTTCTAGAGAGGAGGTGGGGTTCCCCCATCAGCTGCTAGCAATCTCTTTCAATTAAGAATGCAGCTAAGTTGAAGAAACTGCCACATTGCACTAATTGGAAGGCTGGTTACTCAGCCACTCTAAGGAAATTAAGATGGTTCCTCAGTACTGAGGCAACACAACCCCGCTTCTGGAGAAAGAAAGAAAAAAAGAAGTGGTTTAGGACAGTAAGGGGTCTTGCAGTTGCTCACTCTAGTTACACATGGGAGGGGGAGAGAGAACCACAAGAAGACCTACCTTATCTAAGTTTCTGTTTAGTGTCACTGTTTCTCCTCCCATCCTTACATCAGGCAAAAGACACACAACAGCCAAATCAACCATAGAGCACTGCCAGCCAGTCACGCTGTTGATAGCCAGATCATTACAAAAATAAAATTTCAGCTAATCAAAAGCCAGCTGATTAAAAAGTACCATAAGCTCCCCAAAAATGTGCTTCTTTAAAGAAGCTGCCTTCTGAATGGCTGAAGAACACTGCAAATTCATCCATGCCTATCAGAATACAGCTTTTTACCAAGTCTCTGCCACTCCACTACACTGATGTGTGCATTTCATTCCATCAATGGGCCCTGACTGGATGTAATGGACACATAGTCCCCAAAACAGAGTATTATATTAGAATAATCAAGTCTGTCTTAGAAAATAAATATCTTGGATATTTTCCTGCAAAGAGAGACCAGTCTCACTGGCCAGGGTTCCATGGCACACTTGCTGTCTGCAGTGATCCTGGGCAGAATGACCCGCACGACTACATGAAAACAGAACATCTTTTAAATATAGGTTTCTTTAAAAGCAATAAATATTTCTTGATTCTTAAGATCATCTATTAACCATAAAGCAGGAAGGTTTGCAAGGGTTAGAGGAAAGAATCTTGGACTAAGACTCCTAGTTACATAACCCTAAAGAAATAGGATTCCTAGTATTTACAGTTACATTTCAGAAGCAGAGACTATGAATTCAGCATCATCACAGCTGCTATGTGCAGGCTTGCCAACACTCAACACCGGTAAACTCAGCATGGCCGAGTGTCAGTACGCTCAGGAAGGAAATGTGGAAAGCGCTTCTGTAGTTTCATTCCTGCTTATCAGCCAGCATAACAGAAGGCCTCACACAAAACGACTGTGTAGAGACCCAGTTCCTTAGAAGCAGGAAAACAAAGGTAATTTGTATTACACAGGTCCCAAAGCTGACGTCTCTCCCTGGGCTCCAGGCACTCACACTGAAGTCAGGATGAAATGCCCCGTTCTGCGGAATGGATGTCCTGGACTTAAAACTGTTGAATCTGCTGAACTCACAGACCCTGGAAATGAGCCAAAGCTTTCTATGCTTTAACAGGATTGGAGACTGTAGGAAAAAGTCTGTTAGCAAGAAGCTATACCTAGGGAACTTATACCACAGGACCTTTGGAGGAAGCATATGGCAACGTTTCACAAAGCCCCTCCACACAGAACAGAGACTGAGGAGAAAGTAAGTTTCATACATTGGAGTTTGACTTCCTGTGTCCCTACTGAAGTCTTAAATTCAAAACCAACTGTGAGCAGGAAAAGCGGTCCAGAACTATGCGGTGGTGTAGCTGAGGAAAATCAGCAGATGAGCTGTATGTATCTGCTATTGAAGAGAGCAATCAAAGAAAGCTCACTTGATGGAAGGAACTAGTCAAAGTGAGACAACAGGCAGAGCAGGGGCGATACAGGTATTTGTTGACGTCATTCTCCAGGGTGCCTTGAGGAGGAAGAACTGCTGCAGCAAAACTGGAAAACAGCTTCACTGCAAGGTTTCTACAAAGGCATCAAACTCTTTGACATTTTTCTCATGGACTGCCAGCTTCTCTGGTAACGAATCCTGGAAGGGTAAAGAAGGATACAGCTCAGGCCTCATTCACAGCAGATAAAAGGAAGCTTTAAACACACACACTGAGGTAAAAATTCTGTCATGCAACCCCTCTCCACCGCTCTGGGCTCCTCTTCCCACGTGCACAAAACCAGGAGTGCCCTGGCAGCATCCAGTAAGTGACCCTGAGAAGGGCACTCTGCCCGGAGGGTGTTTGTTCTGCAGGAACAGTGGGTGCACCGGGGCCTTGCCTTGTGCAATTCCCACCACCAGCTGCAGCACAATAACCTGCTCGTGTCACTGCCTTCATCGAGTCACTTGCAGCTCTTGGCCTTTGGTGTTCATTTTTCCCCACAGTATTTTACAATGCCTGCAAGCCCAATACAGCACTTACCCAGACATGACTTTTACCAGCCACTCCAGGATTTTACCTCTGCTCAGGCTGCAAGATCAGGCCTAGTTTGCCACTAAGTTTGACACGCCAGAGGTAGGATTAATTTTGGGGGTTTCGATGACAGCCACAGCGAGCATGCGGCAGCAGCTTTCAGCAGCTCAGGTGTGCCATGAACAACTTTGCATTTGTCTGGAACATGTTAGTGAGGGAGCCCCTTTGGGCAGGGTGTCTCTTCTGAGAAGTACAGGAAAGACATGGACCTGTTGGAGCGGGTGCAGAGGAGGGCCACAAAAATGATCAGAGGGCTGGAACACCTCTCCTGTGAAGACAGGCTGAGAGAGTTGTTCAACCTGGAGAAGAGAAGGCTCGGGGAGACCTTATTGCTGCCTTTCAATACTTAAAAGGGGCTTGTAAGAAAGATGGGGAGACTTTTAGTAGGGCCTGTTGCGATAAGACAAGGGGTCATGGTTTTAAAATAAAAGAGGGTAGATTCAGACTAGATATAAGGAAGAAATTTTTTACAATGAAGGTGGTGAAACACTGGAACAGGTTGCCCAGAGAGAGGAAAGATGCCCCATCCCTGGAAACATTCAAGGTCAGGCTGGATGGGGCTCTGAGCAACCTGATCTAGTTGAAGATGTCCCTGCTCATTGCAGGGGGGTTGGACTAGATCACCTTTAAATGTCCCTTCCAACCCAAACTATTCTATGATTCTATGAAGATACGACTTTTTTCAAACTAGGAATGGGGACAGCATTATAAAGTACATATGATTCCCACAAACAAATTTCAGGGTTCCATACCAAATCTTCCGCCATGGACTGCGCTCCAATGTCAATGGAGAGGCTGCTGAGTTGAGGGGGATTCTGAAACTCACGGTAAAATGTCCCCAGGTCCATTGGAAGAATGTCATCTTTTGAAAATGCTGGTTTCTAGAACCAAAGATGCTGCTGTTAATTCCCATTCAGAGACATTGGCTTCCCTTTTGCCATAATCTTAGGTAAAGTCATTACCTGCTACCAGTAAACATCTTGGCATTACAACTGTTGTTGCAATAATGCAGATTAAATAACTGAAGAACAGCCAAGATCTGTGCTTGCCTGAGCACTTGGAAAAGAGCATTTCCTTGGAATCTGGCTCCTTTAGGCATTAGAGAGAGGACGCCGAGCCCAGGTGTTGGTAGGAAACTGAAAGAGTATTTAATTTGTAGCTGTTGGTTCCAAGTATCAGTGTCTTTGCAGTTTTGGGACTGTCAAGCTCTAGTTTGGAATCATGGATCTTTTCCACCCCTACTGAAAACTACTCTTAAATCATCTGCCGTTCTACCAGCACCTGAAGCCCATTTAAGATGCAGGTGTTACGTGAGAGCACTGATGAGGGCACTTACAAAGTCAATCATAACGAAGTCGTCATGGGTGTTCCCTGTGCTGCTGCCACTGGAGCCCTCTGAGTGTAAGCTGCCTTGTAGAGGAGATTCAGTTTCTGGGGAGTCAGGAGGATTGACCTGCCCAAGAAATCAAAGATGGTGAGTACTGATCTTATGATCATATCTGTCTGTGTATTTTGACAGTGTGGGGGCAGTTAGGAGGTTGGACAATAACCACATGCTACAGCAGGGGCAGCAAACACATACTGTTATTTGCATGTCTAGAGAGCCCAAGACTCAACACGGGAGACTTCTTGAAACCAAATAAATCTAAATAATAACTAGTTCTTTGCTCAAAAACCAAAGTGTATTCAAGGTAGGGAATAGCATGGATGTTGCATAAGGGATGCTGAGAAGGCACATATTATACCTCTGGAAGAGGCTTACCATGGGGTCGTTATCTTCCAGCTCAACATTCTTGGGAGCAAACATGGCAAAAGGAATGTCTAAGTTGGCCATGGTCACCTGAGGAGATTCAGCAAACAGAATTTCACTAAGATGCTCTGCTTACCCAGCACAGAAAAGGATATTCAAAGTCTTTGTCAGGCCTGCTAAAAATTGCCCCAGATCACGTCAGCAGCTAGGCAGGGGGCTGACGACTTCATTTAAAAGGCATAAAATAGAGAGATTGTACTCAGCTGACCTAATGCAGATACATACCCTGAGGTGGGATTGCTTACATACATCTTGTATAATACAGGCAAGGATTAACGAACCGCTACAAAGTCAAACAATTCTTCATCCATCCAAAAGGCCTAGAAGAGCAGCCCTAGGAACGGGGCAGATCTCTAAGCTGCCCTAGCTGAGCTTAAATGCTTGCTTACTAGTGATGAACTGGTCTACTGCATGTCCCTTCAAGGAAGGGAAGCTTGCTACCAGCTTCCCCAGTTCATGAACCTGTGGTAGTGGCAGGTCATTGTGAGACCCAAGTAGAGTATCAAGTCTTCCATACCCAAACAGAGAGTTGGTAAAGTGGGACAAATTCAGTGGATATTATGAAAAGATTCAAGGATTTTATGAAAAACAAGCCTATGACAAGACTTTGTAGGGAAATGCAGCAGGCAGGAATATGCCCTCTCAGTCTCCAGGGTTGCCCTGGCATTGCGGTGCTTTTTGCTCCTCTGTGTAGGGACAGACAGGAGAAGGAGGGTATTATGGTGCCCTCTGAGAAGATCTACTGCTAGTTACCTGGTTAATGGGTTTGTTGACAAAAGCTCCCACCTTCCGGATAAAGATGGTCTCCAAAAGGTCATGTGGGGAGCCACACTTCCCTTCACTGCTGTTTGATACTGTTTCTGTGTCCTCGCTGGGGGAGGAAAATGGACTAATTAGTGACTCATGGCACAAACAATATGGACAAATGACATGCTTCACAAGACTCCTTAATTTTTCTGGGTTTACTCCTGGTATTGGAAGAAGGACAACAGAAATCTCTGTCCTTGTACCACATCTTCCTCAGTCATAAGCACAAAAGGGGAGTGGGATACTTGTGGAATCAGATTTTTGTTTAAAGCTGGACAAAAACTATTTAGTTCAATGAAAAGCTGCTGCCAGCTGAAATACGCTTTTCTTTTGGAGATGGACTTTTAACTTCAGAATGTGCATGTTCACAGCAATTCCTGTTCATCACTATTATTTTTTCAGTAACACAGTAGTCGCAGATCTGTCAGGAGGCGAGGGCAAGAACCAGAATTGTATCTGTCACTCAGGTTACAAAGGCAGCAGTCTAATGCATCACGACAGCCACTGCCAGTCTGATTAATTCACTGCATGGCTATTAGTTATTTGTATGACCTGATTTTTTTCCTACCACAGGTATTCAGAAATTTAAACCAAAAAAAAATTATTTGAGTCTTCTGGCAAGAGGCCTACTTAGATAGCATACCCAGGAAAGTGCTAGTGCAACTATGATTTTTTGTTTCCTCATAGCAAAGTCTCTGCTTAAGATATCTGACTCAGAACTACATGACCCCATGAGAGACTTCACAAGAAATAAATATGGTGACCAAAAAAAAAAAGGGAAGGATTTAATTAGCTGAGAGAGAGGTGATTTAGGACCATCTGAGCTTGCAGTGTTTCCTTTTAAGTAACTTTGCATCTAAAGTTTCTTAATAAAATAGTGAACAGATTTGCAGTAACTACAACTGGTTTTGGTAACAATTCACATTAAGTCTCTGGAGAATTTAAGACTCGCTTGTGAACTTAACTTCATCTTGTTGTTTTACAGTCAGCAAAAACAGTAGAGAGATTAAAAAAAAGTTAAAATTGATAATAAAGTTAAAGTTGAGATAACAGAAGCTGCAAGGATGTTACAGTGACTAGCAGGTGTGAATAGGTGGGTGAGATCATTGTTCGGAGAAAGGCTGAAAAAGCCCCAGAGAAAGCTGCTAGTTGTTTTTGGGGATGGAAAGACAGTAGTTATGCTACAAATAATAGATAAAAAGGTGAAAACAGAAAGTTTTATCTTAACAGGATTATGAATGGGCTAGCGTAAATGGTGAACCATCTAAAACCAACCTACCTACTAGAAGGAGTAGCTGCTGAGTAGTGGACTCCATCCAGTGGGGTGCACATCCTCTCTTGGTCAGCTTGAGTGCCATGTGCAGGCTGGCTAGGAATTGGGGGAACTCCCCCCTCTTTGCCTGGACCAATCAACTGAGATGGAAAAGAACAGTCAAGTTGGAGATCTCAAAATCAGGCCAGCACCACAGTGCAATACAGAGCAGATTCTGTCATACTGGGACTAGCTTGTGGGGTCTTTGGCATGTGACTGGGCTCTAGCCCCCATGAGGCTGAGAGAGGTGTCAAGTAGAAGGTGATCATCACAATACAAACTCTTTTTTATTCTCTTTCTACTCCACTCCTCTCCACTGCAGAGCTCTCTGTCCATAGGTCGTCTGCTTCAAGGAGAGGGGCGGGGGGGAAAGAAAAAATCATATCCTCTTGCTACGGCCTCGTTGCTTTCTACAGCTTCCTGAGGAGGGGATGTGGAGAACGAGGCACTGACCTCTTCTCCCTGGTATCCAGTGACAGGACATGTGGGAACGGTTCAAAGCTGCGCCAGGGGAGGTTTAGATTGGACATTAGGAAGCATTTCTTTACTGAGAGGGTGGTCAAACCCTGGAACAGGCTTCCTGGAGAGGTGGTTGATGCCCCAAGCCTGTCAGTGTTTAAGAGGCATGTGGACAAAAATTAAAAACATGTTTAACTTTTGGTCAGCCCTGAAGTGGTCAGGCAGTTGGACTAGATGATTGTTGTAGGTCCCTTCCAAGTGAAATAAGTTTATTCTATTCTATTCTACCATCATTGTGTCAGCAAAACTCTGATGTAGCAGCACCATCACAGGCAGAAAATAACTTCTGTCAACTTATTGTCTGATGAACAGATGCAAATATGCCAGTAAGGACTGTCAGTATACCCTATGTCTAGGTTACAGTGCTGTGCTTGGACAGCTACAGGAGCAGCAGCTCTGTAAGACAGCCAAAGTTTTGGCTGACAATGGTGACATGGTGGTGACATGCTGGTGCAGGCAAACAGGTCTGCTGCCTGCTCTTTTGGCGTAGTTTTTCCACATGACCCCTATCCCAGTGAAGTCAGGGATGCTGAGGAGCCAGCTCCTGTGCCAGTTGTGCTTTCTCTATATTTACCTTACATTATTTTCATTCCTGACAGGATACCAATGCATGCACTAGTTTCAAAGCCTCTCTCAGATGTACAAGTGACACAAATGGTTGCAATACCAGCCATGGTTGTTCTACCCTCTACAAGTACCTGGTGAGGGTGTGCAGCATTCAAGCCACCAGCAAAGAGTACAGGAAACCCCATGTCAGCTGATCCAACTCCCAGGGCAGCAGGCTGATAGGAAAGACGAGAGCTGGAAAGCTAAGAAAGAAGAGAAAAAACAAGGGCAAAGGGAGAGGAGAGAGGAAGGGGAAGGGAAATGCCCCCCAGTCTGAATAATCATCAGTCACTGAAGAAGGAACAGGAAAAGTTGGAGGCACAGCATTTCAGGCTGGCAGAAGGATGCTAGATTTTCATTGCAATCAATAATGAAGGTTATTACTCTAAAAAGTTCTTATTGCAGGGGACTAAGTCTGAGCCTTGACAAGAAAACAAGACTGGTTTCCTACACACATAGGAGGAGGTTGTGCAAGATATGACTGACATCCAGTCACAGGGAAGCTCTGCTCTACAGGCTTGTTTTGCATACTGGAAAAAGCATGAATGCCATCATCGACTTACTAAAGAGCTAATATTTAACATTTTTTTCCCCAAAGCAACTGCATTATCAACTGTTTGAACCCATTCCCATTGCACATTAAAATAGCTGATCATCAAGGCCTGTTCAGATAGCTTCAGCCAAAGAATACAGAGTTCCATAAGTGTGCTGGGTAAAGAGAATTGGGAAGCTAACCCTTGTGAAATTGTCTTAGGAATGAAGTGCTGGAAGCAGTGAAACCCCAGGTAGAAATCTAGCTGGTCAGATTAAATGTAGCTTTCCTGTTTTAGCTTGCTTGACCTCAAGAGGAACACTTCTTTCAGAGCTCTGTGTGTGATACTCCAGCAGCACCAATGCTCATATCATTTACAGGGGTGTGAATGATGAACAGCACTTTTATTCACATGAGGCTGAATGGAACACTAATGACTGTGCATGTTGTAAGGACACTGGCTGTTAAGAGAAAACACTCAGCGCTGTGCCTTAGTACTTGTCTTTCACTAAAAATCCTTGCAACAGCTGTTGTTTATTTCGGGGTGTTTGTCCTGTCTTTGGGAGACCTTCATCTGCAAAGGCATTTAAGCAGCCAGTCTCAATAACGTGCCTGGCCCATTTTGGGTTCACCAGCCTTTCCCATGCACAACCAACATTCCACACTGTCAAATTTCTACTTTCCTGTATATGTTCTGTCATACCAGAACTATACCTGGCCACGTGTAGCATATTCTACTGACAACTCACTTGATGTGAAAAGGCCAGTCCCATCACTGGGACCTTCAAGGTGTCCGTCACCACAGGAGGAGGGGTCTGAAAATGTGCCTTTGTGACAGTAAAAACACACTGTGCACAGACACAGACACACAGAGGAAACAAGGAGAAGAGACAGAGTGAGAGAGGGGGAGAGAGAAAGAGAGAGAGAAGGACTTCAGAGAAGAACTATGAAGAGTTGGATGAACTGAATGCTAGTGAAGAGGTTTTGGCTGCAGCAGCCACACCTACGCATAGAGCAGAAGTCTTCAGTATTGCCAGAAGCACATTCATTTTGTAAAGAATTGACTGTTTTCCAATCTCAGTGAACCACTCGGGTAATATTTTAGAGTCCAGTGAACACCGACAGAAAGTAACTGCCAGAGACTGTTCCACAGCTCATTAGAATTGGTACCAGCCAATTAGCAAGGAGAAGGCTGAGCAGATGCCAGAAAAAGCCAAGAGTAATTTTTTTTTTTTTTGAATGTACAAATTACATGTATTTCAATACTCCCCGTGCATAGAAACTCCTTATCTTTCAGCATTCTGAGGGATCATATCTTGGCAGGTCTGTGCTGCACCCTTAGAATAAAGGGGACCCAGGCTAAGGTGCAGTTCAAACACACTGGTGTGAAGAGAGAACTCTGTCAACAGGAGTGACGGTCCAGAAGTAAACACTGTCTCACCAAGGGTACTAATGCAAAAAGGGCAATCCAAACCTGGTTCAGTCCCATACCCTCTCCCAGTCATTTTCCTACCAAGAGTTTTCAGTTTTAGGAAAGCTTCATTCCTGGGTATTACCCACGGCCAGACTTTCTCCTGAATTTTGAGCTACTCCACAACACACACAGACATGCTCTGCAAGCTTACAGGGCGAAGGTAACGCCTATTCCCTTGTATCATGCAGGTTAGGCCTCATTTCTACTGGGAAGGCAGGCAGAGATTTGGACAATTTGCCTACAGAACCACACAGCTCCCAATATTTTCCTACACATTAAGTTGTATACAGAAAGCTGGAGAAAGAAATTAACTTTTTTTTTCCCTTCTAATTTACTTTAGAGACCACTCTGCCAAGACAGCCTTAGAATTCTAACTGTGGTAACAAAGACTGGCAGTCGGTTTATAAATAAGCACTCAGCATACGGCAACTATGAGCCACAGGAAAAGCAAGAACGTAGGCTCATCCTTAATGTGAATCCTTGAGGTTCATCTGGTTTCATAAAGCTTTTCCCCTCAGTGACAGCAAAGCTTCATGTCCCCTGGGGAAATGTCAACTCCAATGTATTTACATACACTATTACTGTTAAGACACAGTGGCACGAGCAAGCCAGTGGAAATTTCCTTATGAAACCTTTTGCATTTAACCCATTTTGTAAAAAGGCAGGACACAAACTCATCTCCTGAGCTGTGTATTGCAGAGTAAGAAAAGCTTTATTCCATCAGACTTACCGTGAGTGCTGGCTGATTAGTTCAACATTGCCTGACGCCCTGTCACCCAAAATCCACTCAGCGCAAAAATGCTTCGTAAGAAAAGCTCATTTCTGTCTCATTCATACAGTAGAATACATTCATACTAATTCCTCTAAAGCAGTGGAAAGACCCATAGCAAATTCTTTCAGTTTGGAACAGCATTCCAATTATACTTCATTCTGTGTTTCACGTCGACAGCAAAAGAGATTAAGAGTCTTTATATTGTCTTTAAAGATCAAAGCCATCTGCTTGGCTGGACAATAAGGCAGGACATTCCTGAATATTTAAAGCTATAGGACAACTGGAAATCTGGCCAAGTCTTCAAAATACAGAATTGTGGAGTCAGGTATCTTAAGGACAGTAAAAGAAGGAGGAATTGGAGTTTCTGGTTTTTGATATCCAGAAGGAAACCATTATCTCTTTATCTTAAAATTGAAACTTTTCATGGGTAGGTGGAAGTACAGAGTATTAAGTCGCTAGTTCAATACTACGACCCAATTTGTTTGCTGATACTTCTTCCTGCTGCCCCAACTAGTTTTAGATCGTCCAACAAATACAGCTTTTGGCTTTTTCCTGCTTTTCCATTCTGCAATGCAGAAAATATGACTGTGCTGTAAGCATTTTCCTGATATTTCAGTGTTTCTTTCTCAATGTCAGTCTGTTCCCACTACTTGGGCTGCCTGGCATCAATCTCTTGAATTCATCTTCTTGCAGTATCAGTATGTGAATGTGTAAGTACGCTGCTATCCTCTGCAAGCACATCTCAGCCCAGCTACAGCAGTAGGTTCTTTTAATCTTTCTCAGTCATTCAGTCTTTCTAGTGCCCTAGCATTTTGTTGAAATTAGTATCTAACTAGGTTTTACTCAGAGTGTAACAATATAAATAACCCACACATTAAATTTTAATTAGCAGCAGGAGGCTGCCAGTTTGCAGAGTAGTTGATGTAGGAGTATGTGCACTCCCCTAACAGTGATTGTTCTATCTAAGAGTAAAAAGAGCCTCGTTTCTCTTACCTGAGATGGAGGAGAGGTGGAAAAAGATGTGGTACACACTTCTTGGGAATCTTCTACTGAGGGGTATACTGCACCATTGTCCTCACCAGCTCTAAAGCAGTAAGAAAAGAAAAGCTTTCTAACTGGAAATATTCCTTAAAACAAACAAATAGTAAAACACACTGGGACAAACACCGCAGGGAGGTTGAGAGTATTTGGGTGGATTTGAAAGGAGAATTATGAAGGGCTCTCATCTACTTGGCAGAACTGAGGAAAACAAGGTATGAAGACTTTAATTTTCGCCAGGCACTCCTCTTCTATCCCCACATAGAAACACTTCCCTCTGTTATTTTTAACTAAAGGTTTTGTTATACCAGCTAATGCTACTGGCTTCAGTGTTTACAGAACCATTGTCAAACAATACCACTGGTCCCAATCTCAGTGTCCTCACATGGATTTTAGAGAAGACAAACCTCCCATCTACAAAGAGAAATTAAACTCTGATCTTTCCCCAGTGGAAATATCTGGAGATACATGCCTCTGGACACATAGTTCTACAGCAGGATTAACTGTTACACTTTCAAATTCTCAAAGACAGCCAAGATTAAGATGTTTGTGTCCAAGTGCTTCTGTAAGGAATTTGGGAAAATACTGGGGTTTGCTGCACTCAGTCTTCTAGATGTGTGGAGAAAAACATCACACTTCCTCGTATGCTCAACCATGTCAATATGATTGACACTAATCCTCCAGTCTCCCTTCCCATGCAGTCAGCAAGTAGTGGAAAAGGCTCTGTATTTGGGCATAATTGATGCCTTCACCATGGCCCATGACTTCAACTCAGTATTTCCTCACCTGTAATTGCAGGGATGCATGGGTGAAGAGCTGGGATAAGGACGGTCCACAAAGTGATCAATGATAATCCCCATGATAGGAGGGGTCCTCTCAAACTGCCTGCAAGGCAACAAGCAATGCTGTTATTGGCTTCTTCTCTCTACTCTCATCCCAATTCATGGTGCCCTCACAGAAAACCCTTGTGCCTATTGATGGGACCAGGGCATCTTTACAATTCAGCCCTGCAACTCCAAGCATGCATCAACAATTTGGAGTTCTAGAGTCTGGCTCAGGGCTACCCAAATACTCCCCTTGCTGCAAGACTTAAGCATGAGAGAGAGTATTCTCCATGAAGGAGAATCTCAGCAGGAAAGGATAAGCATAAGGGGAAGATTTAGGGGCTCGTAATATGAAGGGTTTAATAGTATATTATTGTAAAACAGTTTCTGGCACGATCACATTTTCTCACCTGGTTGACATGAAAGCGAGGTTGATTCTGTAGGCACAAGACAAAGTGATGGTGCCCACTGGGGTACCCACAGTCCCAACGCGGACTGTCTGGAAACCTGTAAGGTTAAGGAATGATTATCAGTTTCACTGATTATTTATTTTCCATACTTTTCTATTCTGAAGTTACATTATCTTATTTCTATAGTGTTTTTGTTATCCCTTGCAATCTGAAGTCCAAAGACACATATAGAACCCGTAACAAAACAGCAGCACTAGGTTGCCTTGCTGGAAGGCTTCATCTACAAGACTTCTGAGGTCACTTCCTATCCTGGTCTAAAATATTGCTCTGAAGTGCTTCTTGTTCCTGAGTAAATCATGATCTCCTTTACCAGTCCTGCCCCTTATCAACAGACTTCAGTTATTTCAGTTACGGGTCACTAGAGCCAAAATGGCAATCACCCTAGATTTTGTCAAAGTACCACCATTATACCTGTCACCTTATGACACAACCTTTCATGGTAGATCCAGATAAAAAGCATACATAAACCTCAGACTTAATTTTCCTTATGGCACTTAAGAATAGTAATAAATGGCTAGCCAGTATGGAAGACATTTCTGCTCTAGTTTGTGTGTGTTGCCTAATCATACCTTCTCCCAAGCCACTCAGTTGGACTTCACCAAAATATATCCTGCAGGAAAAGGAAAAAGAAAAGGTATTAGGTCCACTGGGGACATAATGCTATACATATCCTTATTCCTTATTTAATTTTATGAGTTGAAAGGCTGGAACTACTTTTGCTCTTTAGAAAAAAACACAAAAGAAGTGGCTAGAATGCCCATCTCAAAAAACCTTCCAGCTACTTCAGAGGAAGACATGTCATGTGACAAGGAAAAGGAAGAGAAAACGGTAGTCTAATCAGAAATTTCTCTTTAAGTTTTTTAAGCCTCAACTGGATGCTAATAAGCAATTCAACCAGTGCTTGCATGTAGAATTTTGGTACTCTTCTCAGCATGGTAGGCAAACAACAATACTTCACAGCCTGTGCTTTATTTTTCTTTCAATGGCTCAGATGGAGGCTATAAGGTGATATATAGCCCAAAGTTCTTTTCTGTCACTGGTCAGTAGTAGTTAAATCCAAATAATTTGAATTTATTATCACTCATCCCTTTTTACCACATTTGCAGCTGCACTGTGCAAGTCTAGAGTCTCTGCTATTTGTATTTCAAATTGGGAATTTCATATTCTGCTTTACCTGTACAATATTACATATTCATGGCCTTGTTTCCTTGAAAGTCTGTAGGCTGGAGTTACCCTGGTTATAGCAAGCAAAGACTTCAGCAGTAGAGACAGCCTGTTGTATACGGTGTATGAAACTTTGATTTCTTTGTCACACCTATAGAACACAAAGGAAAAAATTAGTCTTTTGTTCCCAACTAAGTTGTTTGCTTTTGTTTGTTGGTTGGTTTGTTTGTTTTTTTTTAAATCAAAATTAGTCTGTGCCAATTGTTTAATGTTGGTTGTATTGCCAAAATGATAAAATAAAGCCCCAGCGTGGCTACCTGTTACTGACCAACCAGCTAAGAGTCCTACTTAAATCTAGACACCTGTTGTAGAAGTAATTGTTGAAAAATGCCATGCAGCCTTCTACTAGACAGAAACATCTTTTCACTATTAAAAAGATTTGTCATTACTGAGTATATGAATTCTTGTATCTGAGGAAGCATGCTAGTTGTAATGGAAGAATGAAGAAGTAATAAAATTACTAGTTTATTTTCTTGACACCAATATTAAACAGTTTGACTGCTGCAGTAGACAAAAAGGGGATTTCCCTCTGAAGTGACCCAGGCCACACAGCCAGTATGTGCTCAGTCATCACCATGGACTGAGCAGGCTTCCCCATTTCATCAGCTAAAACAAACACACACACACAAAGTGTGAAGAATGCACTTACTTTTCATTCATTTCTAGACACCAGATTTCCAGCTCCATGGAGTCCCCCTGGATCAGAGAAAGGATGGCAAACAAAGGCTCAATTCAGAACACAAACCTTTTCACATCTCATTAGTGATCATCAACAGCCACACTTCTCAATTAAGACGTTTCTCCTGGTTCCCACTTTTCTTGTAATGCAATAATAGAAAAAGGTGCACTGGAAGTCTCACTGCACAATTAGATCACCTGAGGGAATACCTTCCTCAGAATGGCTAAGCCCATCATGGTCTAAGAAACTTAATTTTGCTGCTCTATCGTTAGTGTGTTTGGCCTCAGATATTTGCAGTGAATTGCTTCTGTTAAACAATGCATTTCTTTTCATTAGCATACTACCCAACTTCATAAATGAAGATATTTTCACATTGTCTTGGACTACAGGGCAGGAGGTCTGGTAGGTGACTTAAGATTCAGGTAAAAAAAAAAAAGGCATCTATTTTGACTCAATTCTTACCTCTGAGGTTTTGAGAGAAATCTCCACACACATAGACCGTCCAACAGCAGGCAGTTGTCCTGCCAGGGCTTTCTTTGCTTCATGAGTAACCTCTGGTATATCCTTGATTGCCAAATTGAACTGCAGAATGAAAGGGATTATTCAATTTTTTTATTTCTTTGAAAAACTGCCTAATGGTACACTGTAGACACACTCATACACCCATACATAACATACTAGGTCAGTGTCCACTGAAATATTTATGAAACAGAAAATTCCCAGATGGGCTGAAGCTTTTCATATTTGCAAATATTTCCTTGGCTGCTAATTCAAATGTTTTTCTTCATCCTGCCATAAAAATCACGTTCCTTTTCACTCGCTTGAGTCTTGTCTTCACCCACAGAGTATCTTGAGTCTCTTCAATTTTAATAAAGCCCATTACTACAAAGTCCTGAATTGCAGAGTTGGAAACTTCTGACAAAATAGAACTCACCACCCCACCCCCAGCAGATCTTGGAAATGCGCCTTAGCTGGCAGGAATGCTGAAAGGTATCATTTATCTCTCCTCTAATCAGCCCTTAAGAGCCCAGAGTGACAAGTTGCATGTAAACAACAACAACCCCCCCACACACCACCAATGAACATAACTGAATATAGTAGTTATTCTGTGAATAGTTATTATAGTCTGCACAAGACTATAACAACTACTTTGCATTCTCAACACACACACACGTGCGTGCATGCGCACACACACAAACCCCATCAGTTATGGAGTTGCTTTAAAAAACATGACTTTACCCAGTCAGAGCCTGTTGGGGAGGATGACGATCGGGTACAGATTTTCTCTCCAAGTCGGGCCTGGACAATTACTTGTACCGTCTGGAATAGAAAGGAAAAGATACACGCTCATGTTCTGAGCTCAGCAGAGCCCTCAGTTCAGAACCTGAGCTAGACAAATTCCAAGTCAAAAAAAAAAAAAAAGAAAGGGCTGACCAGACGTAGAGGAGTTTGCTATGCTAATCTTCAGGTCTAATCAATTTAAATTATTACATGTAATACATAAATGCATTTCAGACAGAAAATAATTTTAAGCTGACCTTTCTCTGTAATAACATGAAGTGATTAAGTCAATTTTGCAATCACGAGTTGCACAGTTTTGGTAATACTGAAACAAAATTTACAACTATATCCTGAACGTGGAAATCTAAATGAAAGTCAGGTTAATCTGTACATTTATAACATAGCCATCGTCAGAGTATCTACTTGCATCTATGTACCAAGTGAGGTCAAATTTTATAATTATGTATCAACATAATTCAAAAGAACATTCTGGTACTATTGCTTTTGAATGCAATATAAAAATTTAGATAGGCTGAAAAGAAAGAGTCCAACAGAAGGTGCTACCTAACAGCTGGATGGTTAGATGTGTTGATAAGAGCCCAAAGCTGACAGAGGTGTGAAGTGCCTATAACTGATTCTACAGCAGGACAATGCTGGGGGAAGGAAGAGGATTTGAAGGTAGAAAAAAGGGGAAAATATGTTTTTCTAGTTATTCTCTGAAATCTCCTAAATTTGACATCAGCTTTTCTTGCTTTGGTCTCTAGCAAAACCAAAAACAACACCCCCAAACCCCAACCTTGTTACTCTAGCCACAGCAAGTATGGCTTTTCTTAAACAAGAAAGAAAAGGCATTTGCCCACAGGAGAAAAAGTTACCTTTAAAGCAAAAAATTTGATGAACTTGTCCAGGTCCTTCCTGTCTTGGGAACTGAGATCAGTGTCCATTGCATATGGCAACCTGAAATATAGCACAGGCATGGGAACGAAGTCTTCCTTCAGCTCTCTGTTTGCATTTCAAGATTTTGAAATATTTTGCCATCAGAAGCTACCTCAAAAGAAATTGTAAGCACCAAAGGCCTCTGCCTGTCAAAATCCTAACATGCTAAGAACTTTGCAGAGTGGGTGCAAGGTATAAACATGCATGAATAGTTTATCTGGTCAGTGCAAAAGACACTAGCAAAGAAACAACAAAGGGGGCTCACAATTAAAACTGGTACAAGCTCTCCAATTTTGCTAGCTTAATTAAGAAAAAAAAAAAAAACCAAAACCTAAACCCAAAACACCCCAACACCACACTGACTGGATTCTATACCAAGCTATTAATCAGACATGGCAGTCTCTGCTTCAGAAAGAATCTATCTTCAGTTATCAGCACTGGTCAAAACCAAGCCAAATTATTTTCTGAAGTCTGAAATTCTAAAAACAGTATTCCAGTGGTATTTCAGCAGATACTGAAATCTATATAATAAACGATTGCTGGAATGGGCTACGCTGCTTCTTTACTTCCAACAAATAGTACCTGCAGTAAACCTGTGCAGCTACAAATTTACCTACAACTGAGAAGATAAATTTTTGCCAAGGGGTAGACCAAAATTCTCTGTTCGCTTCTCTTGAAAGCTCTGACAACAAATACTTAGCTCCCACATTCACCCTGCCTTGTTTTTTCAAAATACCGATTGTTTCTAGCAATACAATGAACTTGCACAGTGTGTGAAGTGAGGCAGGCCAAGGCACTAATCAGATTTCTGTCACCATCACGCCACACAGCCTGGGATAAATCACAATTTTTCTGTCTCTCAGTTTCTTCACGCGTAAGTTAATAATCGTACAGAGACCATGGGGACGAATGCCTTAATTAGCAGCATTAACTGTACTTTTTGCTCATAAGCCTTCAAAGTATTAAATCACTTTTAATTCCTGTTGCTGTTTTTGTTTTGAGACAGCTAATCAGCCTGAAGCAGCTTGTCAAACATCACGTATTTCTGGAACGCGCTGCTCATCACAGAAACGTTGGCGGTCTAACGTCAGTAAGCATGAGCAGCTGCCGTGCACAAGGTTACTCTACTCAGCATTCAATCTTTAAGCAAAGACTGAACTTGCAGCAAGGTACGCTATTTATACAAATTAAAGCTCAGCAGGGCAAAGGGGGTAATAGCCCTGTTCACACAGAAAATATCATATAATCTTTAATGACTACACACAGCCAGAACTTCTATTTAAAATATCTCACTTAATAGCAGTAAATGCCTATTTTAAGTAATGCTCTAGGAGCACCATCCAAGAAGGGCTGCTAGATAAGAGTACTGCAATTTATAGAGCATTTTATAGAGAAGAGTGCTGCTTTCTGAATGACTCGATAAAAAGAAAGCTTGACATCTAATATAGGTGAAAGTTTCTAGGCTACATTCATACTGCATCTTCTAGCGCTGCACTGTTCTCACTACAAATTATAACTTAATTTGAGAAGTCACAACACAAGCGAATCAACATTAGATGCATTATCGAATTATCCTTTGGATATTTTACCGTCCTCATCAAAAGTATTATACTTTCTTTCCCTGCCTTTACCTCCACTAGACAAGAGATTACAGATCTTTTCTACTGGGGCAGGGTGGAGGATACAAAAGGAAGTCAGCACTTAAAAGCGCTAGATGGTTAATTGATGCAGCACTCTAACTTAAAAAAAAAATAAGCTTTTAGCATAGACACTTCCCACTACAAAAAAATAGGCGAGAATGACCTGTTATTATTCTTTTGACTTATCTAAGTAAAGCACTGTAAGAGTTGAGGGGACCCAAGACCTACAACAAAACCTGGATGATATGGGCAATAAAATATTGCATTAAAAAAGTACACCTTTTTCTCAGCGAAGAGAATGCTGATATTTAAATACCAAGAGAAATCAAATTAGTTTTTAATGTGAAAAGAAGCGAGAGGGCATTTCTATGCGACCCCTGGAGAAAGGTGCAAGGAAGTACATACCCTGATGTTGTAGAAGAGCTGTCAAATAAAGTACCTACATTTGCCTTATAGGGCTGGGAAAGATTTCTGGTTATCGACTATTGCAAGACATTCGGGAACTAATGGAAGGTGTTAGGCTCAGTGGTCTGTTAGGAAACGTAACAAAGCAGATCACCAGCATGGTTCTCTGCGCAGTATAGGAATTAGTTCTAATGACTATAAACCCAAATGTCTCTAGAGAGGAGAGAAACAGCTACCACAGCCATGTCTTAGATTCAGGGTTCAAAAAATGAAAGCTTCATGGTTCTGCCCTGCTGCAACAGAATTGGGATTCTTCCTGCAAGATCTCAAACTATCTGTAACATTCATGAAACATTTGGAGAGTCATACTCTTACCTCTCAAGCTCCAAATGCCAGCAACAGTTGACTCACCAGAGCCTAAAGTAGAGCAGAAAGCATCAGGCAAGGTTTCCTGTCAGGAATCTGTAATTTCAGGGGGAAACTGGGACCTTGGAACTCAGCTCCTAACATGTCTAAGGGGTGTCATCTGATGACCACCATCTCCTAAGTTTTGCAGGAGGGCCTCTGGTGATTACCCGAGATCTGCTAAGGCTTAGGACAGTGTTCACCTTTAGAATCATTCTTGGTAAGAGTCAAGAAGGGCCTAGAATTACAGCAAACATTTTATTTACAAAAATGCCTCGGTACCCTCAGGTTAGCTGCCACCAGCTGACCTGAACAGGAAGGAAATCCCTTAAACTTAGTTCCACCAAACCTATTCAACTTCTTGGGTCCTGTAGGCTGCAACGCCAGCACGGCTCCTTGTTAAGTGCCAGTATCCAGGCATATGCTTAGCTCAAGGAAGACGCTGCCTAATTTTACACTGAATAACAACTAGAAGGAAATAACCTTTGGTCTAGGTTAGAAACCCACAGATGACCAATTCCCCCTCAAGTAATCCCTTAAGTAAACTGATACCTCACTGCTTTATCCTTACACATAGGCTGTTCACAGCTAAAAACAAGCATTTTGGCCACACGACTTTTTGCTTGTCTCCCTCTTCCTGCAACATCCATTTTCATACTACTGCCTTTTTTTGTCTGCTTTTGTCTCCACTCTGCTTTAAACAGAAACGTCAGAGACAGATGTTCAAAGGAGAACTGCCACGTGCGGCTCTTTTGACTAAAGCCTTATTTTTTCTCACAAGGTTATGAGGCAGAGAAGAATACTAGGCTTATCCAACAGTTTAACATCTAAGCATTGCGCCTTATACACGCTACCGGTATTTATACTCTCCTTCTCCAAGAAGGGCAAATCAGCGTAAGCTGATGGCAGGCACCCTGTTTGCATGATGCAATGAACTGCAAGAGCCCTCCCCTTCGTGCCTTGGTAAAGCCCAGAGAAACTACAGCTACCAGCCTGCCATGCTCCAGTCTGACAGCAGCAGCCCCGCTGCCTGCAGAGACCTGTAACCCGGGCGCACAACAGGTGCACAGTAACACTTGTGAATACTTGCATTACAGTATGTGTTTCCTACGTGGGAATTTAGCATATACGTCTCACACTCACGTACATAAATGGGGGAGGAGCAGAAGCACCTGACGCACACCAGGCATTATTATGGCTGCTGGGGAAAGTATATACAGGCTGCTTCCATCACCTCCCTCCTCTGCGATTTCACTTTGAGCCATGGCTGCCACCACTTGAAGTCATCATGCTTTCCTTTCAAACAGATATTTACCGATGCAGAGTAATTACTCACGGTTCCTATGCCAGAGTGATATTAAAAAGACCAGAGGGAAGAAACAAGAAGGGCGGTCGCTGTAAGGAGAGGGCTGTGGACAGCTCTCATCCCAGCTGTACGTTCCCAGTTACCTGACTGTGCCCTCCAGACCGGGCTCCTTGTCTCTACCACTCTTCCGAAACTTCTTTGTTAATAGAGCACCCAAATTCAATCTCTGAGAATGTCCTACACGAAGCTCCAGAAAAGCCTCGTTGAATCATGCAGGTAAACAAGAAGCACATGGAAGTTTTTGAAGCGTTTAACAGAGTGCCTTTGATAAATGGGCTTGACTGCCAAGAAAGCTTTCCTAGAACATCCTCTTCAATGACGAAGAAGCTTCACTGCAAGCAGGTATTTTGAGTGCCTTAATAAGCAACTATAAAAAGATCTCCATAAAGACAGCACTCCGTTTCAAGGCTGGGCCTACAAGTCAAACTCCTGTATCCTACAATTACTTAAAATGAATCTCCATTTTGCCTTCTTAGTAGGTTAGTCAGAAACCTGGAGAGAGGGTGAGGGAGAGAACAGTTCTAAATTTTAAGGTGCACCACTCCCATTCTTTAAAGTTTATGGATCTTTTTGA
The DNA here is from genome assembly GCF_900496995.4 of Aquila chrysaetos chrysaetos. Classification (NCBI taxonomy): domain Eukaryota; kingdom Metazoa; phylum Chordata; class Aves; order Accipitriformes; family Accipitridae; genus Aquila; species Aquila chrysaetos. The sequence continues at coordinate 44,737,291 of NC_044005.1, read as the reverse complement.
GGGAAGACTAGAGTAGATTCTAGCAGAAAAACTGTTTCACGTAATATGTTGATAAAATCAAAGGCTCTATAGTAGTTCACTATATGATTAAGTTTTGACTGATAAAGAGGCAATTTTTCCTGCTGATCAGGAAACAGATTTATTTCATAACTGATAAATGACTTCCTAGTTTAGGAAATATCTTACTAAAGCCAGCACTGCCAGCTCCACCAGCTTAAAAACAAAATTAAGTAATTCCTGTTGACCGGCAGTTACATTCTGTACTTCCCTAAGGTCTAAATATGGTGTCAGTCCAAAGGTCCATCCTCTCATTTTGTTTGTCAGGCCAAAGTATACAGACTAAACCAGAACCTGCTTCTACATACCCTGTACTACAACCACCAATATAATCACCAGGTCTCAACTTTTGTGTGAATACATGTTCAGAAAAGTCGGGATTATACAATACCATTTAAGCAAAATAAGGTGATCCTGTATGATCCTTCCGGACACCTAAATACAGCCTGGCTCATCTGAATGACTTGCTTCTTGCCACAAGAAGGAGGGTTCCACCAGGTCAGGCCACTCCTGCAATAATTTGGAGATGCTCTACACTTCATTTGCATAGCCAGCTAATTTTCAGCTAAGACAGTAATTTACCATGTTTTTCCCCCTTACAACGTGCCTAGTCACACCACTTTTGAGGTTTGTAAGTAGGCAGGTTGTAGGCTTAGTCCGAAGTGACCCTTTCCTACCTGTTCACTGACACGGAAGGTGTCCCTGCTCCCACCAAATCGATGGGAATGACTCTGGTGGTGCCCCAAGAGCCGCAGCTCGCCCTAACCGCAAAGAAAGATGCGATGATTTGTAAACCCCTGATCTCTCCTAACAGACAGCAAACTCACGTTACAGGAAAACTAGACAGTGGGCCACGGGGTCTGAAGTTCTACCATTTCGAACAGCCTCCGAAGCGTTTTAAGAGACACCACTTGGAGAGATTTCGGCGGGCCGCATCCTTCCCAGCCTCCGCTGACGGTCCCCAGCCGCTGGGAAAACGAAGCCCAGCCGACTCGGCTCGCAGCAAACCCTGACTTTAGCGAGCAGCGAAGCGAAAGTAAAACGCCGCCGCGGAGCCGCGGCCAAAGGCTTAAGCCCCGCGGCCCGATCCCCTCCCCTCGAAGAACCTCCCGGCGCTCCCACCCCGGCCCCGGCCCGGCCCCGGTACCTGCGCGGGGGCGGCAGTGCTGGCGGCTCGGCGGCTCATCCCGCGCCGAGGCCCGGCTGCCCGAGGGGGGCCCGCCGCCCCGCTCCCCCGCCGTGCCCCGGCGTCTCCTCAGCGCCCCGCCCGGGCACGGGGGGGTCCCCGCGGCCCCGGGCCCGCTAACGCCGCCGTCTCCAAGCCCCAGGGGCCGCCCTAAGGGCTCCGGTCGGCGCCCCTCCTTCTCCTCGGTCCCCGGGGTCCCGGCGCCCGAGGCCGGGGGCGGGGGGGGGGAATCTCGCAGCCGGCCGGCTCCGCGGCGGCTCGTCGCGGGTGTCAGCGCCCGCGGGGGTGCGGGGTCGGGCTGCCGGTGCCCTCTCAGAGCAGCGGCCTGCGCCGCGCCGCCGCCATCGCCGCCGCTGTTTGTTTTCATCCGCTGCGGGCGGGGAGGGAGGGAGGGAGGGAGGTGCCTGGGTGTCCGCGGCGGCACTTTCCACACGGAGCCGCCGCCGCCGCCATCTCCCCGCCCACCCGCGCCGCACCGGGGGCCGGCAGGAGGGGTAACCGGGGCCGAGAGAAGAGGGGCAGCGCCCGCCGTCCCTCCCGCCGGTAGCCTTTTGCTGCGGCGAATCTGCCGCGGGGAACGAGGAGACCTCGACGGGAACGGCGGGGGACCGCCTGGCAAGCGGCCGCAGGCCGGTAAGGGCCGGGGGGGGGGAGGCCGGGGGTGAGTGGGGAGGGTTCCCGAGCCCGGGAAGCGAGCTGGTGGGGTGCACCGGCCTCTCCCCCCCGCTCCCCGGCCCCGTCACGGCAAGTGAATTCCTGCCGGTTGCAGGCCGCTTCCCGCCAGGCAGGGCTGGAGAGTTGTCAGCTCCGCGGTGAGCCCTCCTGCTTTGACCCCCGTGTTTTTTAAAAGCAGATACAAAGAAGTAAAAAGAGTTGCTGGGTAACCTGAGTAAAAGGAAAACGGTAACGGGGTCTGAAAGGGTGACCAGTAAAACCCGTTCTGAGTCTCCTTCCCCTTTGCTTTGTGCAGGTGAAGGCTCTGGGAAAGCTCCGTAACGGAGGAGCCCCAGAGGGCTGCCATGGCCGTACCTATTGCGGTTCTTGACTGCGACCTCTTGCTCTATGGCCGCGGACACAGGACTTTGGATCGCTTCAAGCTGGAGGATGTCACGGATGAGTATTTAGTATCCACATACGGCTTTCCCCGACAGTTCATTTACTACCTGGTGGATCTCCTGGGAGCCAGTCTCTCTCGCCCTACGCAGCGGTCCAGGGCCATCAGTCCAGAGACACAGATACTTGCTGCGCTGGGTTTTTATACCTCCGGCTCCTTCCAGACTCGCATGGGGGATGCTATTGGCATTAGTCAAGCCTCCATGAGCCGCTGCGTTGCCAACGTAACCGAGGCATTGGTGGAAAGAGCCTCACAGTTCATTCACTTTCCCGAGGATGAAGCCACCGTACAGAGCCTGAAGGACGACTTTTATGGGCTGGCAGGCATGCCAGGCGTGCTGGGGGTGGTTGACTGCACCCACGTGGCAATCAAAGCGCCAAATGCTGAGGACCTGTCCTACGTGAACCGAAAGGGTCTCCATTCTCTGAACTGCCTGATGGTGTGTGATGCCAGAGGAGTCCTGCTGAGTGCGGAAACGCACTGGCCAGGCAGCCTGCCCGACTGCACGGTGTTACAGCGGGCAGCCCTTAGAAGCCAGTTTGAAACTGAGCTACATAAAGATGGCTGGCTACTTGGTAAGTCAGTTTTTCATTGTTGTTTTCTGTGGAAAGTCTATTATATATCGGCTCCTTATTGCGTCTAGAGCCTCTGGGCACAAGTGACTTTTGATTGCTTTCCTGCAGATTCCTTGAGATTTGCGATTCAGTTGGGATGATCCTTCTCTTAGAAGTCTAGAACAGTAACTTCCAATCCGTGTTTTATAGTCTGATCATTGTATGTATTAGTTTACATTCATTCTGTTAAGAGCTTGTTTTCAGTATCCTACACCTTTCTAAGCTGAATTATGCAATTTTTAATTCTATGTAGGATCCTAGTCCAGCTGTCTTTCACTGTATTATGTAGTAAATGAATTCTCTTAAAACTCTTCTGTGTTCTTCCAGGATTTCCCTGTGTAAAACTGAATGCCTTTATTTCGTTGTCCCATTTGTAAACCTGAGTTATTGTCACTCTTCCATGCTTTCTCATGCCTTCTGTTTTAGCCAGAGAAATAAGTTACTCTGTACCTGCAGTACCAGAAAACCAAGGGTCAGGAGCTGAAATCTGTGGTTAACTGTAGGTATGTAACGTGTCCTCCTCCTCTTCACTGCTAACAGGTGACAGCTCCTTCTTTCTCCAGACATGGTTGATGACCCCTCTGCATATCCCCGAGACACCTGCTGAATATCGTTACAACATGGCGCATTCTGCCACTCACAATGTCATTGAGCGGACGTTCAGAACCATTCGGTCGCGTTTCCGCTGCCTGGATGGGTCGAAAGGCACCCTGCAGTATTCTCCAGAGAAATCCAGCCACATCATTCTGGCCTGCTGTGTGCTTCATAACATCTCCCTGGAACACGGGCTGGACGTGTGGTCTTCGCCGGCCACAGGACACATGGAACAACCGGAAGAAGAGTACGAGCAAATGGAATCAATGGACTCGGAAGCCTGTCGCGTTCGTCAGGAGCTTTTACTTACTCATTTTAGCTAACGTTGTGACAGAGGGAAGGCCTCTAACGGTTCATCTGGGAAGATATACAGAGCAAATATGCCCCTTCCTCTTCTTTAAGTCTGTAGTGACTAAGCAGATGTGAGACAAGGAGAAATTTCGCTTTCTTCATTTCAGGTGGTATTCTGAACTTCTCTCAATCTCTCCAGAGATGCAACTTAATTGCTACATTTTTACTGTTGTGATGCTTAGAGACCCCCCCCTTTCACCTGACTAACATGAAATCGGTGGAGAAGCTTGGGAAATTGTTGTTGACAATGATGAAAAATCTGTAAGCCTTGCACTGTTTTATAAAGCAACCAATTTGATGCCACTTTGTAAAAACCCTTATGATTTATTTTTAAACGGTATTTCACACAAATTAAACTTCCATGTGGGCTCATGTCTACCATGAATTCACGAGCAGCAAAGCAAAGATTTATCTGTTTGTTTGCAGGTATAAATTCTTGCTAAATACCATTTTGCAGTTTTGCTTATCTCCCCAAACCCAGTGATTCCTCTGAAAGCTGACAGCTGTGTTCTGGGAGGGGTCTGGCTTTTTGCTGGGTACACACTAATGCTTGCACCTACCCAGAAGGTCAAGAAGGGTTGAAGGTTTCTTCTTTCCCAAACAGACTGGAGAGGATGTTAAGCTATGGTCGACTGTCAGTTACTTAACAGATACCGGGAAATGGGCTAGCGAATGTAACTCTAGTTCTCACTGGGTATGTCTGCCACAACAGAAAACTACTCATCTTGTTGGCTGCTATGAAAGAAATGCCAAGGACTGGCTAGGTCACAAAAAGTGAACTGATTGCAAAAGTTCTCCGTGTAGATCACAGCTGAGGTACGGAAAGGCTGCTCTACCGCTGCTGGCAATCTACCTATTCAGTGGAAAAAGATGACTAATGCACGCAGTTGTTGCTGGCACAAGTCTGGGAAGTTTCCTGGCAATGTTCTCTTTCCAGAAGATGCAAGTGTTTCCAAGGAACTCTTGACAGCAGTCTGAGAAAATTTTGTTTCTTAGATTTTAATTGTTTACTGGGCAGAAAAAGAAACAGAAGTGGTAGGGAATGCCGAATGCTGCAAAAATGTAGCTACTTAAAGTAGCAGTGCAACCATCTGGCATGCCAGGTCTGTGTTCTTTCAGAGGAAACGAGCCTGGATCATGCCCCACGTTTGAAGAAAGTACGGGACATGTTTCTAAGCGTAGGATGGAGATGCAGGATTAGGTATAGTCCTGTCAGGTTTGCAATGGCAGTAAGCACTTACTGTCTTACAGAAAACCAAGCGTGCTTTATGATGTACAAGCAAGATGTTTTCATAAGACCTGATGAGATCTGTAAAAAATTCTGTACAACCATCTCAGATGTAACTCTGTTTTCTTTATGCGTCTTCCCCGAGTTATCACCTAAGAACTATTATTGCTCACTGTGCCAAAAACCCTGCTCCTTTTACCTCGGAAGCATACAAGAATTGTTTTCTGAAAAAAAAAAAAGCATTTTTAAGCTAAGAGCTGCTGCCGTACGTGGTCCCTGATGGCTCATAATCATATCTGACAGACTATGCTAAAAATACTGATCTTTAGACCTAAACACCAGCAGACACTGAATGAGCTGTATGGGTGACGCTAAGGTCAAGTGAGTCTTGGACACGTGTAGGTACAAACACTGTCATGTAATAACGAGCCGGAGTTTCTCAACTTATACTATGAATAGCTCTTCTCAGCATGTGCTGAGACCAGAGTGAACTCAAAGTGGAGGCACTTCCCGGAACACGTTTGCTGCTGCTGGGTTTTGCCTTCTTTCAGCCACTGTCACCTCTGGTAGAGTTTAATTTCAAAACTCATCTCACTGCTTATCAGTTTGGGAAAAAATCTATCAGGCCACATCACACAAAACCAATCCAGTCAAAACTACTGTTCTTCCTTGAGCCAGATGTCAGTACCCTTCAGTTCACCTGGGAGACAGAACTTCCTCATCTAGAGAACAGTTTGCCTGCCCCACGTACTCCTAAGCAGCTTCCTTCAAAACAATTAATTTAGATTTTTCTCTTTCCCCTTGGGTTTAAGGCCATATTTAAATTTGACAGCTGAGATTCATGTTTCTTTCCTGCTTTCTGGCTCCTCTGTACTTTCACCTCATCTTGCCAGCTGCATTCTGGAGTACTTAAAACTTTGCGCATTGTCAGAGCTTTGAAAAGTAACGTCTACCCTGACCATGTAATGTCCGATAATTCTCAATCATCTATTGGAGGGTGAGAGTGACTGACTGTCCGAGGTATTGCAGTTTTCCCTACTTGACTAAATTCCTTGTAAAATCCCATCACCAGCACTTTTCAGTTTTCCCGTAAAATACCTCCTTGGAAGACTGTCTAGCCGTGCTGCAGGCTGCCCTTGCTCCCTCCAGTCCTGTGTATTACAGCAAATCTCAAGCCCTAAACTTCACCTGTCCGGGCCTTTTTACTTTTTTTTTTTTCCTTCTTCTCTCCCCCCCCCCCCCCCCCCCCCCCCCTTGCTGATTTACTGGCACAAAGTGCCCTGGCTTGCTTAGATTTTCCTTCCAGCACCCAAATCCCCCCTCCCCGAGGCTCTCACTTCTCCAATACAGGTGATGCAGCAAGACGCAGCAGCTGGGACTGCTGCCCATTCCCTCTTCCCAGGGGCCTGAGTACGTGTTGTGGGTCCTCGCCGCCCACGCCCTGGGAGGTCGATATATAACGATAAACAACGCCCTGCTACTTCAGGGGAAGACTCTTTCCAGTTACATCTCATCCGAGACCCTGCTCTTTTTCTCTCCAAGCGTCTTTCACGCCGGAAGAGCAGGCGAACGCCCGCGGTGCCAGGCCCGGCCGCAGGCCCGCACAGCCCCGAAGGGTTTCGCGGGGGCAGGCCGCGGCCTAGGCCGGCACGCCGTCGTTTTTCCCTTGACCGGGTGCCTGGCACTGCGCGACTCTCGGCCTCCACCCGCAGCCGTCCTGTACCGGCGGGGAGACCCGGGCACCGGGAGGCGACCGGGCCCGGCGGGGGCTACCCGCCGCCCTCCGGGCTCGACTCGTCTCGCCTGCCCTACGTCACCCAGGCGCCGCACGGCACGGCGGTGAAAGACATCTTCGCTCGGCTGGCCGGGCCTGGCGGCGTTCTAGCTTCGGCTGCTCGGGCCTTGGTACCGCTCACGGGCGCCGCTCTTCGGGTCCGACTCGGCGCTCGGCTGGCTCGCCTGGCCGGAGCTCGGAGCGGCGGCGGCGGCGACGACCGAGCGCTGGGGGCCGCTCCTTCCGGGCCCGGCCCTGGCCCCGGCCCTTCCGCACCAGGTAGGCTCCGGGCCTACGCGCCCGGCCCGGCTCCAGGACAAGGGCCGCGCCGCCGCCGCCGCTCCCCGGGCGGGCGGGAGCGGGGCCGTCCCCGCGGCGGCGCCCCGGAAGGTGGCGGGGCACCTGCCCGCGCTGGGCCGCCGCTGGCGGGCGGAGCGGGGCCGGGCCGGGGGCCCGGGGCTCGTTGCCGGGGCCTTTGTTCGGGAGCTCCCCGACCGCGGCCTGTGTGGTGGGGGTGGCGGGGGGAAGCGGGGAGGCCGCGGCGGGAGCCGGCGGGCCGCGCTGCCCCGGGCCGGCCCCGGTGCCGGGGTCCGGGAGGGAGGGGAAGGGGAAAGCCTCTGAGGGAAGCGGCTCCCGCGTTCCTAAAAACCGGATTTTTTCGTACCCGAGAGGGGGTGCCTTGAGCTTCCCTCCCGCTGCTCCCCCAGAACGGGCCGGGGCGTCCCGGCCCCCGCCGTCAGCTGGGTAAGGTCACGCTGCGTTTGAGGGCTGCTCTTCTGAAATAATAAATATTTTTTGTGGTTGTTATTGTTTTTTTCCGGCCTCAGCCAAATAAAACGTGAAGTAAGTGTTGTCTTCTTGATCTCTCCTTCTGTTTTCCATGGTGTGTTGCAGAACGCTCGCTTGTGAAAGTAGTATTTCGCATAAAATGCGTTCGTGTGTGCCTCTAGTGCGATGACACTCGATTACCCCTTTTCTTGTGAGGGAGCACACACCCAGTTAATTCACTAGCTATGGAAACGTTTTTGTTTTCACCTACAGTACTCCTCCAGACAACACATAAGTTTCTGTAGTGCTCTTTAAGTTTTTTTGAGATTTCTTCTGGTTGTGTCAGCGCCATGCTTTCTGCTGTCTTTGGTGAGCAATTTTTGCAACATGATTCCTGCACCAAAACGGCATTTCATCTTCAAGAGATGTTTTAGATGGTTAAGCGTAATTTTTCCCAATACACACTTTTACAGTACCGTTCTGTTGTAAGAGACCTATTCAATAATAGCTAGTATCTGGGCGCAAGCTAGTTCTCGGGAAGAAGAGCGGTGTGAATGTAGAGTCCGTATAAATATGTTCAGGAAGGGTGCTTAGTGCTGCTCAATTTTCACCTCTGTATGAAATGTTCTTAGATCTTTACATCAAAACCTAGTGTGTTTTTTCCATATTTGTCCTTGTTTACTGCCCCACCCAGTTTGGTGTCCTCTGGCTTCTTTGCCTTTGCCACTCCCATCCTCTTTCAAATTGCTAATGGGAATGTTAAAATGGGACCTAAGAATGACCTGCTGGTAACCTATGCTTACTGTCAATCCATGACCGGACTGTTTTAATTTTGTTGTTGAGTCGGTTTTCAGAATGTGATATAGGGTTAAATCCAGGCAGATTTGAATGCCTTATGGGTGACATAGGCAGCAGTACCTGAAATTCTCTGCTAAATTTAAAATGCTTGTTTGTATTCTGAAAGGCCCTGTAATGCGATTTCTAACATTCATAACTCTTCAGTATAGCCAGTTTACTAGTTCTGTAGTCCACAATTGGTGTTGCTGTAGATAATTTTATTTTTTGTTTCAAATCGGTCCATTTGTATTTTGACAGTAACGAATAAGTATCTTGTACTCATCTGTTGATTTGTGGCAGCATGGCTGTTAATGATTATGGCAGTCCATTAGCATTTATATTTATTCTAATAATTGGAATGAAAAATACATTTGGATCCAAATATCTGGACTTGCCTTTTCAGATTCAGTTGCTGGGGAGTTTATGCAGAATGTTTACTTTGCTGACAGCTTCTTCTTAGTTTTCTTTCTTTTGCCCTTCTCTGAGTCATAACTGACCCTCCAGATTCTTGTTTGGTTGTTTCCTACTTTTCCATTTTCTGTGCAGCACTTTTATGCAGCTGTAACAACCAGTTATAAAGAAGGCAAGCAATGATACTGTCTGCTAGTATCCCTTTGCTGTAAGTTAGGCATTTGTATACTTACCCCTTTTTTTGTGTCATAATTTTTCATGAAACTTCTGGAAAGTAACTTTAGTATATTTTATGCCATGATTAGCAAGCTAACTGAATTCAAGGCTCTTACAAAGTTATTGTTGATGTTAATACTTATTAGTGCTTTTAATACAAATAGTGTTAAGGTACTTCCCCCCCCCCCCCATTGAGTTTGTATTATTGGAGACCTGATAAAGGGCATAGTGCATGTTAATAGTTACCTTGTGTGTTTTGTGTTAGTAGCCCTGCACTAACCTAGCAGGGAGTGTGATAGAAACAAAATATTAATGAGGTGAGGACAAAAGAATTGTAGTTTTCAAAAGCGAATAACAAGGTGATGTGCAGTGGAAGAAGATTAATATTAGAAATAGTTTAATGGGAAATTGTTAAATGATATAGTAGTCACTTAATGAAAGACCAGTTGATTGGGTTGTTTAAAACAGGGGGAAACCTACTTGTCTGCCTCTCGGGACTTGTTGGTTGTTAAGAGCTCTTGACTAGTAACTGTTTGTTGTCTCCAGTTTTTGTAAACTGTTTGTTGAAGATGTGCAGGATGATGAGGTGCCAGGCCTGAGCGTGGAGAGAATCATCTTAATCTATGTGCTCGCACAGCTCCACTTCGAATGTTCTCAGTGAGGTCTTTTGGGTTGTCCCAGCAGAGCGATTCCTGCTGCCCTCTTCCTGCTATGTAGCACTAATTCTCCACCTTGTGCAGCATAGAACTGCTGAGAGGAGTCTCTGACCTGTGTTTTGGACACTTTCCCCCCTCCCCATGTATTTTTCCCGCAGCCTCAGTCCAAGGCCATGAAGGGAAAGGGTGTCAAGAATTGGGTGTTTCTTTGTTCAGAGTCTAAGTCTTTGTCTCCCACCTCTTCTTTAGTTCTGATACATCTGTGCATGAAGACTTCAGCTTCTGTGTAGGTAATTTTTGCTTTTTTGGCTTGTTACCTTATTTGATTATTTCCATGTGAGCAGGAAATTATACAAACTGCATTTTTTAAAAGTATGTTCTCGCTTCCAGTTGCTTTTTCTTTATTACTTGGATAAGGTGCACATGCCTTAAGTGCAGCCTTGAATGCATAAAATATTTTGTCTTCGTCTTGTGGATACCCGATGCTGCTTCTGCTACTCTCTCATGTTGGTGCTCCCAAATTTCTCTTGTGTGTATGGTGTCACTAGGGGGCACTTGGCTGTGGCTTTTGAGCTTGAGGAACCTTGATGTGACTTTTAATGTAAATGCTGGGATTTTGAATTGAAAGTTCCTTTACTTTCCTATCTAAATGAGAATAATTCTCTTAAGGGGTTAATCGGAATTCTATGTGGCTCTGTTTGTCTCTCTATATTACTCCAGTTCTCTCTTTTCTCTCTGTCCCTCATTTCCTGCTGTGTACAGTACTTGGCAAAACATGCCATGGTCTGAGTATGGAATTGGGGAAACTGGCTCTTAATTTTCTGGATCTCAGTTCTGCTGTTTGACTTATCTTACAGCTTTGTGAAATTATATTTATTCTCTTCCTATCTTCTGGATTGGAACTAATGTCTCTCTTCTCAAAAATTCATTATGTGGAAATTGTAATAATAGTGGTGAAAGTGCTCCATATTCTCATTGGTAAATGAAACTGTCAGACTCCAGACACAGCTGATCACTTTTATTTTTATTACTTCCCTTTTTATATTTACCGTTCATTTTCTGACCTTTAGGAGTTGATAGCTGCAAGCTTCTCTTCTACTTCCTCATCATTTTGATGTAAATAACTATCAATTTAAAGTACTTCTTTTGACCTGCAAAGTTATCTTAAGAGTATTATAGCTCATTTACTCCAGACTGGGAAGACAAACTAAGATTCTAGTGGCAATCAGGTCCCTGTTGCAGTCATATAGGATCTTGAAATGACAATGTACTATTGACATCTTTGTAATGTAATTGAATTTCCTGAGCTGTTTGTGGTTTCAATTTAAAACATGGCATTGAATTTTTTAATCATGAAGCACTAATACAAGTTATTTTTCTTTAGGAATCTTGTTCTGATTTATGTGGAAGTGCTTAGAGTTGTGGATACACTGCTCTAAGTTGTATCTAGTGCGTCTGCAGAAGATGTGCTTTGGAATTACTTTCCAAATATCTCTGGCCTTAATCAAGGGAAAACTTCAGCTTACAGAATAATACTTTGGGGAATATCTTAAAAACTTTGAAGACTAAAACCAGGGCCATATAATGAAATTGTCTTCGTGCTATTAGTTTTAGACTCTGTTGCATAGTTGCATCATAAACTTACTTTCTCTCCTCCTAAGGCTTTTTTTAGTGTTTTGGTTTTTTTTTTTTCCATATTTAAGGGCACTTAGTTGAAGACTGGCTTTGTGCTCTAATGTCAGGAATCTGCATAATTCTAGTGTCTTAAATTAAGCTGCTTTTGTTTTTTTAAAAGCATAATCAGGGACACAGAAGTAGAAAAAGAGTGAAAGAATGGATTCTAGTTTTGCTTTTTTCATTGTTTTGATTAATTATGCTTAAGATAATTGTTTGTTATACCTCTGTGGACTATTTTTGTTTGTGGGATAGCCTTGTCTAAAGATTCCAGTGCAACATAACTTTATTTCCAATTTTCTGTTCATTCAAATATTGCCACAAGATAACTTGAAGTTGTCTCTATGCAAAACATTTTCTGGGTTTTTTTTTTTTAGTTTTTAACCCAAGAAGAGCTAGAACCTCTGAGAACAGTCATAAAGCTCATATGGAAGTACCATAGGGAAGACATGTACTTCCCATAAGGAAAGACAAATCATGTTGTTTCAGGAAAATGTACATATGTAGCTGATCAGGTACATTGTCAGAAATTCATGTGGCCCTGTCGCTTAATACTGAACATAGTCCTCTTCCTCCAACACTTGTCTTAAGTTTTGATCCGTGGAACTATTCTGGATATGAGTAATGTCACCCTTTTCTTACTGATTTTGTCGTTGTTATAGCATTGTTCAAATTCCAGTGCTACATAGTTCGATTACTTACCGAACTAGGACTCTTTGAGTTGTCTTGTTTAGCTGAGTTGATGCAGTGTAAACAGGGCAAATCAGCTTTTTTGTTTTGGTTTTGCATGAACTTTATTTTGCTCAGTCTTTCAAGTGGACACATGAAAAGGGTTAGCGGGAATGACATGACACGTGGTATGAATGGAATCAATATTTTTAATAAAACTGCCAGTAGAATTCAGGTCTTCTATCCGGGATAGCGTTTCTGGGGCTTGTTACCTGGTATTGTTTTGTGCAATTTAGGAAGGTGTTGGCATCATAATCCCTGTATTGCAGAGGTGGGGGAAAAACTTGGAAGCGTAAACAAGGGAACTAGAAAGTCCCTGGAGCTGTGTGATTGCATACATACATTCCAAATGATGTTTTAGGTGTCTGGTTTGTTCTTGGAGATCTCCTGTGTGTGAGTCTCAGAACCAGGTTTTATTGCTTTATCAGTGAAGCTCCTGTAAAAGAGGGAGGGGCTGTGTAGTCTGTAGTCATTGGCAAGATGATCTCTGACTGTCTTCAGTATGTTTTCTTCCAGTGTTTTCTTCTTTGCTCTTTTGAGCTTCTGAAAGACATAGGGGCCTTGATAAAGCAATTTGCCTCAAAATTAACTGTGTAAGATACAAGGGAAACTGATTTGTTGTAGAAAATACTTTGAGGAAATAGTGTGTCTTGTGACTACAGCCTACGTGAGGATCGCTGGCAGTGAAGATAAAGCATTTGGGCTGTACTGCTGCATACGCTATTCTCACACCTGTCTGATGATCTTCTGATTGTTCTTGGAGAACCCACCCACATGTACAATAGTGGGAATGCTAAATTATTACTAATATTTATCAAATTACTAATATTTATTAAATACAATAGAAAATACTCTTGAAATCTTTAATATCTTGCTGATATTCAAAGCCTGAGATGCTGCAGTTTAATTTGGAATAAATGAAATGGCATGCTTTATTGTTAGTGCTGGACACTTTGCTTAAGAACAGACATTTTGAAAACAGAAGTTACTGGCTTACAAGATAGGTGGGCCCATGGCCAGATCTGGGATAGTTCCGAGTACTAATAATCTGTTTCTCTTCTTTTCTAGAGACAAGTTTGCTTGTGTTTTTGCAGGTCAGTGACATGCCTCATTGTTCACAACAGTTTTTGTTTTGTTTTGTTTTTTTCCCCCATCTGTGTTCTTTTAATACAAAGTATAGAGCTTGCACTGGCCCATAACCTGTGTGGATCATATCCATTTTGCAGTCAACGCATTCTGGAAGTCTTAAAACTTGACAAAAGAACTTTGAGACAGAAACTACCAGCACATGCTTTTTTCCTCTCTGGTCTTTTCTAGGGAAGCTTATACATGCATTCTCTCTGTGGATCCCAGATTGCAACGCCTGAGGCAGCTTTTATAGTTCACTTAATGTTGCCTCTTTCTTCATCAGTCACTTGAGACTTGGGCAGCAAAATTGAAATTATTTGGACATTTGTATCCTTTGGATAGAACTCCTGTTATAAATAGCATTTATTGATTGCAGCTTTTTTTTCTTTTCCTTTTAAACACTGGTAGATCTGTTTACACTGTTTCTGTACACACTCATCAAGAAAGGCTTTTAGTGTTGGGCTCAGCACGCAACCAAGAAGTCATTCAGAGTGGCAATAGATTTGTAGTCTGAGAGCTGAAGGCCACATGAAATAACTTTTTTTTCCCCAATGGAGAACTGAATAACATTAGATAGTACTCCGATATTCTTTGTATCAAAGCCAGCAGTGCTCCCCGAACAGTGATAGAGGAATCTCCACAAAATTAATAGTGCCAAAGATGTGGGTGGGTGGGGCATGTTAAGAGATGGGACCATCATCTCTGTAAAGTGCTAAAGTTTCTAGTTGGCACGGTAAACCACTGCATAATGCATAAAATATCTTGACATCCTTTCTATATGGCGATTTGAATGTGCTACTTTTTATTCCTCTTCTCTCCCTACCTTTTTGTCAGTGTTTTCATGGGGTCCTGTACCACTATGAAGTTTACAAATTTGCTGCTTTGCTTTGGTTTTCTAGAGGTTCAACATCTGTAAAAGTGACAATTACAAATTAGCTTATATTGCTCTGAGGCTGGGAATTCTTAAGGCTTCTTCGAGGACAGCTGGCACAGAGCAAGTAAAAGGCTTGGGGTTGGGCTGTGTAATGCTCTTTCCAAAACTGTAAACAGCCCAGCATGCTGTCCTGAAATGCCCTGAAGGGGGAAAACTGTTAAGGAAACAAAGCTGCCAATTATAGAAAAATTTCTGACTCTCCACTTTCAGAATTTCTGTGGTGCCCTGGACCGCATCCAGGGCATCAGCTAATCTTCCAGTTGTTGGACTCCACTTTTGGTCATCCTGATTACAAAAAAACCCAAAAAAACCCCCAAACCAAAACACAAAAAAAATCCCCCAACAAGAAGAAAACAGAAAAATACCAATCCCTGAGCAGTTCCTTGTTTTGGTGGTCAGCTGTTTATCAGTTGTGATAGCATGGGTATTTGTAATAGAAGCTGTTACTGAATCAGTCCACCACTTGCCTGGACAGGTTTGATCTAGTGAGCTGCAAGTTTCTTTATGGTGAGGCCCAAGAAGTATTTTCAAACCCACTGCATTTCATTTAAACTTTGTTAGTCAGAGGGCTACTGAGTAGCTATAAATATGGTTGGTACTTCCATGGTTTATCTGCTAATGGTATTTAATAACATGCTGTCGTTATTTGGCTTCTTATATTTGAGCAAAATGTTTGGAGTTGGTGGGTATCTTTACTAGATTAGAGAAGGAACTGGCTCCTTTTAAAAAAAAACAACAACAACAACAAACCCCCAACACTCCCCCCCCCCCAAAAAAACCCCAAAACCCAAACCAAACCTGAACACGTGATCCAATAATAAGGTTAAAGGCTTCCTGCTAAAGTGAACGAAGGTAATGCCCATGTCTGCACTGCATCTATTTCTCCATCTGAAGGCTCTAATTTTCTTTGCCAGTCTGTAGTGTTCCTGAATGTGTCACCAGCTAGTGGAGAGCAGTTACTGTATTCAAGCTAATTCAGATAAAGGAGTAAACTTTCCCTTTATGAGGCATGGATAAAGCTTTGCCCCCAAAAGGATCCAGGGTAACATTGGAGTGCGAGCCCCACTCAAGAAGGATGCATTCGGTGTTTTCTGAAGAGATCCCAGCTTTTAAAAATGTTGAGCAAGTTAGCAGGGTACTGTATAGACATTCAAGCCCTGAGTTTCTTTTCTTTTCAAATGGGATGAAGGGGTGAGCCAGAAGAAGCTGAAAAAATGAGGGACAGTCCCTGAGGGAAAAACATCAAGTTCAGACATGCTCATGAGGCTCACATATGAAGTATTTGTTATAGCCAAATTAGTTCAAGAAATTAGTACCCATCTGCAAAGATTTAGATAAGCTGTCCTAAGGTAAGTACTTGATTTTATATAGTGAAGATGACTTAGTCTTTCAATAAGGCGAATACAAGAGGTTCACTAACTGCAGTTGCAGGTGTTATCTGTTTCTTTATTTTACAATATGTAGATTTGCCTGTGGCATAAATAAACATAAAGATGTTTGTTAAACCTCTTGATTTTCTTGTTGCTATTGTACTTCAGGGAACATTAGTCCTTCTGATAGGTCTGAAATGTTCCCAAGTTGTCAGAGCTTGTTTTTTCTCATGAGTAATTATGTTATCCTGCTTGTAAATTACCAAGATCTCTTAAGTTATTTAGGTTGTTTGCCCTTTACAGCTATCAAAAAGCTATTCCAAAGCTTAATGTTTGAGATCTCTTCAAACTTCCAGCTTATTCCAGCTGCAGATCTGGTCTTCCATTTGTGTCCAGTTTATATGTTTATCCTTGGGTTGTTGTAGTCCTTACTCCTTGAATGCACCCGTATAGAATATTCAGCTACTGTTTTCTTACTTTTACTAGGTGAAACTAGACTTACAGTTTCCTCCTGTAAAATAGGCTTTTATTGCCTGTATCATTCTGAGCTGTCCTTCCCCTCCATGCTGCTTACTGTCAGAATCCAGTCATTTCTGAACATGGGTGACTGGGGCTGTTTGCAGAATCCAGATGAGGATTTATTAGCATTTAGTGAAAAAAGATTTTTGGTTTGGTGATTTTGTACTGTGCTTTTGGCTGTATCTACTCCAGTTATCCTTGTTCTAGTTTTTTGGGTCTGGGCTTTTTTAATCTGTACAGTTGCTTTTGAGAATCCGCTTGCAGCAATGATATCTTTAGTTTTTATGTTGCTTTCCAGTAAGGCTTTTATTTTGCAGAATAATTCCTACCTAATGTTTGGCTGACTTTCACAGATTCTTGAAAGAAGGCTTGTTTTACACTGTGGAGTTTAGCTTCTCTAAAATAGATGATCCCCATGCTGTTCACATTAAGCATCAGGGAATTTCCAGCTAGCTTGAATTTCTTTGTGGTGAATTTCTTTTCTAGGAAGATGGATGCCTTTACTTGTTCATCACTTCAGTACCCTTTATTGTACTTTTACAAATGAAAACTGGTCTGCTTTATTAGAACTCATTTTGCTGGCTTATCTCTTCAGACAGCTCCTCCCTGTAAGCAGCAGCTGTCTTAAATCATCTGCTCAGGAGGTGTTTTTAGGGAGAGTGGAAGGAAAGAAAGGTTTGCTAATGACCATTCTGAGTTCTGTCATTTAACAATCCAGCTCTTCTTGTGTACGCGAACCTTTTTTCCCTGTATGTGTGTTTTTTGCTTTAAGTTGCTACTTCCTTCTCTACTGAATATTGATGGTGTTGTTCAGTGTAACATGAATTGAGGATTTATCTTTAGATCTTTAGGTTCTAAAGAGATGACAGAGTAGTATGCGCGCTCTGCTTCGATTAAAAGGTAACAGCATTGCAGCAGCATTTCTTGGTTTATGTATCCTAAGAAACTTCTTGTTTCTGGAGAGCTTTTGGTGGCAAACTCCAATATATATGAGACCATTCAAAAGCTGTGTAACTTGGTTGCTGTCAGGGTCACTATATTTCGTTCTTTCAGAGAACTAACTTTTTCTAGAAAATGGTATTAATGCTTTCCTTAGCAGCTCAAAGTGTGCTAAAAGCATTAATCTTTGCCATTGTGCATTACTTGGGTGAACTGTTGTTCTAAGAGCAATTTAGGTGGAAAGATGTGCGCACAGGTGAAATGAATCATGATGGAGTTGGCCAAGATGCCACTGCAGTGTAAGGTTTTGGTCTGATACATGGTTGTTTTCATGCATTGTAAGCTATTGTGATGGGGTTGGAAGTAATTTGGACTTGAGGTCTATCAATCATCCGACCTTTGCAGTGATAATAATTACTATTACTGAAATTTGAATAATTCCCTGGAGACTTCTCTGTCATATTATCAATTTTTTAACACTTATACTCCAGCTGTCAGTCACCCTTCCCAGATAGGACCTAAATCTTCAAGGTGTGAAAAGACCGTCTCTTCATAAATCTTTTTTTCTTTATTGCATACAGCAAGAGACAGAGGGAAGGGAAAAGGTTTCAAGGCCAATTTTTTATTCTCTGTAGGTGTGGTATGCCTAGGGCATGTGTACAAGGAGAGGGCTAAATGCTTTCAAAAACCTTTCAAACTAATCATTGGCTGCAGAAATGTCAAAATTGGGCCTTGATAATGGAAGAAGGTAGCAAAGGCTGCAGGAGAGGATAGATTTTTCTCTTAAATCTAGTCTTTTGGGATTTAAAGCTCTTACTTCATCTACGAGATAAAGGTAGAAGCTGCCTTCCTTATCATTCTCTTCTCTTTCTAGGTTTCCATGAAGATAAACAATTGAAATGTGGATAGCCCATTTGTAGCTTGGTGGTGGTTGTCATCTGGAACCTGCTGGTGTCTCCTCCCAGTAGTTGGTGTAACGTTGGCTGCTGAGAGCCATGAAGGTTGTACCGGAGAAGAATGCTGTCCGCATCCTGTGGGGTAGGGAACGGGGTACCCAAGCCTTGGGTGCTCAGCGGCTCCTGCAGGAGTTGGTGGAGGATAAAACTCGATGGATGAAATGGGAGGGCAAGGTAAGGTTGTGGGATAGAGGTGCATAGCTTGATCTTGGAGTGGGGGAAGGGAGGCAGGGATTTGAAATAAATTGTCTCGTGATTGTACATTTGATGTGTTACACTTGATATGCTCTCTGGCTCTGTTCAGTTCCTGCAGTGATGTGATACTAGATATGTTCCTGCAGCGGGTTCCCCTTGTTGTCTGTGTGGCTTACAGTTAAAGTATGATCATATGACACTTGCAACACTTCCTGCTTTGTTGGCTTTTTCAGAAAGTTGAGTTACCAGACAGTCCACGCTCCACCTTCTTGCTGGCGTTTAGTCCAGACAGGTAATTAATTCCTAGTTCGTTCCCTGTTTCAGCAGTCTCCTTACACTTACAAAAGTGATGGAGGCTTGTGCCCGTTGAGTTGTCCAGTCCTGAATAGCTGAGTGAAACTCCTGGTTCCTGACATGCATGGATGGAACGTGCACACCTTCCTAATCTCACAGCTTCGAGCATAGTTGGTGTTTTAATTTCTGAGGTACCCAAGCGATGTATAGTTCTAAGGAAAAAGGATCTGTGCGGCCACCGTGGGATTTCATAAGAAACTTGAGGGCGTAAAGGGTGTTTTAGCACAACATGCCAAGTGATGGGGCACACCCACTGGGTTACCTAGCACTAAAGAACAGAGCAGAATGATGCGTGTGTTGGAAGCAGAAATGGAGGTGGGATCTCTCTTAGTGTCACTTGATTTGACAGTGGTCAAGATGGTGTGGAGAATTGGGAATATTTATTTGCCCCGAACTGTCACTCAGGAGTTCCTTCTGAGCTGCACGTTCACTCTGACTTTCAAGGTCAAGTTTGTGCTTGCAGATCAGATGAGCTCATGTTTGCATGGACCCTGAAATCTGGCTACAGGAAGCTTTGTGGCGATTGCCAAAACAGTAGCCTCTTACCCTTTGAGGTCTGTGTGGGAGAGCTGCTGGGTTAGGTGTGAACAGACCCTGTTGAGATGAAGCTAACCATGGTTTGGTTTTGCTGTACTGTTCTCATGCTGACGTTTGTCTTGCCTTCTTCATTCCCAGGACTCTAATGGCTTCCACACATGTGAACCACAACATTTACATCACAGAGGTGAAAACGGGCAAGTGTGTTCATTCCTTGGTTGGACATCGCCGCACTCCCTGGTGTGTCACCTTCCATCCCACCATCCCGGGCCTCATTGCTTCAGGATGCCTAGATGGGGAGGTTAGAATTTGGGATTTACATGTAAGTCTTTCCTGAAACATATGTGCCTTTGGTATTTGGTGGGTGGTGACTTTTTTTGTCTGAGTTAGTTTCCCAAATGTTGCCTGGTAAGAGAGCTGTTGGGAAGCTTTGCTGGGACCTGTCTCTAAAAGCATAGAACAGACCATAGCCATCCTCTTCTGTCTAGAGAGGAGGTGACAGATTCTTCACTCCGTCCCGCCAGGTGGGTCATGTTCCTCAGCCATGCCTGTTCATTTGATTAGAGTGGTACAGATAATGCTGGAGATCTTTGTGCAAAGTGCCTGTTTAGCTTATGTGAAAGACATGCCATTTTTCATTCCACTGAGCATAGCTGAACTCTTCAGTAGAGAAGCTGCTGCTCTGCCAGTTCTACCTAGTCTGGTGATTGGCACAGAGACAAAATACATATACTTACCTGGTTGCTTTGAAATGCAGTATTTTTACAGGCTGCTTGAGACACACTTAAAAGAAAATACATCTATGGTCATTGTTACAAGTAGTGTTATGTTCTAGACATGACCCATGACCTCGTATGAGAGCAGCTGCTGTTGTTGCCAAGAAAGCATGTTACTTCCATGCTCTGGGCAGAGTCTTGGAGAGATGGCATGTATATGGAAACCTAATGATCTCAAACTTTGTGATAAACTGCTTGTGATTCTTGACTCCTCACTCAGGGTGGAAGTGAGAGCTGGTTCACAGATAGCAACAATGCCATTGCATCACTTGCTTTTCATCCTACGGCTCAGCTCTTGCTGATTGCAACTGCCAATGAGATACATTTCTGGGACTGGAGTCGTCGGGAGCCTTTTGCAGTGGTGAAAACGGCTAGTGAAATGGAGCGGGTCAGGTGAGTTCCTGTTTCTGGGGGAGGAGAACACTCGTATGTGAAAGATGGTCAGATTTGGGGAGTGTGGGGGGTTCTTCTGGCATGCTGCACACTCTGAACTGAGGCAGCGGAGAGAAGCATTGAGTGCAGCTCCTTGGCTCAGCTGGTAGAAAAACAGTTCTGTGGGCAGGAAAAAAAGTAGTTGGAAATAATAGATCAGCTTGGTTGTTAATATTTGTAATCAGAAGTGTGCCCAATAAATCCCCAGAATCTACTTCATGTTCATTTGTAAGCTTAGTAATTAAACCTATCAGCCCTAAGGATGAGAGAACCCAGAAGTTGCTGGAAGAGAGCGCTGAACTACTACTTTGGTGCAGTTATAGAGGAAACTGCATTGCTGGAAACTTGATGCCTTCTTTTGAGCAATTTAAAATAAGACAGTGATGTAACATTCAAGGCACATTAATCTCTCCCTTTGTACCAAATTCCAATTTGTAATATATACGTACATATTCCTTAAAATTTCCTAGCTATTTCAATTGATACAGCAATACTTGCTTCCAGCTTTTAACTTCTGTATAATGTTGCTGTGGACTATAAAATAGCTGCAGTCTTCAGCTAGATAAGTATGCTTTCTTCTTCTTAATGCATAAACTTTTTGACATCCTTCAGAAGATGATGATGGTAATGTAGTAATGTTCTCATTGCAAATATTTCGTATGGGGTTTTCTTCCCTGCTGTGTCCAGGTTCCTGTGTCAATGTGGAATGTGAACTGATGATTGATACTCTGGCTCTGCTTTTGTTTTAGGCTGGTACGGTTTGACCCCTTGGGACACTACTTGCTCACAGCAATTGTTAACCCTTCTAATCAGCAGGTAAGGGGAATGTCAGTACCTGTATTGACTGGCTAATTACAAGATGCTCTACATACATTAACCCTAGTCTGTTCCTAAGCAGCCTTGTGCTTTTCTGAAAACCTGAAGTCCTTCTAAGCTGAGTTCTGTCTCACCTTAATTGGTCTCATGAATGTTCTTGTGTTATGTGCAGGGCTATTAAAGAGCTCTCCAAAGTGTGTTTGTTTTGCCCTCACTGTCTCATTAGCGATGGGACAGATGTCCCAATGGCCCCGCTCTTTCAGTTCTGTTGTGACATTCTGCTGGATTTGAAGCTACGTGAGGTATTAACAATGCTCCCCACAGCTGCGGACCCTCAGATGCTGATGCTTCTGTTTGTATGAACAGTGTATTGTCAAAGCTCACTGGGCTGTAGGAGGAGGTTGTCTGGATCCATAAAATGAACTTTGCAATAGTCTCAGCTGGTTTCCTGCAAGTCAAGGCCTCTAGGAAGGGACTTACTGCATCCTTTCATCTGTCTGGGATGGTAGCTGACTTTCTGCTGTTTATCTGGAGATACAGGATTTTGCTGTGAGGTGACTGAACTTTGATTGCTTCCTTCTGCAGAGCGATGAGGAAGTGGAAATCTCCGTGGACAGCACAGAGATGCCGCATTATCGCCAGCGCGCTATCCTTCCGTCTCAGCCTGTGAGGCGCACACCCCTCCTCCACAACTTCCTGCATATGTTGTCCTCCCGCTCCTCTGGCATACAGGTGGGAGAGCAAAACAGTGTTCAAGACTCTGCTACCCCATCCCCTCCACCGCCTCCACCACCACCACCTCCGCCTCCAGCCAGTGAGAACACAAGGGCATCTGTCTATAACAGGCTCCGGGAGCGTGTCAGCTATCCCACAGCAGAGTGCTGCCAGCACCTGGGGATGTTGTGCCTTTGCAGCCGATGCTCTAGTGCAAGACTTCCTTCTTCTCTCTTCCCACACCAGGAAAACGCACCCTCCACGTCTTCTGGGGCCACTGGCACTTCCTTCTCCTCTGTGCAGACAGAGCCTTACCAACCCCCAGAGCAGGCATCCGTAGCGCAGGAGGAGCAGGGGATACTTAACAGGCCCTCTGCTTTCAGCACAGTTCAGAGCAGCACTGCTGGCAACACCCTGCGCAACCTTAGCCTGGGCCCCACGCGGCGGTCCCTCAGCGGGCCCTTGGCCGGCCACCAGTCCCGGTACCAACAGTCTGCGAGAGAGATGGCTTCGGGCTTAGGTGGGTCTGACTGGTCCAGGACAGTGCTGAACATGAGCTCTCGGTCAGAGCTGGAAGCCATGCCTCCCCCTAGGACCAGTGCCTCCTCCGTGAGCTTGCTGTCAGTGCTGAGACAGCAGGAGGGAGGGTCCCAGGCATCAGTCTATACCTCTGCGACAGAAGGGAGGGGCTTTCTGGCCCCAGGGGCTGAGGCGGACAGTGGTAGTAGCGCTGGCCCAAGCAATCCGGCCAGCATCCGTAATGAGCTCCAGTGTGATTTGAGGCGATTCTTCCTGGAATATGACCGGCTTCAGGAGTTAGATCAGGGGATTGGTGGGGAGCCCAGCCAGTCGCAACAGGCTCAAGAAATGCTCAACAACAACATTGAGCCTGATCGGCCGGGTCCCTCCCATCAGCAGACTCCACACAGCAGTGAAAACAATTCCAATTTGTCCCGGGGTCACCTGAACCGCTGTCGCGCTTGTCATAACCTGCTGACCTTTAACAATGACACGCTGCGCTGGGAAAGAAGCACGCCTAGCTACACACCAGGGCAGGTCCAAAGCACGTTTGAGGGTGTGCCTCCAAATACCAGCCAGGTGCAGCCTGCAGAGAGAACCGAGGGCAGAGCTCCTGCCTCTAGCAGGCTGCAGCTGGGCAGCTCTTCCACCCCGCAGGAGGAGAGGACCGTGGGAGTGGTCTTTAACCAGGAGACGGGGCACTGGGAAAGAGTTTACAGCCAGTCGGCTTCAAGCAGACCTGGGAATGTATCACAGGAGGCCTTAAACCAGGAAATGCCTGAGGAAAGCTCAGAGGAGGATTCACTCAGGAGGTAAGATACATGCTCGGCCTTCCTCCTCCATTTTTTCTTAAACCTTTCCCATCTAGTCAGAGTTTTTCAGAGTTAAAAACCTTTTCTCATGTGGTTGTATGCTATTTATGTAGATGAAAACAGAGACCTTGCATTGATGTCTTTTATAGCTGCCATTGTCATGCTGCAGATTAGGTTCTGAAGATTGTAAGCAACAGAGACCAGACCTCTCAATGGGAAAGGAGAATCATAGTATGGACAGGCAAAAGGACGGGCTCTGGCAGCAGATCTCTGGGGTCGACTATGCTCCTGGTGTTTCCCAGACACTGCAGAAGGGTGGGAACACAGGATGTGCTACGCTGTCCTTTGTGCCCCGTACCACACACACGTTGCACACATGTTGGGAGAATCTGCCCAAGGTAGGCATGGAGAATTGGGCATGTGTAGTGAGAATTGCTTTTTTGGGTGCTGTGTCTTGCTGAGGTTGTAGTTGTTAAGTTGGAAGGTTTAACAATCATTTCCTTGGTGTTGCCATATAGGGCAAAAAAAGTCAAAGCTCTGTGTCGGTGGTTTGGGCATATACCTTAGTTGCAAGTATTTGGTCAAAACCATGCAGTTTGCTTGCCTTTGATAAAGAGGTAAGTTTTGAAAGTGGCTCCCATTGACCCGAATCTAGGGTGAGCTGGTTGGGGGCGTGCTGATCACTGAAAATTTTAGACTCTGCTGTATTCTTTTTCAAGAAGGTGATTCTTTTTTGGAAGGATTTTTTTTTTTTTTTATATACTTCAGATGTGTTACAAGAAACAGAACAAGTCAAATCGAACTTGCACCAGGAAGGACCTATGCTTTGTGTGCAAGTGTCTCCACTGGCTTGTATGGATGATTAAGCTATGTTGGTACTTTGGATAGGATTTCCCTCCTGACTTTCAGTTTGGCATCCTCTCTGTCAAGTGATTTGTGCTCTTGTCAGAGGAAAGGTCCAGTCTTGCTGTTTCTCAGAAATGGATGCCTTGTGCTTTAGGAAAGCAAAGTTTCCAGGTTGGATGCAGATGTAACTGACTGAGGAGGCTTTGTACACAGGAGTGTCTGAGGAAGGGGAATTCTTTCCTTCTTGCTGCAGATAAGCTGATTACACTCAGGCTGGAACAGTGGCTGCCTTTCTTGTTGCTGTAGTTGCATAGCAAATAAGTGGTGGTGGTCATGAAATTATTCATCTGCTTCTAAATCTTTGCCACAGTTTTTTTTATAGCCTGCCATAACGAGAGTCTCAAGCTGATTACATGGTAGTTACTTCTTTCTTGGGCCTGAACTTACCTGCCTTTAATTTAAATCAGATACCCTCTAGTCCCCTATTAAAGGGCAGAGGGGTGAGAAGGAGCAGACAAATTCAGCTTTAAAATGGCACTTGAGTAAGTCTTGCACTATCTTTCTTTTGAAATAGCTGTACATGCTCATATCATCTCCACCGTGTAGCTTGTTCTCTGGGCCGAGTCACTGTAGTGTCAGAAATAATGGGGGCAAATAACCTTTTTATTGATCAGGTGGTTGGCACGTATTTTGACAGTGAGGTGTGGTGGGATCTGTAGATGTGATCTTTTCTGTGGGAGTTGTATAATTTTAAAATGCCCTGAGGGATATAATGCAGTGCACCCCGCCGCACAGGAGCTGGACAGGTTGCTACCTAACAGCTGGAGTCCTGTGACTGAAGCTCTGGGTCGCTTTGCCTGTCACCCATGGTGGTTGCTGCTGCCTGCTCTGTGGCTGTAGCATCTGTACAGGGTTAGTTGCCTACCTGGTCACTTGTGCAAACAGGTGCTTTTTGCTGAGACATTAATTTGGAGTGCATAGTTCGATGCGCAAGCTTAATTCCAGAGGAACTGCTGTAAGATGAAACTTTTAGTGAAACCCTTTTGGCAGAGGTTGCCGAGAAGCTCATAGGGACTCTTTTGTTTTCCCAGTCTCCTGCTTCTGTTGTCAGGCCTTGCTCAAGAACAGGCATGGCAGGGGTTTCTGCTTCCCTTCTAACCGAAGTTAAGGTAACTGTAGAGTACCGAGGTAAGGAAGCTGGAAGCAGTGAGCAATCTGGTATTAAATGCTCATGGTGATTTCCCTGAAGTAAAACTATATTTCCTTTCCGTTAAATACATTGGGATGGACTTGGGAGCTTTATGAAATCTTTCCCCTTAAAAGAAACCCTGTATGCAGGATAGCTATATCTTGCAGGTGTAATTTCATGCCCTTCTCAAATTAGCTGTTATATTTTTCCTTACAGAGCAATAAAAAGTCAGTAAGCACCCACTTACCTAATTTTTACATAGAATGAACACCCTCACATCCAGCCTTCTTGTCTCCCAGATCTAGGGTGTGCTCCCACAATGGGAAGTGCTAGAACGACTCCTGCACAGCAGAGTCCAAAATGTCTTTTAACCTTTGCTGCTGCAGAAGCATGCAAAGATGGTGGCTAAGGATCATGAGATGTAAGCTATGTAATGCTGAAAGTCCTGGGGAAATAGAAGAGGGAAGATAAGCCTTCAAGCCTGAGAGTACGAGTGATAAGTGCATACACACTTTCAATCAATGTAATTTTGTGCCTATGGACCTCGGGTTAGATCTTAGCGTTGGACATCCATCTATTTGCTTGTGACCTGTCTTACGTTCTGTTCTTCTTTGTCTCTCCATTAGATGTCCTCATTGGGCAATTGAGCTCTGTATTCAAAGACCAGCTGAAAAACTTAAGATAAAAATTGCTTCTGGAAACTGTGTGTATATTCTCACTCCCTCCATGGGCAGGATCCATTCCTTGACCTGTCTTGCCTGGCTGAGAAGTAGCTTGCTGGGAAGACATTGCCATAGAGGGTCAATTAAGTTAATAGGTAGTTTAATGAAGGCTGTTCTTTGAATTCTGTTGATGCAGCTATGTCAGCTGGATAGGGAGAGAATTCTGCTCTTTCTGATGGTGCTGGGCTAATTATCTTGGGCTAATCACAAAGGCATTAATAAGCATGTAATGAAGCTATTCCTGACTAATAGCTCTGGCACCTCTGTAAGCAGTAACATGTCACTGGGAGCCTTGGCGGTACAGCAGTCACATTCAGCTTGGCCTGAAAGCAGCACAGGTGTTGAGCTGGGTGCTTCTTGAAATTGTGTCAGTGAGATACAACTGGGGAAGGTTTATGGTCTACCTTAAGCAGAAGTTCGTGAGACTGAGCTTCAGCCTTTTCTGAGGTTCTCCAGGCTGATCTCATTAATTCAAATGTAGGTTTTTTTCCCCTGTGGATCTATCTTTACCTCACTTTTAACATCAAAGTGAAAAGAGCCTCAGAAATTCCTGAAGTTGCCATGTGAAATGTGCTGCATAAAATTGGTGATAGAAGCTATTGGCAAGATCTGGATGAAGGAAAGATAACTGAGCAACAGATGATACTAGTTTAGTTTTTCTGTAACTACTTACTAATTAAAAACTGGGTTCAGGAAGCATCGTGTTAATACTGTAATCTTAGTAAAGGAAAAGATCCTGTAAGTACTTTAAGCCATTGTTGCTGTGTGGGCCAATTCAGGTTGATAACGAAAAGTTGAACAGAGCATGAAAGGATTCTTCTAGTCAGCTGCTTGTTTGAGAGGAGCTAGTGCCACCTTCTTAAGAAAATGATATATAGAATCCTAGCAGTGGTCTCCACTGAAATATATTTCAGCTCATCAGTTAATGAGGTACAGTGCAATGCTGACTAATAAAACGGATCCAGATCTTCAAATGCTACCTCTTTGGCTACTTTAATATGACACAAGTGATATCTACAGAACTAGTGTGTTGTTTCAGAAAAAAAAAAATCCTCTGATTTTAAAGCTAGTGTTGTTTCCGAGTTCTGGCATGGCACCCCCGGCCACAGTCTTTCTAGAATGGATGCAAGGAGCAAGTAGTGCCATGTATGTCCCTGTTGACATATTTCAAACCTTATCTTGTGAAACTAATCCCTAGAAAGGGGGAAAAGAAAAATACACAAAGGGAAACTTGTCCTCTATGTGTTCAAGATTTAGCTGCTCATAATATATTATACTATTGTTTACCTGTCTGTTTCGACTAGAGATTTGAATTAATTACTGCAAATGAAAGATGAGCCCTGTTCTGTTGCCAGGCAGGTTTGCATGGAACCTGTGTTCCAGGAGGAAACGCTTATTATACTTATTCTTCCATTAGGAAGCTTTGTCTGGCAATTATGTTAAACTTCTCTAACTGTTCCATTGCACTCATTCCAGAGGTCAAATTCTGTAGGCGGTGGTATGAGTAACTTGTGCGCCTGTGTCTTTTGAATGCATAATGTTTTCACCTTGACTCACCTATTTAGTTTGGCAGACAAGATAGACTATTGAAGTTACCTGAAGATCTGAGAAGTCTTTTGAACTGTCAAGGGTGATGGTTTTGCCATGCACACAGGTAGGAAGGAGTGTAAGTGAGGTGGGGGAGTTTGTATTGTCTGGAGACACTTCTATAAACTCCTTTATTTTGTTCGTGAGTGTATAAAAGCGCAGAGTCCACAGTGCTGTGCAAATAATTGACCTGCCAAAGTTGCACAGCTTACCAAAGGCATTGCTTTTTGATGTGTTTGAGTCTGTTGGATGCACTGTGCACAAGTGACGCGCAGACCAGCTTCCCTGGAACCGTGTAACAAGGTTCAGGGTCAAATTTCTGTCTTTCATTTTGTCAGTTCTTGTCTTGAGGACTGTGGCCCCTCCTGCCTGCATTCTTGCTACACAGCGTGAACCAGGTTTTTTTTCCTGAGCTAAGATTGCATTGCACTCAGACTGGGTGAGAGCGCTATATATAGGATTGTGAATGGGATCCAGGTGTCAGTGCTATACATTGCAAGCGTGCGTGTTTGGCTGTGTTGCATCTCCCTTAGAAAGGTTTAAATGCTCTACCTGTGGTTTCACCTGTTAGCCGAACGTGGACCTTTGTGCCCTGCTCGTGTCAGGCATGTAGAGGCCTGACATAACACCATGCTCCAGCTCATACCACGTCTCTTCAGTCTTGATCACCTTTCTGGCAGCATGTAGCTCTCCATACTTAGAGCAGGTATGAAAAGTAAAAACCTAGTGTGTTCCCTTTTGAATTTCTCAGAACTTAGTTCCATATTGCTTTGCTGCCACAAGGGGGTAATGTTGTTTCTGCTCCTTGCTCTCCCTGTCTCCTTGTGGAACCAGAAAGTTTCAGAGTGAGTTCTTGTATAAAGAAAGCAAGGTAAGTTGAAGACACCACCACCCCCCCCCCCCCCCAATCCTAAATTGCAGCTTATCTCCTTAGTTACCATACATTTGCAAGTTCTTCAGTGTTTGGGGAAAGGCGTGAATGGGGATCCAGAGGGGAAATGGCTCTGATACAGGATGCAAGCAAGGGAGGAGCTTATCCTCTTGGCTTTTGTAAGGGTTTGAAAGGGATAGATGTGGATCTGAGGTGAGGCAGGTATTTTGTCTTTCTGATAGGCAAATGTCCATGAGTTAGAGCTGTAAAAGACCTCTTCAACTTTGCAGAATTCATCTGGACTTCTTGCTCATTGCCTGCCAAGCCTGGAGCAGACCTTTCTTTGCAGTCTGCCTTCTCAGAGGTTTTGTTTGCATTTAAATGGTTGCTCATCCATCCTCAGAAGACTTCCATAATATGGGGCTTATTTTCTGGAGGAATGCTTGGCAGATGTCAACTGGAGTCTGGGCAGTCACCTTTTCCACGGGGCTGTGTTTCTTTTTTCTTGTTGAAGTATGCCTTGAGCTATTACTTAAATTTTTGGGCTTTTCCATAAGAAGGCCGTGAATGTGTTTGGGATAGTTTTGTTTGGTGGTTTTTTTTTGGTTTTTTTTTCTGATGCAAATAGGCATGGCTTACTCATGGCCATGAGGGGATGCTTCTTCTGGTTCTAAATTGTAGATAGGGTGTTGACTGGGACTAGGCTGTGGTTAAAGTAGATTGACAGGGTAGGAGCACCCCCATTCCTGCCCAGCAATGGTGAGTGCTGTATGTAAAATGGAAAAAACTAGTCGCTTTTACAACTTGTTCTTGAGTTCATGCTGGAGCCTGAGCTTCTGATGTGCTGCTCTGGTAGCTTTCTCACTGTGTAAAGCACTGAATGAAAAGGTGCGTGTCGCTCGTATCCTAGCCTTAAAAAAAAACCAACCAGAACACTTCCTTTCCCCCTGCCCTGGGTACAGAGTTGCCTACTAGGAGACAGTTCTGTGACTGAAATCTGCCATCAAATTAAGAGAAGAGGGTAATACTACTCCCTTTACTTTTTTGGGGGGGGGGGGAACTAAAGCAGGAGGCTGTTGCCTCACCTAAAGCTATAAAATACATCTTGTGGTGGAGACGGAACACATACCTAGTGTATTCTGTCTTGTTTTGTCCCTTATTTCACAAAACCCACGTTGTTAACTATTTTCTTCCTAATTGCTTACAGCAGTTGTGGCTTGCTTATTCAAGTATTTAATATCTATTGCGGCAGTGACCTGTTGAGTTCACTGAAAAAGGGGGACTTGAGCGGGAGGAGGGCAAACCTCTGAGGTGTGGAGAGGAGAGGCAGCAATACTGTGCTGGCTGCTCAGACTGCACGTCAATCAAGTGTGAATGTGGCCTGTGCCAAATCTACATGGACTACCCAATATAATTTCTCCTTATGTTCAGGCCCATTACTTGTGGAAACCTTGCTAGCCTGGTGTCCTGGCATTTGTAGTTCAGGCTCAGCATTTTGTTTACACTTAGCGGTGTGTAGACCTTACGTGTGCTGTGGAAAAAAGGATTTTCTGGCAAACCTTGTAGCCTCCATGTGTGACGTCATAGTTTTGGAAAAGTTTATGCTGTGCTGTTTTCAGGCTTGATAAGAAATAATTCAAAAGATGCTTGTTACAATTCTTGAAAATGATTGTGATAGAGGTTAAGTAGTATCTCAGTAGTTAGTGAGGAACAGTGAGGTAAATAGAAGTTATGAAGGGATTTCCAAGCAGAGACAAGAGGTTCAGGTTTGTGGTGGGGAAGAGGTGCTTGAGGGGAGAAGGCCAAAACCGTGGGGTGGGCGAATGATTTCTGGAAATGTTAGCCTGGACACTTAGGAATGAACAAAGACCAAATTTGTCAGTGCCAAACATAGAGTGAAGGGATAATCTAAAGATGACATGAATATTTAGACATGATAATTAGCTGTGTTTATGGGTGAGGTGTGCAGGCTGTGGATAAACTTGGCAAGTATTGTTTGTTTGGCCTTTTTTAAAAATGGAAAATACAAATTGGTTTTATCACGAGAATGTAACCACAGCCTGAACTGTAGGAGAGGCTGCCGTGATATCTAAATGGTCAGTTGATGTCTACGTGAGCTCTGAGGTTATTGCTGCCACCCTTCCAGCATTGTGTTTTTTTCCAGACCGAGCCTCCTGTCTCCATGTGGGCAGGAAAGACTTTGTTTTAGTGATGTGGTAGAAGTTTGAGCTCTTGAATGTGCTGCTAGTTATGTAGAAGAACAAGTGAAAGAGGTGCCTGTTTTTTTGCAGGAATGTTTCTCCCCCTGCCTTTGCTGGTTTCCTGATTTAAGAATAATGTAAGATTGCTAGAGCCCTTTTACTTCATTACTGAGAGTTGGTGGGAGAAAAAATGATGCCTTGTGCTTTTCCTCTTGCAGTGACTAATAGAGGTCACGCCCTGCTGCCGAGCTTCCCCGAGTACTTCGGAAAGCTGAGCATGTGCAGTCTTCGCCAAACTTGCAGAAAGGCTTAAGTCTTCTTTTCTTTTTCTTGGCCTGAATTTAAATATACAGCAATGACTACAGCACACAAAAAGATATTCTTTTCCCATGTTACTCTTGCAGCAGCTTGGCTTGCAAATTAAGCAGGTATAGAAATAACTCTGCTTTCTCGTATACCTTCATGGTGTTTCCCCAGTTGAACCACTGCCCTTCTCCCACCTCTTTTTTTGGTAGTCCAGGCATAGCAATAGGGAGTTCACCTATAAAAGAAAAAGGTGAACTTTGTTTTTCTTCAATCTCTAGGAAACAGACCTGTTTCACTAAAGGTGTCTTGTCTATGGGGCTGTTCTGGGACTTTGTGTTCACCTGCTCCAGCGTGGCAGCAAGGGAACTTGTTGAAATTGGATTCCAGTGGTGTTTCTTAATGAGGATGGAAGAGGTACATGCTTCCAAACTGGCTTACGTTTTTGCTTCTACTGAGGAGTGGTGAGATCTAGAGTTGGGTGGGTTGTTTTGGATTTTGGGGTGGGATTGGGTTTTTTTGAGGAAGGCCTATATGAGATGACCATACAACAAAGATCTTAGATAAACACAGATTGCTTAGAAGTTGAAAGACAGCTGACTTCAAACAGATAGCTATTTGAGGATACCATAAAGCATACCAGTTCTCAGCTTTCCTACAGACAGGGAAGAAGTGTGAATAGCTTCCCTCTCTTGAAAGCCATCCTTTGTTAGCCTGGCCGTCTCCTGTGCTGTCTGCACATAGCTTCCCTGCGGCCTCCTGATCCAACTGCTGCAGGGTGGGCAGCATGTCCAGACAAGCTCACTTGACCTGGAACAGTTGCTCCTATTCCCATTTTTTACTTATGAGCATTGAGTTCATGTACTTGTAGTATTCCATCTAGGGGATGATGCTCAACTTATGATTAATGGTGGTCTTTGACATGCTTAAACTGTCTAGCTGTGATTCCTAGAGCTTGTTGTCTGGATTCAGATAAGTAATGTTAAAACAATCGCTAAGTTTTGTTTTGGTTTTGTTTTCCTTTTGCCAAGAAACAAGTTATGGGCAGGCCCTCAGACCTATTTCAGGCCTGCTTGCTCAACTGAAAGCTCTCTGTAGCTTTCTTGAGTGTGTGGAGGAGCTGGAGATGTTGGCAGTATAGTGTGCCTCTTTTTTATGCTAATACAAGCCCTTAATCATTAGATGTGCAGTCACTTACATACATTGCGTGCGTGCACTCATTCTTCACGTTCTTTATAAATGCACACAGCACGGTGTGCCTGGGGACAAAGTGCCCTCATCCAATTATTTGCTCCCTATTACAGAATCTGGGCTGGAGAACTTGCAGTAGAGCAGCATGCATCTACTCTCTGGGCCTGGAGCAAGAGGAGAGAGAGGGACCTGTGATCTGACTCAGTAATACGACTGTAACCAAAATAGAGATGACTCTAGATTTCTCTAGTTGAGCCGTTCTGGTCTGTTGAATAGCTAACATGCATTTTAAACATTTCCCACATACATATTTAACTGATTGCGCCAAATGGCTGTTTGTGTGATGATGTAACTGACCCCCTCTCTTGCTCTTCTTGAGAAAGCACCTGCTGGAACTGAAGGCTGTGAATAAACAGGGTTCATTATCTGCCAGGAAACTGACTCATTTTTCTGCTTGAAATGCATTAGTATCAAATCCTTCCCCTATCTTCCTGAAGTGGGAGGGCTGGGGTAAGTGGTTGAACTGCCCTGCCAGTCATCTGTTGACCTGACTTTCTTCATTACTTCAGCCTGAACAAGAGCATTTTAAAAGTGATTGATGTGTGGTGGGACCTCTGTTTTCATAGCCTTAGAAGCCTATGGAGATAACGGTATGGCTTCTGCCCCCTCAGGAAAGACACCTCCTCTTCAATTCCCTATGGAGAAGCAGGAGCCCTATGTAATTATCCCAGAAGCTGACGCAGATCTGCGTGCGTGGGTAAGCAGATTTCTGCTGTCCACACAATCTGTGGTGTTGGGAACTCCCAGAACAAGGAGAATTTGAAGCAGACATTATACAAACGAAGGTAGGTAGAAGAGTTCTCAGAAGAGTAGAGCTGTCTGCAGGCTGAGGGAGTTTAGTGTGTTGGCTATGTTCTGGCCATGCTTTCAAGCCTGTTATCATAACCATGATGACTAGGAACTGATTCCCTCTAGCTGAATTTCTGATATAATCGCATGTTGTTAAGGGTGGAGGAATGCAATGTCTGTCTTTAGCTTGGCTGAGGTACCTGCCCCATTCTGAGCACTGGTATAAAACTGCCACTGTAGAGCAAAACAGCACATGCAGTAGCTTGAGCTGATTTAAATTTCTTCTCCACTCCCTGCCCCTCAGGTTTTGCCCCTGCAAAATGAAGGTGCAAGATCTTTCATCGTTCTTTGCATGTTGGAGTTAGTGTCAAACTGTCAATGCTGCCATAGCTGCTCTTGAGCCTTTTAACGTCTATCATGGATGTGTGCTTCCTCTTGCCTGTTGAAATAACACATTAATCATTCCCTGGGTGCTGTATGATGAGGATCTCTGCACAATGCTTGCTCATCTTTTGTTCTGATGCATGGCCTCTGTCAGCAGGTGAAGTAATAGATTAACAGTGCAACCTTGGGTGCACTTAAAAAATCTGTCATCTTCCTCAGAACCACTGACCTTCCCTATGATGAGCTCCAAAGGTACTGTGTCGCTCCTGCGGCATCAGGTGGTAAATGGAAATTGAAGTTCCTAGTCCAAGAGCAGAAGTGCCGTAATAGCACAATTCATCATGTGGTATTACTTTCTAGTTAAGCTGAAGCAGGTAAACTTTAAAGGGTTAACCATGTTCTTCTTGAAACTCTGCTCCCTGCCTTGTGATTAGGAGAACTCAAATCCCAATGCTTGTTTCTGCTGTTCGAACTCTTACCTACAGTTCTTTGTTTCATGTAATTGTGCTCCTTTTCCCTGCACTCCTTCCCAGACGTACTCCTTCCCATCCTGGCTGAAGACCTGATGTGCTGTCTGTTTTCTGACTGAGAAATTCTTACAGCGTGTTTTCTACAGGATTCTTGCTCAGAATCAGTGAAGGGGGACAAATGTTTTTTGTGATAACTTCTGTCCTATATCAAACCTGCTTCTCTGACAGCTCCACACCTCCAGCTAGGAAGGATGTCTTCTCTGTTTCTGGTTGCCCTTCAGAGTTAGCACAAGGTCTTTCTTACAAACAGGCCAAAGTGTTCTACAAAGGCCATGTTTGGAATGTGTGATCACATATTGCATCTCTGCTGTCATTGTTTTCTGTAAAGAAAGGAAATTGTCTTGCAAAGGGCATTCATTATGTGGAATAACTTAAAAAAAAAAAGAGTGATGAAAAGAATGCCTAGCAGGGCTTGGATACTCACTCATAAGAAAGGGAGCCACCAACTCTGGTTAATCAGTGAGGATGAGTTGTACAGCAAGGATGTGACCAAGGGGCTGGAGGAGCTAACAAAGAACTGCAAAAGTGAGCATTGAGGTTTTCCTCAGTAGTGAAATTCTCAGGGTATTTATCTCTTGTAGATGGTTAGAACTGTCTTAAGAAAAGTTTGACCATTTTGTTTGATTGTTTATTCTCTTCTAATCATCTGCTTCTGACCTGTCTTAATTCAATCTTGATGCCAGGCTAAATATGTCTAACCATAACCATGTGAAAGCTGAAATGGTCTAGAAATGTTAGCTTAGAGGTATCAGAGCAGATTATGTTAGGGACGTAATTTTAGAAATCATCTTTTCAGGCAATCTTGAGAACTGCATACTGATTGCTTTTTTATTTTAAGCTTGAATATGAAAGTGGTGATAGCAATAGTGTTTTTCTGTTTGACAAGAACTACAAAACTTTCATGGAAAATGAAGCTATGGAACAAAACACTTGATGGTTTCTGCTTACGTGATTTCAATTTGCTCTGTGAAAGTAGGCAACACAATAGAGAGATGCCTGAAATAATTTTTCCCTATTCTTCTGAGAAAAGGGAAGGGAAAAAAACGCAAGCCAGTGGATTGGGTTGGTTGAGATTTTTGTTTAGAATAGTTTTCTAGTGTTCTGTCGAGGCTATAATTGATCTCCAAGACTTAACTGGGCTTGTTAGCAGTTAATAATTGAGCTTAGGATTCAAATCCTACCCTCAAGAGAGGGTAGCAGAGTTACTGGGCAGCTGGAGAACATTCAGCTGTCTTCATGCTTCAGCTTTCTTGTTGTCTTTGGGTTAAACATTGCCTTGCCGTAAGAGGAAGATGACTGAAGTGAATCTAGTTTTACACTGTTGCTATTCTTTACATTCACATGAGGAATCATAGGAGCACATCTGTAGGGACGAGCACTCAGGAGAACTGACTGCTGGCTGTAAATTGGAGGACTGAAAAAGGGATGCGGTATGAAGTAGTGTGGTAATTTCACCTCCAAATGGGCAGTAGGGAATATAAAAGCCTTTCCAGGGAAGATACAAAACTAGAGGAGGAAACTCACAGAAGCTGCCAGAGTTGGCAATATACTTCTGCTTCAAAGGATAACTATGAATTGCTCTGTCTTAAGCTCTCTTCATAGGTGAAAGCTGGGACTATGGGAGGGGTAGGTGTGCTTGCTCTCCTTATAGTGCTTCATTTTACTAGTTTGCTCTGGTTGTTGGTGTGCAGCAGCAGCTTAGGAGGATGGTAGCTGACTGAACACCCTTTTGATTTTAAGGAAACTAAGCTTCAGTGCTGTTAGCACCTCTCTTTTGGATGGGGAGGAAAGCCCTTCCCTCAGTGTCCCTTGGGGTAGCGCTACTCAGGAATGCGCGTGCTGTGACAGCAAATCTGGGATGTGGCGTAGGAATTGCATATCCTTAGAAACTGTTACTGAGAAGTTAAATTTGCTGCATTTAAGTATCTTCTCAAAGCCTGTCAAGATGAATCACTCTGTCCCAAGAGGCTTTGGTGGTGATCCTCGCCCCCGTGGGGAGAGTGTGGGTATAGTCCAATGGCTGATGTGCTGTGAGGAGTTTGCTTTATGACTTTTTTTCCCCTTGAGCTGTGGCATCTGGCATTCGGCTGCTTCGTTTGTCAGAAATTTCCCTTTTCTACTTGTAGTGTCTTGTGTGCGTGCACTCTCTTTCTCTGTCCCTTGTCTAAAGGTGTCCCGTAACTTGGACCTTGCTTCTTTTCCCCCCTCACTAGCAATTGCTGCTGTCTGCAGACCCGAGGTAAAAGAGCGAGTGTAGAGCGGCAGTTCCATAGCTACTGATGTCTGACAGAAAAGGAGTCTGCTGAGATCTCAGTGCTGCTGAACAGCAGCAATTTATATCTTCTTGTAGTAGTTTTAATAAAAAAAATAAACCAACAAAAAACTACAATCCCCCTCCTCCTATTTTAGCAAGCTGGGCCAGAAGCATCTCTCAGGGTGAGCAGAGTTAATCTTCATTATTGCGGCATTGACTGACAACCTGGAGGATGATAATGTGTGATTTTTTTTTTTTTTTTTACTTTTTTTTTTCCTGGTGAGCGGGGGAGGAGAGTGGAAATTGCAGTTTCTCTGCTAATTGTACTTTAGATGTCATTTGTGACAATTTCATATTGTCTAGACAGAGGTAGTGGAGCAATTGCTTCCACAGAGCCTAGTGTTAGCCTGTTATATATCTAGGTAGCAAAAATGGGGGGTGTGGGAGAGGAAGAGGGTGCTGTAAGCTCCAGAAAGGATTCAGGAGTCAAGCATGTTCTACTGAAATGTTTCAAAAGGAGATGCAAGCAATATGCATTTCTGTTCTCTCTTTGCCTGCTTCACTGTTGGAAACTTAAATGTTTAGTTGCTAGCAGTTCCCTGTAACAGAGCTGCTTCTATTCATCCATGGATTATGTTTATCCTCCTTAACAGAGTTGCTCCCAACCTTAGCATTTATGATGGTAGGATATTGGGCTACCTTACACTTTGGGCTTACTGAAAACAAATAGTCTGTGTCTCTTCTGGGACTTTAGGTGGCAAAAGCTATGAGTGGGGCACCTAAGACTTGATAGAGTGCAACATGACTTACTTTAAAAACATTTATCTGCACCTTCCTGGGGGACAGTAGGTTACACTACCAGTGTCACACGTGGGACATTTTATTGATGATTATAGCAGTGTATCTATTATTGAACACATTTGTAAGAGTCAAATGCATTTGGATCTGTAACTTGGGCCTCAAGGGCTCAGTCTAGAATGAGTTAAATAATAGATTTTATTTGTGTTTAGTACTCTGGTTTCAGTACAGATATTGTTATTCTCTGGAGCATTAGGCATGGAGATGGTCCATAGGGATCTCATGAGATTGCATGTTGCCTTGGTTTGTTTTTTTTGCCTCCTGTATGTATTTATATCCACCTGTTCATTGCTCTGTGATCTGGGAGGGCACAGTTGTTAGGACAGTTAAGAAATACCAGTTGGCTTAACATCAGCTATAGCTTTTAGCAGTTACTGTTAACTGAATTATCTTTGTCCACCTGATCTGAACGTGGCCCTAGTATGTGGCTTGTGTGCCTCAGTGTGAGATAGTGCAGGAGCTGAGTTTGGTGTTGGCAGGCTTGGAAGGCTCTGCTGGAAAGGCCATCTTGGTTGAGACCGTTCAACTTGGACAGCACAGCCTCAGAGAGGGTCCTGGGGAGTGTGTTTAACGGAGCGCGTTTGTCATCCTGCTCCCCACAACCCCGTAACTACTGGTCTTCCTAGGGAGCCCTTCTGGTGAAGGAGGTGCTCCTAAAGCAGCAGCAGCTCCTCTTGCTTCATGGGGTGGAGTTGCAGGCTGTTCAGGTAAAAAAATCACAAGGGCTATAGGAAGTCTGTTTATGTGGATACCTGGCCGTCCTGTGGCTCAGGCAACTGTTGGTTTGTGTTTCACTGAAGTAACACATACCAGTTCTCATCTGAGGTGCCAGGTACCTGGTAGAGCAAGGCTTTTCAAGTATTTACTTCAAGGATCAGATAGGGTATAGAGGAGAGAACTGTAGATTCCCCAAAGTGCTGTTCCCAAGCCAAGCAGAGGGACTCCTGGCAGACCCACGCCAAGTTACTACAATGTGTGCCCTGCTCCTGCTTCCACACCGTTCTGGCGTCCTCTGCTTGGTATACCTTTTGATTTCCTTCAGCACAGCTGCTGGCTGCTCTCTGAAGGTGGTCCCTCTAAGTCAATGCTTTTCTCGGGCAATTGCCAGCCTTTCCAGGGGTGAGAAGAGAAATATGGCTAGAGAATACCTGGAGACTCCTTTCTAACAGAGCTTGCTGGGCCACGCAGCATGTACTGGTCATCTTCCCTTGTAGCTCTGATTTTGCTGTGTCATTTAATGGACAGACCCTGAAAGGCTGGGAAAGAGGGTGGCGTGTATAGGCGCCGAGACTTTTGGCAGGGGTGATGAGTTTGATGATTATTTGTGTGTGCACATTATCAGGACGCCGTAAGCACTGCAGGGAAATGGCATCAAACAAGCGACTTGCATTGTGTGTAGGTTGCTCACATCTGTAAGGAGGCAGCTGCTGTTTCTACAGTTGTGGCCCTGCCAGGATCTGTGTGCTGTGGGAGCTCTTTCTCCCTGCTTTAAGTCCAGTGATTAGGCAGGATGGTCCAGTATGGTGGCAGCCTCAGCACATCCAGGCTGCTTGCAAACTGCTATTTTTGGGGTGCTCTGCATAAGCAGCTCTGAAGAGCAGAGTTCTAAAAAGCATGTTGATGTTGCAGTGGCATTAAACCTGGTCTCTGAACTCTGAGCCAGTGGTTTAGAAAGGGGCCAGCTGACTGAATAGGTAGAATAGCCCTTCTGCTTATTTTAATCTGTCTACCTTTCCCCTCAGAAGGAAAAAAAAGTTTATGTATGATGCAGGTGCTAGGTGTACCTCGTAGGTATAGGACTTCAGGGATACCTCATAAAGCTGTTGCACTGTTTGTTCTGGATTAGCTGCTTTTGCATATATTGACTTATATATTGGAGCAGGAGATACGGTTTCGTAAGGCAGGATTGAAGTATGATAACTTTTTGGGGAGCCAAGGGATTCTTAATATCTAGAAGTGTTGAAGGTTAGAGCTTTTGACTTGGTAACCTGGGGAATTAATTCATCTCAAAGTTTAAGAGATTTAATAACTGTTCTTGAATAAGACAAATGGTTGCCAAGCAACTTAGTGCCAGAGAGGACAGGATTTCTTGCCTTCTGTAGAGTCCCAGTGCTTTGCAGCAAGTACTGAGTCTCTAGAGCTAACACATGCTTTTCCAAGTAACTGGAGTGATCTCTTGTTGTTTCCTGTATTCTGGATTTACAATGTAAAATTGAAGTAATTTTTAAAACTTTTTAAATGTCTTTTTTTTTTTTTTTTTTTTTTAAACTTACTGGAAAACAGTGAAAAATTGTCCTGAGGTCCTAATGGGGGGCTGCTGCTGGAAAAAAGCATGTCTCATTTGCATTTCTACTGTCTTTATCTGGCTAGAAATGGGAAGTTGGACATGGATTATATCTGGTCCTTCCTGCTTCCTGTGTTGATGCTTGCTGTCCTGCATTGCAAATGCTAACTGGAATTAGGAGTGTGGGGCTAAGACTGATAGGTTCAAATCTTTCTCACCAGTTATGTGTGTGGATGAATAGAACATATGTGGTGTTGGACCTCTTTGACTTTCAAACCACAACAGTTTTCATTAAGTTACAAAGACTGGAAAGCAAAATTTAGCAGGAGTTTCGAGGCAAAAGGACTTGAAAGGGAACTCAGCAGCCTTACAAACTTTGGCAGTTGATTTTTTCCACTCTCCACACCCGCCCCAAATCATCTCTCTTGAATCTAGTGGCTGCAACAGGCTTGAATGAGTCAGTCTTGAAACAAGTCTTGCCATCCTCTGCTTTATGACAAGAAGCTAGATAGAGGTACATGTAGAAGCCAGGGCGGAGGACATATTCCTGCTATATACTTTTGATTCTGCTGCCTTCGTGACTCAGATTCACTTTTCGCATACTCAAGCTGTCTGGCTGCATTTGCATACATTTACTTCTTGAGTGAATATTTGGTATCTCTCCCTGTGGTTGATTAAGATATACAGGAAGCAAATTTTTTTTTTGTAGCTGGAAACCTCTCTTTCTGAGCCTTGAGACTAAGATTGAATCTCTTACTGCAAATAAACACCAGTGGTGCCCTTAAAGTCCACATGCCGAGGTGTGTTCTTTGTCCCATGCTCCTTGGTCCATTCCCTGTGTAGCCACCTTTGTGTAGGTAAGCATTTGACAGATGGCAAATGCAGTCTTAGTGTTTATGGACCTGATGGATTGGGATGGCTTGTCTCCAAAGGAGAAGTATCATCTGCATCTTTCTGTTGAAACTTGGACGTGGGTTTGGGACCACTCTTCTTTCTTACTCAAGGCGTTCTTTCTCCTGTGCAGTAAGAATATTACACTTTGAATAGCTATGTGGTGAAAACACTTATGCCATCACTGAGTGGTTCAGGATGTTGCAGAATTCTTTGCACTGCTGATAGAAATAGTCTTAAGAGGTTTCAGAAAGTAGGGCATAAATAGGGGGGATGTTCCTGAATGGTCTTTGACTTCATCATTTGTTTTTCCTTTCTAGGAGGTTGCTGGAGTCTTCCCTCATTTCATTATCTCGCTACGATGGAGCAGGGTCCCGGGAACATCCGATCTATCCAGATCCAGCCAGGTAAGAGCTAAATGCAATCTAAAGGCATTTAAGTTTCATAGACAAAAGCATAACTTCAGTGTAACTCACTGAATCCTTTGGGAATGGTTCTGATATTGGGCCCATCTCCTCCTCAATGGTTGGCCATGGGGGTAGGGTGCAATCAAATGAGAAGCTGCTGTTAAGTCTGGGAGAGAATGAGGAAAAGAGGAAGAAATTGCTGTTCAAGTGAGCACATAAGGATTGCTGTAATCATTTGGGATGGAGAACACTAGGTAGCAAGCAGGTCCAACAGTAAATGAGATTATATCAATAAATTTGAAATATCTTTTGAGGAAAAATGAAGAAAAAACCCAAATAGTCTATTCAGGAGTAAGGGAGAATGTAGTAAAGGTAGTTAGGAGCTGGTGTGAGCAGACAACATGCTTGGAAGAGTGGAATGTCTCCATAAATGTATCGATATGAGAGAGAGCATAACCAGGATGTTACGTATACTTAACTAAGAACAAAATGCTGACAATTATTTCTGAAGAGTCATGAATCATTGACATTAGACATAGAAACACCTCTAGTGCTGCTTAATCTCCAGAAGAGGTGGGAGTGTTTCAGAGGACTAGAAAAAGCAAACATGGCAGAGTTATCAAAAATGGAAAGGAGTGATCTTTGCAGTTTCTAGTTAGTGTATTAAGAAAGCAACAGATGGGATAATGTGACCCACAGACTCTGTCAGAAGAAATGATAGAATCGTGAACAGCAAGCAGCTTTGGAAGCTTTCAAAGAATAAATCGTGACAAATAAGCTTTCTTTAAATGGGTTTAACAAAGGTATGAATGAGGAAAATTCAGTAAGTGTAAAATGTATCTGATTTAGCCTCTTGGGGAACCTCTGGCATAGCTGCATGAATTGAAGGCTACTAGGATTTATCATAAAGGAGAGTAATATGTGAGTTACTGAAGGAGGTTTGTTGGTTTGGGTTTTTTTTTAATCTTGTTCTATTTTACATCATTAACAACAAAACCTGCATTTTTATACAGATTATGCTCTTAAGTAGAAGTTCTGAAATAAAAGGCTATGTTGCAAACTGGCCACACGGTATACTTATGCTAGGAAATAACTCCTTGCTAGCTATCTCTGTAGATAAAGCCTTGTAGAGGTGAAATCTTATATTAGGCTTTTTTTCCATTTATTGTGAAGAAAGTTGCTTTGTAAAGATTAATTCAAAGGCTCAGCAATGATGTAAAAAAACCTGTTTGTAGTGAGGTGGAAGTAAGGTGGAGTGTGCTACCTATATGTAACGTCACTGGGAAACCAACCTAGGTAACTGCAGAAGGTTGTGGCAACTGCATGTTCGAATGATGCTGATAAATGTAAAAACTTTCTAAATGGCAATTGATTAAATGACAGGTAAAGGGATTGATTTACCTGGAAAGATGAAAATGATATTTTACAAAAGTTAATTAAAAGATACTACTACATTCAGGTCAATTTATGAATGCCAATAGCTGCTAAATGTCTGGAAGTGCACCATTCCTTATTTCTGGAATGTGTAATCCAAAGCAGGCAGATTTATTGAGCAGAGGTTGTAAGAACTGATTCTGGCTCTCTGGGAGCTGCCTTTTGAAAAAAGAAAAGGAGGACGGCCTGCCTAGGTTACTGATTTTTTATTTATTTTTGTTTTCCTTCTGTCAGATCTCTACTATGATGAAGCTCAATAAAATGTGTAAAAAGGGATCAATGCCTGAGACATTTCCTAGCATAAGGAACATTGTCAAAAATATTTTTCTCCTTGAAGCCATTTTTAACTGATATGATGCTCTTCCTGTGACAGTTCAAGTGTTTTTAGGTTGTAGTAGAAACTATAGTAGCTGGAGTTTATAAGGAGCTTTGGAAGAAAAGTCCAGTGTTGAAAATTCTCCTAAGAGGGTTAATTTGTTCCAGTGTCACTGTCTTTCTCAGAAGATGAGATTCATACATGCATAATCAGCACAAATGGGAAGTTTGAGTGGGTTAAGATTAGAGTCTTGCTCCATAAACCTTACTGGTGTGCTAGGCTAGTAGGATCTTTTTAACTGTCCCTTTAACTTGTTAGAAATTGGGGATGTGATTAAAAGGAGTGTTATTACACTTTGGGGGGTTTTTGTAGCATGGTAAGTTTGTAACAAAGTTATGACTTTCACGTGTTCTTAAATAACAAAGTGGAAAAGTGAAACAAAAGTGAAATAAACATACATGTGTATATGTCTGTGTGTTTAGATAATATATTAAAAATACATATACCTCCTTAAGACCAAGCTGTCTCCAATGGAGTCTCTTTTTTTTTTTTTTTTTTTAAAACTACATGATCTGAAGAACTTATTTTTGAGAGCGTGTGTGTGTGTTTTTGTTTCTGCATCTACTGTCTGTAATGGTGCTATATTTGAACAACCTAGGTCAGGAGTGAGGCAGGAAGAA
This sequence comes from Aquila chrysaetos chrysaetos, assembly GCF_900496995.4. Lineage (NCBI taxonomy): Eukaryota > Metazoa > Chordata > Aves > Accipitriformes > Accipitridae > Aquila > Aquila chrysaetos. Next base: position 44,694,284 of record NC_044005.1, on the reverse strand, counting down.
CATTTTTTTAAGTTCCCTCAGATTTAGAGTGAATATTCTGATGTAGACTGCAGCAGTCTTTCTCAGTGGCCTTGCTGAACTTCTCTAAGGTCAGCTTGGCTGTTCTGTCATTCTCCACAGTTACCCTATGTACTGAGCTCAGAAAACAATCTGCAGAGGAACCAAATAAAGCTGTCATCAAAGAACATCTATATTAATTTTGTTAAATTTTTGTTGTTGTTGTTAAATAGAAATACTCAAAAAGATGCTCCCAGACTGCATATATAAAGCATCACAAGGGAGTTTGGTAGATAGGTCTCTAGAAAAAAAATCTAAGCTGCTAGGAAGTTACTGGTGAAGAGACTTTCAGGCCAAATGTTGCCTGTGAGTTGAAGGCTTAAGTGGAATGGAAGCAAGCAAAAGTTGGTGTCCGCTACCAGCATAACCTTCAGCTCAAGGATTGGTGGTATGTATGCCACCATAGATATAGCCAAGGAAATTAATGACACCAATCAGGTAACCCCTTTAAAACACGTCTGCTGGTTGAGAGACATTTAGAGGTGTGAGCTGTAATAATGTCAGTGAACATCCTGGCCATCAGCATCAAGGCAGGGTTGATGGGTGGTGTCAGTATTTCTGAAATGTTAGGAAACTTGGTGGTCTGCACAGCAGTATAGTGCTGTTGGATGCAGATATACCAATTCTTGTGTCTGTCTGTCTTGGGGAACTGTGTCTAGATGTTCTCCAGTTGATGTTCTTGTGATTTTCTTAAAATTTACTTCCTTAGAAGATACTAAAATGGGGAGGGTGAAGAGAAGCAGCCTTTGTGTAATAATTTTTACACAATTTTTACAAATACGGCCAGCTGATTTGGATATCTGGCTGTAGCTGAGGACACTGTGCTATGTAGTAGCTCACTTTTTAGTATTTATGGTGCCATTTAGAGCAAGATACTTGAACTTTACTATTGCTAGCAAAACATTTCCTTCCCTCAGTTCCACTTCTTACTGGCCAGCCAGCAGCACTGGGTGCCTAGAGAATGCACTGTCTCTTGATGACATGGTTGTTGGATGAGACAGAAGCTGTTCGGTTCTGGTTTTTGCACTGCAGCATTTCTCCCACTCAGTGCCTTGTTCTGTGGCAGTCATGTGTGGCAGCATAGCTGCTCCTCCTCTGAACAATCTGCTCCAGTAAATGGGGTCCAGTCACCTAGAGACTAAGTTAATTTAGCTCCTGTGGTGTTGTCAAATACAGCCTGCTGTCCTGTGGATGCAAACTTGGTTTAAGAATTACTGGATAACCTCTGTCTGTGTTTTCCCACTGCTTTATTAGAAGCATGGGTGAGAAATAAACAGACCAGGCAGCCTGCTGTGATTGGCGTGTGTTTAGCCAGCTGGTAGACTAACTTTGGTCAGGGGCTGATTTACAGTTGGGTTCAATAGCTGAATGAACTGAAGAGATACATTTAACGTTAGCCAGTGTTTCTTATGCTGTTTTGCAGCCTTCTCCTCCCTCCAGGACAGCTAAATCTCTTACGCTGGCTCTCAGTTCTGGTTTGTGTCATAACTGTATTCCAAAGATGGATACAGCCTGACAAATACTTCCCCCCCCCCCCCCATCTGCAAAGATTAATTCTTTAGCCTATTTCTTTGAATACATTTCTCCCCTGCCCTTTTGTATTTTATCCCTCGCACCTTTCTCTGTGTGTCAGACTTAAGCTTCTTGTCTTGTCTTTGGAAATCTTTTTCACAGTGTATCTATCCAGTCTACATACCATGTGCTGTCAGGAAGCTGAATCTGGCATCTTGTCATCCATTGTGGCCAGTTTTTATTGCTTACTCGTACTCATTCTTCTAACAAGCATCATTGTGCTTTTTCTTGTGATGTGCTGCATGATTTGAGAAGACTAAATGCCTGCAAAACTCGTTCTTCTCATCCTTCTGTAAAACTCCCTTGGTGTGATACTAGCAAAGAAAAAAGTTTCAGTGACTCAGCTGGACTGCTGAGACCACTGTTCATGTTTTCCAGTGTTGCCTTGTTTCCATGTTCCTTTCTTTCTCTGTGTGCACATATTATGCCATAGACTTATTTTTAGACATACACAGAGGCTTTGGCTTATGGAAAAGGCCAAAGAAGAGAACAGCTCCTCATAAGTGAGTGCACTGCTGTAATGCCTTGGTTTTTTTATACTTGGCCTATTAAGTCTTCAGGGGAGTGGAGAGAAGTGCTGTGTTTATACAGCGAAGCCTTCTATATTATATATGCATGAACGGCTTTAATTCATCAAACAGCACATAAAAGATCCAGGAGGAATCCAGAACAAACTGAGTGTCGTTTCCCTTACCCTTTTGCTGCTTATTGACTAAGTTTTTAGACCCCTGAGCCTTGTAGTCTGTCTGCTAAACTTGCCTCTTTACTAAGAAGGCAGCCTAATAGGGTACAGGGAGCTTACCTTGGGGAAGATGCTCTCTCTTTGTGTCTACATGACTTCTAATTCCTTCTGTCTTGCTACCTTCTCTTTTGCTTATATGCCCTGAATGTATGGCAGAATGTGAGATTGAATGTACTTGATGGGTGTCTGCAGCCAAAACATTAATACAATCTATCCCTTGAAGAATTAGGGGTGTGTTTTTTTCATGCTGCTGTAGGGAGCAGTCTCTAGAAACACTATTAAATGTAGTTTTCCACTGAAATATGACTTCAGGGATAGTAGCAGAGTACTTTATCAGACCTGGTCTCATGGTTTGCTTCTCATGCTTTTGTGGATATGAAACTTACCCATATATAAGCAAAAATCTTATTCCCAGTACATTGCCATAGAATCAGCACAGCTCTGGAAGGGAGAAAAAAATAAAAAGTCTTCTAACAGTCATATTATCATAGATTATTAATGGAGTTGTGTTTTTGTTGCTGGTTGTAGTGTAACACAGTGAAACCGTGTGGTGTTGGTCACTATAAAGTTAAATGTATCCTTAAGAGTCTTCATGGCTGATGGTGAGGTCCACTGTAAATGAATTTAGCTTGAAACTCTGTTCTGAAGATGGGTAGCATTCCTATAAGGCAGATAGGCCACCTCTCTTTGTGATTGCAAATAAGTATATTTTAATCTCTAGACTATCCCCTGGAATTCACTATTCATTTGAGTTTTTTGTTTTATTTTTCTTTGTTTGAAGCTGTTCACACTTCCATCTGTAGATTAAAAATTAGGCTGTTCTCCATTATTGGTCTCTTGCCTGTGGTGCCTTTGCAGGAAATGTGATTGTATTTTCGTGACCCTGGGAAGTACCAGTCTGGTAACTTGAATTTAATAAAAAAGAACAAAATCAAACACATGTATGGAATGGGGGGCAGTGGGAAGAAGCTAGAAGTTAAAGGAATAGACATCTTAATGTCTAACTACTTCGGGGTGGGGGTGGTGGTGTCATCTCCCCTCCTCCTCCCAAATTAGGGTTCAAGTCTAATCCAAATAAGGCTAAAGACATGATTATTCAAGCATCTGAGGTGTCTGAACTTTAATACTGAGTAACTGTGTCACAGAAAGCATGTGCCAGGAGCTGTGGATATATGTGGGGTAGGAAAAGAGAGTGGTTTTTATCTGTCTAGCCTCAAGGAAGGGGGTAATACTGGTGTGTGATAGCTGATGCAAACAAAGGCCAAGTTATGCATGAGAGAATTAAGAGTTAATTGCAGAGGAAGATTTTCCTTTCAGGTGGGACGCAAGGCTTTTAATGCTCCTCTTAACATACATCTAGTGGTTCTGATGAAATTGTCGCTATATGAAATCCGTACCATTTGGATTACAAAGTAGTTAAAGTTGTTAAACCTTTTTTACCCCTGCTTGATATTTTATGGTGCTCCATAAGTACCATCAAAACAACAGCACCTTCCTTCAATGTTTGTTTGAACACTGCTGCTGTTTGGCATTGCAAGCAGAGTTTGCATTGGGAGCGGGCTTGATTCTTATCAGGAATGCTTGCTGGAGTTGGTTGTGTGAACTGGTAATAAATGAAATAATGAGCTCCAAAGAGTCCTGAGAAGCTAACTTCTCTGTGCCGTGGATGAGCTTTTTGTCTATAGGTACTGTGTAGTGCTTCTGTTTGCACAACAAGGGAATCACGTGGGAGTATAGCATACAAAGGGAAAATTACTTCTGCTTGCTTTTTTTTATTTACTCTGTCCTGCTCATGGATAATATGCAAACAGCCAGTTTCGTGATATGCTGTTACTGTCCTGGCACTTGGAGCTCAAAAGGAAAAATAGGACTGGCTGTCACTTTATACTTGTGTAATGAGTATATCTCTCTCTTGCTCAGGTTGTCTCCTGCTGCATATTATGCTCAGAGGATGATCCAGTATCTTTCCCGAAGGGACAGTATTCGACAACGCTCTATGCGATACCAACAAAACCGTCTCCGCTCTTCCTCCTCCTCTTCTTCCACTTCGGAGAACTCAAGCCCATCTGTAGAGGGAAATGATCTGGAATTTGAAGATTTTGAGTAAGTGTGCATGCTGCCTTGCCCTCTTGCTTGAGTCTGTTGTCGGCACAAGACTGCTTTGTGGCTTCCTACTGTTTACCAATCAAGGACATCTCAGGCTTCCTGTAGGAACAGGTTAAGTCATTCAATCAATAATTAGAGCAGTGATTGCTACAAATGGGTCTTGTCATTTCTGTTGTGAAAATTAAGGATGCTTTAGGCTACTGTCAACGCATCAGGCTATCACAACCAGATTTAAAAGACTGGTTAAATAAAGAAAAGGAGATCTTTCTCTCCCATGGAACAGATGGGGAGCCAAGAGTTTATTAGAGCCTTCAAATCTTGAGACAGAACAGGAACCACTAAGAGGCTTTGCAGGACTTAGTTCTTTGGTCTAAGGCTGTAGGAAGCACCCAGACATGTTCTGTTACTTTTACTTGCTCTATCTGCACAACTTTGTCAAATTAGCTGAAGTTCCTGAGATTGGTTTTTTGGAAGACTTGGTGATAGTGGATCTGTGTTAAGTTAAGGCTTAGTTTCCTGTAAGGAGAGCAAATGCCCTCTTGTGTCAGTGAGGAATGACTCTGCATCCAAACCTTAGACGAGCACTCCTATAAACCACTGTATTTCCTTCTGCGTGGTTCTCCTGACAGACTTTTAAAGTCTGCTCTCCAGCATCTGCTTTTGAACTTATAGTGATACCCAGTGTAATCCCAGCAAACAAATTTATTGCAAACCCTTTCCAATAAATGGAAGTATAGTAATGGATTGTTTAGATAGCATGGAGACCAAAAGCTCAGGAATTTAGGATTAAAATCCATTTTAGAAGAAAAGAGAATATGACCTTTCTAGTCTGTCTTGAGTAATTTCCTTTTAAATATGGGATTTTCCCTGGGTACTCTAAGTATTTCACTGAATTTTTCCCCCTTTGTATATTTTGTGATTAAAACATAGGATGATTCTGAGCATGGTCATAGAAGTAGTCTATGGTGGTAGTGTAGTAGGGAGGTATGTTTGATGGGAGCTGTGAACTCCTCAAAAACCTGGGCTTTTATGTTGCTGCTGCCAGCAGAGGATGCTGTTAAATTCGCTACTATCATAACTTTCATGTTCACTTGCTGCAGTGGCACATACTTGAGATGGCATGTTGTTAAAGCTCCACGTCCTTTGTGTCAGGGTGAAGTCCCTTTATGAAGGACACTGGTAACACTAGCTATTCCCAGAAAAGCAAGATATTAATCCCTTTCTGACTTTTTAAGTGGTGGTAGACTTTTTTTTCCTTAGAATGTTGTTCTGTGAAGCTGTCATTTCATGCTCCAGCAATTAAATGCTCAGAAGTACAGGGTGAGTGAACATCTTCCCCTGTCATTGTGGCCTTGTTTGTGTAAGATGTAAATGAGGGAAGATAATGCAGAAGAGTAACTGCCTGCTAGCTTTTCCCAAGAAGCTTCGTGGTCTGGGAGAGTAGAAATATGGTGGCTGCTGGGCCCATTTTGTGAGGCGGGTGCGTTGCAAGCATAGACCTTAATGTTTCCATTATTCCATTTCATTTGTCTGGGGCAGCTTGTTCTGCTGGGAAAATAAAAGATGGTAAGTTCTTAATTCACAGAGCCAGGCAATGCCTGCAGAGAAGTGTGTTCCCCTGCAGATAATGTTCACACAGTAAGAGCACCCAGTCAGGGAAGCAATTCAATCAGCCATGCTAAGGTTGTCTTTCACTTCATACTGAGCAAAAAGAAGTGTTTATTCCTTACTGTGCAGTGGCTGAATTTGTTGGTTGAATACTTCATATTGAATTCTGGTCTGTGCATTCAAGACATGCTGTCTCTTTCCTTCTCTGCTTCATTATTTCTCCTGGCTGATTAGAGGGAGCTGCTGTGCGGGCGTCCTTAGAGCTGGAACTTGTCTCGTGACTCATTTGATTTATTCTGCTGACACTTCACAATGACATCTCTTATACAGAGTTCTTGTGTCTCCTTTTGGCTCCTGTATCCCTCCTTCTTTGCTTGCTCACCTGAGAAGAGTTGTGTATTTCTTTGTGTATTTCTTTCTTGCTCTGATCTAGATGCTCCCTGCTTCTCCAGATCTGAGGTAGGACAGAAAGTTACTACTGTGTCTAGCTGTCTGCAGCTCATGCTTTTCTCCTGGAATCCAGTGAATTTTTTTTAATGTAAAAGCCATAGCAAATTGCCCTGATTCTTTATCTTTCTAAATGGGTTAATGTATTTGGTAAATATTCTCTCTTCTTTAATTTTCCTAGAGATCAGGAGAAAGATGTAGGGGCATTAAACACCAGTTGATTTTACTCTACATAGAGCTCTGGGCAAGGAGTGAGCCCTGTGCTTGTGCAGGGTGCCTGGAAGACAAGCCTTCCTCGGTGTCGTGGTTTAATCCCAGCTGGCAATTAAGCACCACACAGCCACTTGCTCACTTCCCCCCCAACACCCACCCCCATGGGAAGGGGGAGAGAACTGGGGGAGGAAAAAGTAAAACTTATGGGTTGAGATAAAGACAGTTTAATAGGACAGAAAAAGAAGGAAAAATAATAATAGAATATATAAAACAAGTGATGCACAATACAATTGCTCACTACCCACTGACCAATGTACAGCCAGTCCCTGAGCTGCAGTGCTCCTCGGCCAGCTCCCCCCAGTTTATATACTGGGCATGACAACACGTGGAATGGAATACCCCTGTGGCTCATTTGGGTCAGCTGTCCTGGCTGTGTCCGCTCCCAGCTTCTTGTGCGCTCCCAGCCTCCGCTGGCAGGGCAGTATGAAAAGCTGAAAAGTGCTTGACTTAGTATAACACTGCTTAGCAATAACTAAAACATCAGTGTGTTATCAGCATTATTCTCATCTGTGTACACATGGCCTCTGAATTTAAGCTAAAGCCTCTCATCCTGTGTGTCCATCTAATGGTGTCATTTTCTCCATGCAGTTTCTCCAGAATCTCATTTGAATTCATACATAAATACATTTAGTTTGTGACAGCAATAGCAGTAGGGTTGGTCTAAGAATGTGAAGTAGAGTGTTTTTATAGGTATTAGTAATATCCTTCTATTACACCAGCTTTTATGGACAGGGGAGGAGGAGGGAGACACAAGCTATACCTTGTTTTTTGGTCTAATAAGATGTTATCTCTCTACATGCACTGCCTGTGTTTAACGTGTCACTGTTGTCATCTTACTGCTTATTGAATACAGCTGACAACCGTAAACTTAGTCATGTCTGCATGAAAGCATTTAATACAGTTTGTAATATATATACAGATTGTAATATTAGGTTATTAGCAGATAAATTGATATGAGTGGGTTTTAGGGTTAGCTTTAGCAGAATCCTAAGCTAAAATGAAAAGGCTTCTTGTATTCTGTGATAAGAATCTCTGAATGGAGAATGAGGTGACTTTACTCTTTCAGCATAACAGGTAAAAATAGATTCTTCATAGACAAGTCACAGATGGTGAACTTTCTAATTTCAAGGTCTTTTTTGAGTGTCCTATGTTTGGATCACATAGTTTAGATTTTTAGAGCTAAACTATCTTTTCTTTTGACTTCTTCAACAAGTTTGACTGGGTCTCTTGTAGAGACTTCCTTTTGAACAGCTCTGATGCTGGAGACTGTGGGTGATGCTTCTAGGACTCCTCGGATAGCACAAGCTAATTTTTTTCATGTGTAATTCTGAATCTGTCACCATAATCAGAATGTGAAGGTGTTTCTGCAGATGAATCCTGGCCATCTATGTCCCTTTTTGTGTGTGGTAAGCGTGGGAACAAATACACAAATACAGGTTCGTTTTATCTGTCAGACTGAAAAGCAGATATATAGGACAGTGTGCCAGCTCGCTGTCTGAAAGCCTTGCTCAAATCCTTCACTAGAGTTCTATAAAGGCTTTCAAGCCAAGGCTAAAGGTGTGACTGTGGCTGACTCCTCTGTCTGCTTCTGAGATGTCTTCTTTTTAGAGTGGGCTGCCTGCTAGACTATAGATATGAAGGAGCTTGGAGATTACACTCCTTTGATGTCTGCAGCTTTTCCCCTTTTCTGTCCTCTCCTTTTTCCTTCCTCCCAGGAGGATCTGTGCTGGGGTGGCTCCATTCAGTTGTGCCATTGTCACAGACTAGGAAGGTCTTTATTGTGTCTCTACAACAAGAAGGGCTTTACCTCACAGGCCTGAAATCTTGTTTTGGTGCTTTATCTTTTTAATTTACTTTGAGGCACCGCTGAGCACCCAGACAGAGAACATGAGCACTGTAGGCACTGTTTTACTGAGACCATAATGGGCATTCTGGTTTTGTGGAAGCAGGCTCTTGCTTTGCAGAGAGGATGAATCACTTACGGAAAGCTTATGAGATTCAGGGTGACATTATTTGGCTTTATTTGTCAACTTTAAAGTTCTTTAGTTTAAGGCATGTTCTGGACCAAGACTTATGGTTTCTCAGATGGGCATCTTCCAGGGGTCTCTTCATAAGTGCATAAGATACATGAGTATCTGCCATGTCTGTCTTCTGCCATTTTTGGTTGCTTTATTGACACTGTCATGGCAAGAACTGCCAAATCTAAGTTCCTCCAATAGCCTCTTGCCTTAAAAGATTGTGAGATCACAACCTGCCAGCTGACTGCCACTGCATTAAAGCTTTAAGTCTCACTTACAGTTTCTTCAATATGATTTTCATTTCTTTTGGAGAGTAGTATGGTAGATTCTTTTTGGCCTCTCCTATAGGTGAATTGTTTGGCTTGGGAGTCTGTTTTGTGTCGTAGTTGGTGCTCTACTTCAAGCTGGCATTTTGGTTTAACTTTTTTATGTATTAAGGAGAAAAGTGCATGGCTGATTAGACATTCATGCAAGACATCCAGGCAGTCACGCTTCTTTTGGAATGTCTTCATTTAAAGCATCTTTTCTTGTTAGCTTCTTTAAGAACCTTTACTTGTGCATTGGTACCTGAAAATGTTAATTAGGAACTGGCTGGAAGCAATTGTGTCTGAACCAACATTATGCGATGAGAGAGAGAAGGGGAGACAATGGCTGTGGCAGTGTGGTTACTTAGTAGTGTGCACTTGGGTAGTAGGTTTGGTTTGGTATTCTGTTCACCCTGTTGCTTCTCAAGTGGAATTGTGAAAGTGGGTATCGGGGAGGGAGTTGTGTGTCAGGGTGAGAATAAGCATGTGGTTTGCTTAATGGCTGAGACAGAAAGAGATTTTGGAAAGTTTGAGTGAGGGGAGAGAGAGGTTGGAGATTACCAGTTACTGAAATAACTTCTTCCTTACCCCTGTGAAGGAATTGTATGCTCATGTTTAAACCGAGTCTCTACCTTTTCAGTCTGACTCTATATCATTGTTTGCTAGAGACAGAGGGCAATGGGAGCACTAATCTGCAGAAATGCAATCAATTCACAGTGCACCTGCTGTTTTCCCTTAGCACACCAACTACTAAGAGCACATGGGTAGAACTCGGACTCTTTGTACAGACAGTCTTGGTCTTTGCTGCCCTCCTTCCCAGCTGTTCACTCTGCATTCGTGTATTTCAGAATGTTTTTTCCTTCCTATGACAACCTTCAACTTCTGCAAAAGAAACTCCTTCAAATAGGAGCCAGGTTTTCTTGGCAGGAGAAAGAAGAGATTGGAATGATTAAAGTTTTTTGTGAGACTTGAAATAAGTATGGAGCTTTTGATCTACAGCTCCAGAACAGTGAGACAAGTTCTGTCGTTGTGGAGAGAGAAGCGTAGGGAATCCTAGAGGTAAGGAAAGAGGTTTACTCTGTAGGGTGACTATAGCTTAAGCTGACACCTCAGGATGGATGGGATGCCAAGTGCTAAGTTCTGATAGGGCATAGTGAAGGTGGGTGAGAGAGATGACTTGGTCAGTTGTAGCCTTTTGATGTAGTGGTAGAAAGGTAGCATATCCGAACCGCAAGGTTTCTAAAAGCAGTTAGACTGGTTTTTTTCATTTTTCTCCTTACCATCCTGATGTTTATATTTGAGGTTAACTAAAGACATGATAGGAGATGTGAGAATCTATATGGGCTCTTTATGTCACTTAAATGCTGATGGAAATGGATTTTTAGGATCCATGAGACATCAGTATACTGCAGAAAAAGCAACAATTTCTTTCTTGAATTCTTAGATGGGACAGGTTGTTATCTGTTTCACTTACTTGAGCAGCTACAAATCATAATCTCGTTAGCAATTTGTTATTTGAGTTCAGATAAAGATACTAAAAGCAGGATTGTTATTTGTTGTACATACCTGCCTTTGTTGTTTTCTTCCCAGAGCCCCTTTATCTGTGGTTTTGATGCTGTTTCTTCTGCCTCTCTTTATTGGCTCATATGGCTCTGTGTCACTGTTGTTGATGAAGATGGACCTTCTCAAAACTGGCTTTCAAGGCAGACCTGAATTTTGTGGAACTTGGTTGTCACTTTCTGTTCTTTTTCTTCTTCTCTGTTACAGGTTTCTGGAGCAGTTAGCACTGTTGCTTCCAGATACATAGCAATTTATGTTAATTATATTCATCATCTTAAACATAGTTGCAGGCAAAGAATGCTAACAAGTCCTGGATGAATGGGAATGATATTGAATCTGCTCTTTGAACTTCATTTTTCAATGATTAGTGAGAGTCTAAGCTTGGCTTGTGATCTACTCATAGTAGCCTGCAGCTTCATTTTCCCTATTCTTTTTATCTTTATCTTTTGTGACAGTCTTTTATATTCCCCTTATCTTGGTCTTAATGTCTAATAATACTGCCTGGATGCAGTGACAGGCAATGACTATTTCCTTGCAGCAGTACTGCAGGATATTGCTACTCTCTCCAGCATAATGTTGTTTTACCATTAAGTCACATTCCAGCAAGGCAAGTGTCTTCATAGCAGGGTGGTGAAAGAACGAGTGCCTTTTGAAAGATGACAGTTGCCAGAAAAGCTCACATCATATTCCATACTGTTGGTTGCCTGGGCTTGTAGAAACAGTTTTGATGTCAAGATGGTACATCTGAGTTTTTCTGCTACTTATGAACTGTGTTCATTGTTTTCCTTTTGCTTTTATTTTGTGTCTGTGAAACTCTAAATCAAACTAGGTCACCTAGTAGGTGATGTCTGGTGTTAATGAGAGTGATTAGGAAGCAAGCTGTTACTAGTTCGTTGCTGGCCGGGCAGAGCAGGCAGTGGTTAGCATTCTTCAAGCCTGTAGGTCTAACAGGCTAGCGTTGTTTGTGCAGTTATGTTTTCATCTCTGTTTCTCTTGGAAAAGCAGTAGCATAACAGTGCAATATATTGAAAAAAAAAAAAAAGATAAAAGAAAAAGTTGGTGCTTAGTTTTGACATTTTATTCCAGAATTGAAGCCTGATGGGGCAGCCAGTTGTATGTTTGCACTACAAACTGTGTTCGATGAGCACCAGTTGTGAAGTTTCAAAGTGATTAGAATTACCCATAGTGATGTTTTCCCTAGTCGTGCTCATGTTTGGATGAATGCTTGAAAATGGCTCATTAAGGGGTCTCAAAGGAAGGGTCGTTGTAGTGCTGGATGCCTTTTTTTTTTTTTTTTTTAATAAAACACTGAATACAGTGGTTTCCTTAATACTCATGTACCAGGTCTAGGCTGGGAAGTAGGGATTCTCTACCTTTGTCTGGCCTCCAATGTTTCTGTTTTCTAATGGTTCACTGTAGCTTTGGAGTGTATCAGTCTTATTCTAAAATGTGTCATCATTTTGTGAGCCCACCACACCGTGAGGTGATGATTAAAATAGAGATAACTGGATACTGCGCCTAGATAAGAGTGCTTCGTTCTGGTACCAAATCAAGTCTCTCTGAAGCAATTAATCCTTGGCATTTAACAGGCAAGTGCTGCTGTTTCTCTTGACCAGGTGATAAATCCTCTCTTATGTGATGCTTCTCCTGAAACACTTGATCTTCTGAAGTGCCATTTTTAATCTTGTAAATACATTTTCCCCTGAACAGCCCTCTGAGAGGTAATCAAGGCTGGGGGGTTTGTTTCCCTCTGGTCAGGAGAGCCATTAGTAACTCAGCAGTCTGCTCTTTTATTGGAAGTTTTAGCTGATAAATAGATATGTTTTCTGTGATGTTCCTTTGAAAAAGCTGCTAGCGAAAGACTGGTATTTTAGCCTTCAAAAGAACATAGGAAGATGGAAAGGCACCATGTCTTGGGTGACTTACCTAACTTCTTTATCAATTACTGTGTTAAGTAGCTATGTTAAAAATCTGTTCTTCTAGTTCCTGTCTGTCCAGCTGGGCAGCATTGCTCTTTGCAGTTTCTCTAATATTTTTGTTTTTCAATTTTGTTTGCCTTCCAGTGTAATACTTGGGAGTTTGCTCCCTGGTCCTAATATATTTGGTGCCAGGAAAGGCTTTTTGTGTAGCAGATAATGCTTTTTTTTTACTTAAATTTTCTTGTTTCTTGTTGTCTTCTATTCTGCCTTAAGTACGTCTCCTTCAGTAATGGTCATATCCTTCAAATATGGGTAGATAAATTTATATTTATACCTTTCATTTTTACCAGAATATGTATATTCTTTTAAATCAGTGTTTTCGTTGTTTTAATGTCTGTGGATGTCAATACTTGTACCCTTTTTGATAACAGTGCTCCTGACGTGCTTATTTGTATCTACTTGTGGAAAAAAGTCTCTGCTCAGAGATAAGTCAGTTGTCTTGAATCTTTTCTCTTAAACATAATCCTGTTTTTAGGTGAGATAGCCTTGTCCTCAAACCCCTTTTCCTGGGTTGAGTTTACAACTTCTCCAAGAATTAGGAACTGTGAGTAAAGTAGCATGTACTGGATGGAACCTGTACTTTTAGTATCTTCTGGTATTTGCTGCTCCTCTCAGTTGTAAGGCTAGTAGTTAACTTTCTATCATAGTATTCCCAACACTGTATGTCCTTTACTCATCAAGATGGTGCTGGAAAGTGATCGACATGTTCTTAGAATCACGAGCAAATGTAATGTTCCCCTCACCACTTTTTTCCTACTTCTGTACCCTTTATAAAACATAGTACGTACTTCGTCTTGTAGTCAGTCCTATGCAGCTCCTGTGAGTACATCCTTCTCAGGATAAATGTCATCTGTTTTTCATCTAAATCAGCAGTGAATCCTGTGAAGTGAATTGCAAGATTTCAGGATCTGTTTCTTCTTTAGTATGGCCAGTTTAGTATGATGTCCTCCAGGTACCCTCTTTAGAGGACCTGAGGTCAGACGTGACCTACTTCTAAAGCCCAGTAAGTTTGCATTATCTGATAATCTCCTCTGAGCTCCTGATATGATCTTTGTGCTACTCCTGCCCTCTGTGCTATCTCTTCTGCAGTAACCTCCTGCAGTCTTAAAAAATTGATAGCAAGTAAGTAGAGATACTTAATGTTTGAAGTACTGAGAAAATGTTACTGTTCTTTTTCTGTTACATCAAGATGGTGCAACTGAATCCAGTGCCAACCCTTAAGGATATTAGTAGATGCCACTTAACCAATTATTTACCATTTCCATTGTATGTAAGTGTCTAACCTCTGCAATAGAAATTGATTTATTTAGCATTTTAAATTGAATTGCGTGAAACATGATAAAATGCTGAAAAAATGGAACAATTGGCTTGGTCTGATATAATTTGATTCTTACGAACTTGCATGGCTTACCGGTGCTGGCTCTGATAATTATATGGCTTTTCAAAATGGTCATTGTTGGCCTAATTCTATCGGCAGTGTAGTCAGTGGGAGTTTTAATATTGACTACAATGGGAACAGTTAGACCAACAGATTGTATTAGAAATCCCATACTGTGTTTCTAATTTCACTTCCTGATACAACAATCTCTAAATATTAAAGAGAATTCTTGCCAAGATAGAAAAGCAGAACATAGCTTTTTTCCTTTCTGACAGTCTTGACTATCTTCTGTATCCACTCAGTTATTAATGTGGTACCCAAGTTACCAGATGCAAAAAAAAAAATGCCTTTTTCTCCAAACTTTAGGATGCAAAGTTTTGCATCTCCATCTCTGTTTTCAGAGCCGGCATTGCTGCTCCATTATATTTACATTGGTCAACTTTTCTGTCAACAAGCAAACAAAACAATAGCAGAAAAAAACAATGAGATTTGACTGTATTACCCAGTTTAGGATAAACTTTCATCCTTCTTATGCCCTGTTAAAGGTCCATAAAATCTCCTGAATGTTTGAGAATTACTTTCTTTTCCTGCTCCATTCTGTGTTAGTGTTAATGCTATTTTTTGCCTGCCAACTCCTATTCTCCATGTCGCTGTTTTGATTTGTCCCACACTGGTATCTGAAGAAATTATTAATAACCTGAATTTTGAGCCAGACCTTTAAAGTTGTTCTGACCATTTGTTGGTTCTTACAGTTTTCCTCCTGAGACAAATTAGTCTGTTAATAATTATAGTATTAAGTCTCCCTTGTCACCTTCCATGCTGATTATTTCTGATTCTTTCCCTGCATCTTGCTCAATGGATTGCTTATTTCCTTCATTATTATTTTTCCACTGCAGAAGTTTCCTTGTGCTGTTTATATTTGCTGGTGCACTTAAAGGGCATTGCAGGACACCTTTTTAGCCCTGTTACAGCACTTGCTGTGGCACATTTTTGTTTCATTTATTTTTGCAAGGTTATTGAGTTGCTTTACAGAACAGCCTTTTTTTATGTAGACACACACACTCTGAGGGATCTGCTTTTGCAGGTTTTGTTAATTAAACTATCCACTGCAAATCATTAGCTAATGAGTCTGTAGGTAGTTGACACTAAATAGAAAGTAGAGCATTAGATCTTCACCAGTACTTTAGAGAACTTTGGAAACTTTTCATTTCTTGCTGGAGTGCTTCACGCTGGCACTGCAGTCATGCTAACATCTGCTCTCCCTCTGTCAGCAGGCTGTATATGGTACAGAAATAACACAAAGTGCCACCCATCTTTACTGATCTGTGGAGGGTTTTTTTATTTTCCTTTTTAGAAGGTGCAGAAATAATCTTCAGCTGGCACCAGGGTAATATCAGCTGTTCTAGCTTTTCAGCACTAGACGCTTAAAAACACTCTTGCATGTAGTTGAGCATGGGAGTTTAGATATAAATGACTCTGTAAATTAGTGATTCAGAGTAATGTTTAGTAATATTCCTCTTTAGCACAGGGGATTGTATCTTACACTTCCATTACAGTAAATAGGAATTCTAGCATTCTCAAAAGATAGTCACTGTTTCTCATTCCCAGTTCTGCTGTTAAAGGGCAGTGGCAGTTGGGGTGTGGTGTTTTTTAATTTTTTTTTTTTTTTAAGGGGGTGTTAAAAATAGATTGCTGTCTCTTGAATCAGTAGAGGCTGTGTCTGTCATGGTGAAAACCGAAGAAAAGTCTCGTCTGTATTTTTTCCCTTTTAGGCTTTTTGTATTGGGGGAGGGTTGTATGCACAGTGAATGAGACAGTACAGGATGGAGTTCTTGCATCAGAAAGTCTCGTTGATTAGAAAATTTGTGTCCTAAAATGCTTTTGTGGATGCTAAGAGCATTGGCTAGTGGCATTTTAAAAAACTTGAACAATTAGTTGCTTTATGTCTCTTGATTTGGACCGTAGGATACTTTGCACCTTTCTTTTGTTTGTTGGAGCTAATTCCTCATTCCTTTTGAAACCCGATGTAGAGATTCTCTTCAACTGGAGAGTTCTGCAGTGTAGTCCTGCTGCTATTCCTCTTGCTGATATTTGTCCCTTTCAGAAGCATCCTCTAGTAAATGTCCAAAGCAAATGCAAACCCTAAAAACCGTTTTGCTGCTTTTCTCCCAGGTCTGCATATCAGCTACAGACTTGTAAAAAGTATATTTCTTGTCTGACTTTCACTAGCTCTTAGTGTGTGTGGCAAGATCTAGAACGTGACACTTCTTTTTCCCTTTGGCTTATTCTCTTTAGCAGGAAAAGTTGGTATGTCAGCACTCGAGTTCGCAGAATTCTTTCTGTTATTGATCCGCCTCTTAATAGGCTGGAGGCCTCTGATAAAAGAACAGCAGCAGCTTTTACATTGCTGATTTCAGGAACCCTGCTGGTTACACAGAAACCTCAGGGCGAGGTGCAGTTTTGGCTGTGTCTGCAGTGGGAGGAGAAATGGAAGCTTTGAGCTTGGATTTAGATTTGATTTTGGTGAAATAGCTTGAAATGCTAACGAGTTTTGCAGAACAACCTCTGCTTTTGTGCTCCTGGTTCCTCAAGTGTGTGGGAAACAGCCACGTAATGGACTTTATTCTCAGCCCACGTTTCTTGCTCACTGACTTTAAAAAAGCAAAACAAAAAAAAAAAATTATAAAATGCACAGCTTGCTGGAGTGGGTTAGGAATGTGCTGCTAGTGTGTTGCATAAGGAATATTTAGTTTCTTAGTGATTCCAAGGCTCTGCAAGTAATATTCTCCCCACAACTGCCTGGGTAGGAGACAACTAGGGCTGCAATTACAGATGGGGATCTGGAATCCAGGGAGAACAGACTTGCTACTTGTGCAGGGTCATGCAGAGAGTAAATTTCTGAACAGAGAATAAAGCACTGTGGAAGTGTTTCAGAACTCCAGAGTCACTGATGGAGTCTCATTATTTTCCTTGCAGTGCTGTATAATTACAGGTCCTCTGTGACCTATGAATGCAATATCAGGAATTTTGTTTGCTGGGGACTCTGGAGGTCCTCCAGTTGGCCTTCTGCTTGTTGTAGGGTTGTTATTGCCAAAATCAGACTGGGTCAGCCGTGGCTTTGTCTAGCTCCTGTCTTGAGACTTCCAAGGATGGCAGCTCTGCAGCCCCTCCGGGTAACCTGTTCAGTGTTGCACTGCCCTCCTGGGGAGGAAGACTTTCCTTTGTCTGCTGTAGGACAATAGATTCTAGACCCTTTCTCCTCATTCCCAAAGGCCCAGACATTTATTGTGAAACAGTGAGAGGTTTCTGAGGAGGTACAGTTTTGTCTGATACCACCCAACATTTTTGGCTTCACTGGAAAAGCTTGTGAAAGGTGAGATTATCTTAAACTGTGATGACATTTAAACCGGACCTTGAGGGAAGGAGTGCAAAAGAATAGTCTGCAGATTATGCTCTTTTGCCTGCACTTCTGGGCATGAAAAAGTGAAACTTAAGATCTCTTTGACTAACAGAAAGTTCTCATCAGGACTGTAGTGTGCTTGCTTTTGCTCTCCCAGTCCAAATTCTAAGGTTTCTTGTTAACTTGCTTAGGTGCTGACATTGATTCCTTGACTCTCTGTGGTATTGTTGATACTCTTGAGACATTGTCAAACAATGAAAAAAGTGGACTTTAGGCTACCCATAGGTAAAACTGTGAGGAGTCTTTGGTACAGTAAGTTGTATGACTTTGGAACATTAGAAGCATGTGACATACTCAAGAGAACCATTAAATCTCAGTGGCATACTCAGGATGACTAGGTGACATTGTTGGAGTTTTTTCTTTTCTTGGAGAATACTTTATTACATAGTATTTTTAATGTACAATAATTTTTTTTTCTTTTGCTGAAGGGACAATGGAGACCGATCCAGGCACCGAGCTCCCCGGAATGCCCGCATGTCTGCACCGTCGCTGGGGCGGTTTGTCCCGAGGTAAGGCTTGTACATGTAAGAGTAAAAGGGTGTGGAAATCCTGGAGGTACCAGTTGCAGTACAGCTCTCTGGTGCTTTCAGATGGTTTCCTTTTCTTGCACAGGGCTGTTGTATTCTTGGTTTGCAATTTCTGGGACCCCTGAAATGGCATGTTAGTCTGATCAGCTTATCCTGTGACATTTGAAGGACAGCATGGTTTTAGTGCTTTTTACATGCAGTTTGGGGCTACGGTGTGAAGGCAGAATAGGAGGAGAAAAGAATCTGATTGGAGATTCTCAGCACAACATGTGAGTTTGAGATTAGGAAGCTATTGTGGGAGGTAAAGGATTTGCTTAATGCTGATCTTCACAGCCACATTGATCAGAGGAGGCTCTAATCTGTAACTTGTCTTTTGTTTGAAGCAGTGAAGTGGTTGGCTAAGCAGAGGAGTCCAGTCTTCCCTCTACTGTAGTCTGCTGGAATATAGTCATGTTTTCTCAAAGTAATTGCAGTTGCTGTCCAGGGCTGTAGTATACTGGGATGTCTTTCTCCATGTAAGGTTACTCTCTTTTTATTGCAGACGCTTCTTGCTGCCAGAGTACTTGCCTTATGCTGGGATTTTCCATGAACGGGGACAGCCTGGCTTGGCCACCCATTCCTCTGTCAACAGGGTTTTGGCAGGTAATGAGATTTCCTTGTTTGCAGGAGTCATATATGTTAGTGGTATTTTTCTCATGAATCTGAGCAGAGGAGGATTGATGAGGTAAAGTCTTAATTCCAACTTTTGAGGTTCTATTTAAGTTGCCTGAAACAAGAGAAAGGACTGTTGGAGTGATGTGGTGAGCTGTCATTCAAGTGCTTGGGCATTGCAGATTCCACACTGGAAATATGTGTATGGGAGTCTCTGCATGAATTGGGGAGGGGTGCTGTTAACAATTCTCCCTTTGTTTAACTTCCTCCCCTATTCCTAGATGTCTTTTTCTTAACAACCTGACAGACTAATGATCAGCTTGCTGCAGGTCCTTCTAATTGAATTACAGGGTGCCTTGTTCATGTTCCGGCTGGCAAGACCCACACAAGGCAATGCGGGATTCAATTAGGATCTTAATAAGTGCATATTAAAAAAGTCAGCTGCCACCACGTACAGCGCACAGGCATTTGGGAACCTTAAAGGGCAGGCGGAGGTGGGAAGGGAGGTGGGGGAAAGAGGAGGAGTATGGCACTCTGGCAGTTCATGAATGAGATGGTTATAGATGACACATATCTTGAGGGTGGGTCTTTTTTGGCTGGGTCTGTGTTGCTCTGTAATTAACCCCAGTGCAGGAGAGTCATCCTGGAGCCTGGGGGGACGAGAGGTGATATGTGGACAGGTAGGTTGGGATGCAGTTCTCTCCCTTCCTGTAGGTAATCACAGCACAGGACTGCCACTGAAAGGAGTGCCAAAAGGTTTCTCAAGAGGCTGTGTGACCCTTTTTGTTATCCTAAGGCATGATCAACAATGCCTAAACCATTTTGGATAGGATTTATCTAACCTGTTCTTAAAAGTCTTCATTGCAGTTTTCCCAACTGTTTTGGGGTGAAACTGTTGTTGGTTTTGCATGGCTGATTTAGTATGGCAGTGGTCTTGTCTTTGATAACAGATTTCTGGCATCTCCCAGACTTTTGTCTCCCTGGACATTTTTGTTTGAGTGCATGATTCATAGAGCTTGCTGTTCCAATAATAGTAAGAGCTCAGCCAAAGGCTAGCCTCTGAAGCACCTCTGCTTTTTTTCCATAGGGAAGAGTAGAGCTAGCCTGTAGCTTTAGCTGACGCATGTACTTTCCTGTGCTTGCTGCCTGTGTGGGCTTTGGCTGTTGGCACGTGGAAACAGCACACTGGCAGATAATTACTTGCTGCCAGGCAACACTGCAGAACTCCTGTGTGGCCCCGCTTTGCTGGAGACACCTGCCTTCAACCCTCCTCCAGCCCTTCTCGCAGTTTGCCTGTTCCTTAGTAGCTGGGAAACAGCCTGGCGCTTTGTCCTTGCACATTTTAGGGAATTTGAGGCCCCAAGTGCACATATTTGCTGTTTGTTGTATATACATCAAGATTAACAAAAGAAGGCAGAAATTGTAATCATGGGACTTTCGAAAAACAAGATCAATCTTTTCTGTATGGCACTGTGCTGAGCCTACTTAAGGCAAGGTTTGTGGGCTCCTGCAGTGTCGTGGAACCTTATGCTGGAATGGCTGGGACTCCACAGGATAGGCTTTTATTGACTTAAATATAAAATTAATTTTCCTAATGCAGCAGCTGCTTGTGATACGTTGTTTTAATATTCTGTTTATTTTACTCTGTACCTACGCTTTCAGCTTTCAAAATGTTTTTTACATTTGTGCTCAAAAACATGTTAATGTTCTGCAGAAACCAGGAGAGTTGAAGCTGTAAATATTAGGTGGAAGCACAATAGATGAGAACTAGAAAATGAGGTTGCAGATGTGGAATAATAAGAGAATTTGTTGTGTTCATTATGTTGGTCAGTAGCATTGTCATTTTCAGTATTATATTTCAGAGCCATTCAAAGTTCCAGTGCTGATACTGTGCTTTCCTTTCTAGTTAGTCTTTGCCAAAGCTTGTGGTAGTTCTTTTTCACTATCATAGTGAAAAACCTCAACTTAAGCTGAAAAGTGCTTTAACCCTGGGCTGGTAGTTATGGGTGAGGTTGCCAGCCTTGGCTGAGGGAAAAATCAATCATCTATCTTCCTATTAACACAGGCTAATCTAAGCTTGAGTGCCTTAAATTGCTTCATCCTACCATGTATCCAGACTGTCATTTCTGAATTATGTTTAAATGCATAAATGCCAAATGTATTTCTTATGTAACCTCTACAGCATTTGAGAAAAGATGGCAAAAACCCCTTGTATTTCTAACCTGACTGCTTTCTAAAAACTGACAATAGACTTCTGTGGTCAAGTATGAGTGAGAGCTGTTGTTTGGGAAAATACACCCACTTACACTTCTCCTGTCACCTGCCCCACTTACTGCTGTATGCGGAGAGGAAATCAAAGCAGCAGACAGAGATCTTATGGGTGTGTGAATTACTTTGGTGTGCTGACTAAATTTCTTGACGTCAGAGCTCTTGCTGTTAGGTTGTGTCCATGTTTACTTTCAGCTCTCTGCTTTGTATTAACATCTTTCGGTTGTTTAAGTATTGTTCTCATGCAACTGTTATAGACAATAGCTCCATGCTAGGGAAGACTGCCTTGTGAATAAATTCTTAAAGCAGTCTGGTTTAATGAACCACTAAAAATTACAGGTTATATAAGCAGATGGGCTAGTAGAGCAACACAGTAGGTTTGGCAAAATGACTCTGGCATGCCACGCAGGGCTTAGGTCAGGATTAGAGAGTCCTTTGTACTAGTCAGGGACTGGTGGCCATCCCTGCGCCAAGGCACTTCCCGGCAAAGTATAGGAAAGGTGGCAACAGATGGGTAGAGTAGGTGGGAGTTCAGGGGGAGAACGAAGCGATACTAGTCAACATGACAGACAGAGATATCTCCATGCCAGCAGCCTAATTTGCATGTAGCACTGGAACAGCAACGAGTCCCAGTAGCACCTTCCTGCCTGCCTCCTTGTCTACTGGTGCAGTTTAGACCTATCAGCTGATACGATACGCTGCATCACTGTGCTTTCTGGCATGAAGTAAAACACCATGTGAAAATATATTACATCAACACTGTTACCTTTAGCATTCAAACTTGTAATCACACCAAAAAGTGTTGGTAGTTTGACAAGTTATATTTTCCTGTAAAGTCTATGTTGATTGGCAGTAATTACACTGTCCTCCTCTAATCCTGTATTAACTGAGTCTTATATCAGCTTTTTCATTATTTTGTCTGGAATCAATGTCAGGCTGACAAGACTGACATGTCTCATCCTATTTCAACCTTTTAAAATACTGGTATAACACTAGCATATTTTTCAGTCTTCCACATCCCCCTTATATTTCAAGACTCATCAAAAAAGCTGAGAGTTCATTTGGCAGCTCTTCTAAGGCTCTTGGTAGTGTGGGCTGTAAGCTACCCTCTGGACTCTCCTCTCCTTGGGAACTGCCGTAAGCGATGGGGTTGTGGTCTCCAAGGAAATATCCATACAGTGAAAGCTAACTGAAGTGGTGGTTTGCTGAAGTGATGATGAAAGCGGTAAATGCATTTTTGGCTTCTCATTCAATAGGACTGGCTGATTCCATGTGGCAATACAAGTGGAATACTGCCTCTTGGGGCCATTTCTTCTAGTCTCTTGGGTTCTCTGGCATTTGCATACCAACAGAGTGGGGTTTTTCTTTTTTTTTTTTTTTTTTTTTTTAATCTTTATTTTTTCTTTTTTTTTCCTGTGCTTCCCAGGAGATACCAAAGAGCGGTTTCGTGGGATGAGGTTACATCTTTTGTAATGGGAGTTAGTACTGCTGCAAAGTTCATCAGTGTTAACATGCTTGGCTCGGGATCCAAGGAACACACTGCCTAGTATTGTGTTTACCACCTCCTCCTGCTTTTTTGTTTTTCTTTAAGCTGAGTATTTCTGCCCACTGTTGGTTTTGGTTGTGGGTTTTTTCGGTTGTTTTGGGGGGTTGGTTTTTTTGTTGTTGTTTGTTTGGTTTGGTTGTTGGCTTTGGTTTGTTTGTTTGTTTGTTTTTATAAACTTCTCTTTGTCCTAAATCACACTGTGAGCAGGACACTGCTAAGTAATTTGAGGGCCAAGTCATGGATATTTTTTGGCATCTGGTAGTAGACAGATGTACATTTTAATATTTAAAAAAAAGATGCACTTCATTGCACTGAAGTGCTTATGACCTCTTGTTCGCCTATGTGAACTTTTCCTTTAGGCTTTATAGTAATTGACTACTTCAGGATGGTCAGACATGCTAATGGTATAGTGGAACAAAGACGACTTTAGTTTCAGTTCAGTGGAAGCTCGGAGGAAGAAGAAAATCAGTGTTTGCCAAGGAACTTTGCAGGAGGCTTTAAAAATTGACACAGATGCCAGTTTGTTGACATTTCTGTTACTCAGCAGAAGACCTGCAGATGAAAGTTTACTGGTTTATGATAGAGTTACCTAGCTTTGTGAATTGCTTCTGTCTCACCTCAGTTTGTTTGAATAGGTATCTATTCAGTTATGTACACCTCAACAAACAAAATATTTTTCTTTGCATGAACACAGATCATGTTTGTCTGTTCTGGCTTTGCCACCACACTTTATCTGTTTAAATGCAATCCAACACAGTTGCTCTGATTCTTCCACCTCACAGGGAGATCCAGACTCAGCCTGACTTAAGGGTCAAGTGATATAACACTCTACATCTACAGTTTTTGAGCAATTTCATTGCTGTTTCAGGGTAGTAGATTCAGACCAGAGACTGAACACTTACATTTATTCAAAGAGCGAGCTTGATATTACAGATTTTTCCATAGCCCATGTCTATTCAGAGTATCACCTGCTACAAGAGTAATAATGGTGCAGCTTTGGCTATCTCTGCTGGGGTTGCCAAAGCTGTCTGGCCTTGTTACATTGGGGTGGGGCTGAGGCTATAGGTGAAGATAAGAATCAGTTGATAGCCTGCCTTTAATTGGGATCTAGGACTTCAGAATGTAACGTTCAGCTGCTGTTTTCCCAAAATCACGTAAGTTATCCCATTCTTCAAAGCTTGGCTCCCTGGGAGAATTCTAGGTCATGTGTCTTCAAGTGAATTTCTATACTTCAGCCAGAAACTGCTAACGCACAATTGTTAGAGGATTTGACGTTGCATCAGAATGAAAATTAGCTGAGATGGTGGATAAATGTTGTCCTCCTTCTGTGACGGGAAGATTTATTTGAGCATGTGATAGTTCTCCTAATAAGAATTAGGGCCATGACCTCTCATCAGTCAAATTTTCAAACCAGACCCACTAGCTAAGGTGCCTCCTGGTGCATGTTCCCAATCTGTTGATCACTCTAGCTGTGTTTAGGGCTAATGTTCAAATACAAGTGAATGGCTCTAACCTAAAGCCAGTTAAAATGGATGTCGATGAGCCTGTGATACTTACAATTGGATAGAGTATTGGTTGCTGCTGCAACTAGAATTAGCCCAGTAACCTTTCACTTCTGCTCTAATGATGAAAGTGATCATGATAAGAGGCTGCTTTGGTTGCCTTGGAAACCATATTGCAGGCACGTTCTCCAGTTCCTCTGGTATTGCAGGTGTGATTGCCTCCCATGGCTCAAGTCTTCTTGACCTAGTCCTATTCTGTCGCATACAGTGTCAGTGAGCTGTGAATTCTGAGATGCCCCCATCCTTCAAATGTGCTTGCAGTGATGTACAATGTACAGAGTAGGACTAAGGTGACTTGAGAGCTCCAGAAGGCCAGCAAAAGTTGATGGGAAAATACATCCCAGTTGTCTCTGATGTACCCTTGTTTTTCTCACTATTAGTAGGTATGTATTCTCTGGCAAGGCTTTCTGTACAGTTGCCTGAGACTTGAACGTTGTTTTGTGTCTGTACCTTCAGCTGTACGTCACTGGCTTTTTGCTGTTAGCTTGCTTCTGCCTTTTCATCTAAGACAACTACATGAATTTCGATTAGTGTCCTGATCTAATCACATCTTTCACAATAGATAGATCTGTAGAGTAATAAAATCAATGAACATAGCCGTGTGGCTTTCT
Source organism: Aquila chrysaetos chrysaetos (assembly GCF_900496995.4). Taxonomy (NCBI): domain Eukaryota; kingdom Metazoa; phylum Chordata; class Aves; order Accipitriformes; family Accipitridae; genus Aquila; species Aquila chrysaetos. The sequence goes on along the minus strand of NC_044005.1, from coordinate 44,669,614 downwards.
ATGCAGTGTGTTTCTGTTATAAGTCTGTTGGGTACTGCTTAATATGGAAAGATGTGAGCCTTTGAGTAACCTCATTCTCTGTGGTCTTTCTGTGATCTACGTCAGTGGACACTAAATGACATAAGAGGCTTAAAATATGCCTCAGGTTCTTCTGCAACTTGAGAGCTGTAGATATCTGTACCTTCATCACAGATTTGAGAACTGTTTATAATTTCTGTGAAAGTGCAGCCTTTCATGCAGAAATGTAAGGAAGAAATGAGGCTGTAGTGCTGAATTGCAAATGCATGAACTCATTACAGTAGGGAGCAGAAAGTGTGCCTTTATGGAACTCGTGAGAGGTATCCTTGGAGTTGTTGATTTCCTCAACATGGTACTTAAGCTTCTGAAGACAGTAGGATTTTGGAAGTGTGGAGAAGACTTTGCGTGACATCCTCTTATTTAAGTGTTCACTTATAAACTTGCTTCATGTGTTCTAATAACACGCTTGCAGCACATGAGCTTTCATGAAGGTTAGTTAGCTGCAGGACCTGAGCTCTCATCTGCCTTTGCCTCTCTCCAGCTGCTGCTTTCCTAGAGCAGCTTTCAGCTATGAAAGTCTTTAATGTTGCTGTTTGATCATAGCGGAGTATCTCGTAAATAAAATCTCCTGATAGTTTGATGTCATGGATGGATTGGACGAAGGCAGAATGAAGTCATACACTGTGAGTTAACTTTATCTTAGTATTTATCTTAGAATTCTACTTCACAGATTCTATAGCTGTGGCTACAGGTTTATACCACATCATGTGGTCAGAAGGTGAACTTCTTAGCAAACATTCTTCAAATCAAATCCCTATCCTAGAGGTAGAAATCAGTTAATGCTTGAAAAACAAAGCCTAGAAACCGACTGGTAGTACATTATTTCTTGTGGCTACACAGTGATGTGATAGTTGATCCACGGATGCTACATTCTCCCTAGCAGGTCTATCTTTATAGTACATCAGTCAGTTTTCACTGTATTGCAAGACACCAGTGAGTTTGGTTTTTCCGTCTCTGTGCTTTAATTGGCAGCCCAGCTACCCCTTTTCTTGTACTGTAATCTGCGTCATCCTGTATCATTGTACCTTGGCACAATGAAGGCTGATAGGTAGTTGATGTCATTAGCATTTGAATGACCCACAGGCCATCTCTTCTGAAATACTAGTCCTGTGCAAAGACCCCACAAAAGTTCCCAAGCTGGTGGCATTGGTTTTGATGCAGATAAATGCTCCTCTGAGCTAAAAGGGGGTTTAGTTCCCCTGTCTAGCTAGATGTCTCCTGAAAGTGGATGGTAGGTAGTATTGAGAGAAAACCATTAACATACACATTTATGTGATGGAAAAGGTTCGTTGTGTTGTTTCCAGTTAGCCTTTCCCTCCCATCCAAAATATCAAATTCTGCAGTGAGAATCTATGCAGTTACTCATCCTCATTTTGATGTCCGCTCCTGCTATACACTGCTGCATACAAAAAGCATAGACAGCTAGAAAGCAGCAGGGTACTTTGTGTGCTGGAATGGAAGAACGTTTGGCCGTCTGCTTATAATGCCCTGCTTGCTATATGCCTCTGTTCACTTGCTTCTTCCATTTAGCAGCAAAGGTGCTCTGTAGGCACAGACACTTCTCTGTTGTCTGCTGTGAACAGATCCAGTTTGAATTCTTTGGTTGGGACATTAAGAGTGCAAAGCACTGGAGATTGAAGGGCAGAGGAAATGAACTTGCATCAGAACCCTTGTAAGATTCTATCCCCTATTTGATTCCAGAGACTAGAGTACTCTTAAGGCTTGAGTGACTCCAAAACCAGTTTAACTTCTAAAATAAATTTTTAATAGTATTTTGTGTATCAATGTCTTTATATGGAAGGAGCTGCCTCTTCACACCTGAGAGCTGGAGACAGTCCAAAAGTCTCTTAAATATTGCACAGTAAAGGTGACCTAAAGAGTCCAAATAGTGCTATTAGCACTTTAAAGCCTGCTCTTGCTCAGTCCTTTTTGTTCTTGTCTTTCCTCTGTGCTTTTGCAGCTCAAGCTGTAGTTCATCTCAATCTGCTAAATCTGGGAATGTGTTAATTGGGAGGGATGTGAGTCAACTGGAAATAAGAATCCACAGCTAGATGCACTATGGGGGGTATTTACACTGTAATTTTGGGGGCATCTGACTTGGGAGGCTAAGCTTTCCTGTATAGTTGGCAGAGAAAAAGAAGCTTCTGCTCCGATTCATCACCTGAAGTGAGCTGAACTTAGGTGCTCTAAATCTTCTGTGGAGCTGCCAGTCTATTCATTACCGATTCTATAGGGAGCTTAGGAAGAGTACCTTTCTGCTGTGGATACCTTAGATGCCTAAAATTAGGCAGGTTGTATCCTGCCCTGACTGCTGAGTGCAGAAAGGATGATATCTAGAAGAGGAGCCTGAGCAGAAGGGATGAAATGAAAGCACCAAAGGTGGTATAAAGAAACTAAGAAAGCAGGAACTCTGAGAGGAGGAAGTGCAGCAGCTCTTTGGTTTGTATGGAGGGTGTTCTTTCATGTGTGCCTTGCATCCAGAAGTAAACGCTGCTTGGCAGAGTGGCAATGCCAAGGTGGCATATAGCTTTACTGTTCATCAGTGCTGCTCACCTGCTTTCTTTATTTTCTACATTTGTCACTGAAAAGGTGGAGTTGCTCTCCACCTCCGTCCTCCCCATACACAAACCCTACTACTGTCTGCAGCAGGTAATCAAGTTTTCTTAGGAGGGAGCGTACCCTTTCTCTGGTTTTGCAGCTTTTTGTTCTGGGTTTTTTTGAGTTTTTCTTGGTTTTTTTTTTAAACTTATTGTGGACTGCAAGTATTAATGGGTATTTTGAGACCAGTCAGACAGTGCATGCTTAACTCTGCTCAAGATAAATGAGCCTTGTGTGATAGGATTTTTTTTTTCCATGTTTCCACCTGTGCAATTTGAAGCTAGTACTGCTACTGTCATTTCATGTGCAGCACTGTTGCAAATTTAATTCTGCTAGCCAGAAGTATGGAACTTGGTTTTATAGTATGAATGAGTGTGCCTGCTGCAGGAGCCCTTTCTCAGACCACATCAGTCTCAGATACTCAATAAAGACTCATGTGACTTCCTCCTATGTTATGCCCCTCAACATTTATGCTTCCCATGTAGCACAGTGCTGCGATCTGTTTGTTAATTTCTTCCCCTTCCTACTCTGTGTCCCTTCTTGGTGTGTTGTGCATTGATGGGACAGTGTATTGGGTCTGGCTGAGACCAATACAGACAGACTGCGGACCTGTCAACAACCTGTATTTAACGGAGTAGGCAAGAAGCTCTGGTACTTGGATCAGAAGCTGTGCTAGATGTGATACAAGGAGACTCATGGTAGGTACACTCCTTGTTGCTAGTTGGTGCTGTATCTTTTCCACATTTCATGCTCAAAACATGGCTACAGGACTCAGCAGATAGAGTTTTGGTATTATGAGAAACAAAACTTAACATCTGGATTTCCTATATGTAGGAAGATAATGTAGCAGTTTTGATGCAGCAGAGCTTTTTGCAACTGTTTTGCAGCTCCTGGATGCATTTATTGTTTCTTGTGCCTCACAAGCTAACATGTTGGCTAAGTGCATGCACGAGTACTGTAATCCAAGTTTTATTTGTAAGTGAATTAGCCTTATGTCTTGCAACTGGATGTTTTCTGGATCCTTCATCATACCTTGTTCCTTTTGGTTTCATGCCTCAAAATGGGTAAAAGGGGCCCACTTCAAGTGTATGTGGATAAATAAGGAAGTATCTACAGGACAGGATTGTGGGAAAAGCTCTTCAGGAAGGCAGACTTAGGCCTGTTCAGGGATCTGCTTGGGACCAATACATACTGTTTAACACCTTCATTCATCGCCTGGATGATGGGTCAGAGTGCATCCTCAGCAAAACTGGGAGGAGTAGGTGATGAGGCAGAAAGTTGTGCTGCTATTCAGAGGGACTTTCATAGGCTGGGAAATGAGCCAACAAATCTCACTAAGTTTAATGAAGAGAAATGCCAAGTCTTGCACCCGGGGAGGAATGACCCCATCCACTAGTGCAGGCAGGGGACCTACTGGCTGGAAAGCAACTTTGCAAAAGAGGACCTGGGGGTCCTGGTGGGCAACAAGTTGAATGTGAGCCAGTAAATGTGCCCTTGCAGAAAAGGAGGCCAACAGTATACTGGGTTGAATTAGGAAGAGCATTGCCAGCAGATTGAGGGAGGTGATCTTCTCTTCAGCCCTGGTACGGCCACATTTGGAGTGCTTTGTCCAGTTCTGGGCCCCCAGTGCAAGAAAGGCATGGACATACAGGAGAGAGTGCAGTGAAGGGCCACAAAGATGAGTAAGGGATTGGAGACTCTGAGTTGAGGGGAGAGGCTGAGAGAGCTGGGACTGTTCAGCCTGGAGAAGAGAGGGCTTGGGGGTGGATCTTGTCAACGTGTATAAATAACTGAGGGAATGAAGACGAGAGAGCCAGGCTCTTCTCAGTGGTCCCCAGTGAAAGGACAAAAGGCAATGGACGCAAACTGAAATTCCATTTGAATTTAAGAAAACTTTTTTTTTTATTGTTAGAGTGGCCAAATGCTGGAACAGGTTGCCTAAGGAGGTTGTGGAGTCTCCGTCTTTGGAGACACCCAAGTTTGACTGGAGATAGTCCCCAGTAGCCTGCTGTAATTCATCATACTCTGAGCAGGGGGGTGGACTAGAGCATCTCCATAGGTCCTTTCCACCCTCCCATCTTCAGTGATTCTCTGAATTGCATGAGTGCACAGGAGCAGTGACATGATGTTTGGCTTCAGTGTAGGTGAGAATGGAGTTTGTTTTAGCTGAAGCTGTGTTAAACACTATTTCAGCAGTAGGTACAGCTGCTTCTGGTTGCATGTATTGGCATTGTCCACTAAGCCTATTGTAAAACCTTGTGATGGCTGTTACTGCAGAGGACTTCTGCCTCTTTCAAGGTTTGTCTGAGAGAGCAGATGTTACTATGGTACTGGGAAATGCTTTGTTACTAGCTTTCTATGAGGATACTTATTTTCTGCCAAGAGTCTTACATTTTCAGTTCCTTTTGGTAAGCTGAAACAAAAGCTGAAAACCCTCAATCGCCTACTTATGTAGCATAAGTGTCCATAGAAAGAGTTGGAGTGGATCAGCAACTGTACGTTATGAGCATAATTTACGACTTTATTTGCAAGTGAGATTAGAATGAGCGTGACTTTTCTGGTCAGAGTGAGTGCAGACCACTTCAATTTACAGGATATGCTTGATGAGGTCTGAGGTGTCAGGGGATTTTTGGCTAGTATCTGGAAATGTGACTGCACTGAGATTAGCAGTAGTTGGAAAGATCTGCATTTACTCAAGTGTGCCAGACACTGTCTGTGACTGGCTGCATTTCAGGAGTTGTGGAGATGTTTGCGGTACGTTGTCCTTGGTTATGCTGCCCCATGAGAGAAGTTTGTTAGAGAAATGTGTATGACTTTGTCCTTCCCATGAAAAAGTCCTATTAAAGGGTTAAGAGGTCCCAAATACAGAGCCTTGAAGTGCTAATTACACTTTTACCATCATGCTTCCCGGCAGAGAAGATGGTGCAACTGCAGGGTTATTTTTACCAGCCCAGATACATAGGCTTCCATATGCATTTTTGGAAGATGGTTCAAATGCGAACAGTGTGCTCAAAGCCTTGAATTAGGCTGACACAATAGGGAAGATTTTGGACAGTTAAAGGAAGCAGTTTTGTGGAATGACACTGGGCTAGAGGCAAGATGCATTTCAAACAAGCCAGCTGTTAAGCACTCTTAAGAGCCTAGAGTTCAGTGTTACCAGTCTATTGCTGTTGGCCTTTCAAAGAACCAGGTGTTTGGGGTCTGGGGTCAATCCACTTTTGTCTGTAGATAGTAAAATATGGAGTGTGACAGTGGCAATCTCAATCTGTTTACTTGGAGGGCAGATTTTTCCTGCAGTAGTTTCATTCCCAGTGATGATCCAAGCAATGGTATTTTGTGAGTAAGTGAATATTATTACAGTCCAGAGTGAGACTGGATACCTTGGGACAAGTAATGCGTATCCCATTTGCAGTTTGTGAAGGCTTGTTTTGGGCAAAGTAGTGACTCTGCAAATGTCTTTGGGGAATTGCATGTGAACCAAGGGAACATGAATTCCTGTCATGATGACATAGATCTAAGACCTTATATAGGCAGGCAATATCAGGAAGTATGAAACTGCTGTTATCTTTTTGTATGGTCTTATTAACACCGTTCCAGATGGTGTACAAATCCATGTGTGACTCTTGTGTCTGCACTTCAGAAGGGCTCAAAGTAGCTGAAGGAAGAATCACCTGAGGAAAACTTCAGCTATAGAATGACATAAGCTTAATATACTTAGCTAATCAAAGAAGTAGTAGGCAGTCGTCGTTACTTGATTTGTCTAGATATATCTATGTGGGGGAAGGATTTCTGATAGAGCACCCTTTAATTCAAGAGACAAAAGGCATAGAAAGATGCAGAAGCTGATGTCAGACCAATTTAGACTGGAAACAAACAGCAGATATTTGAGTGGTGGTGTTAGGGGTTTATTTCTTGAAGTCCTGCTCCATAAAGTTCACCACTTACCTTATGGTAGCTAATTGCTGAAACAGGTGGGTTTTTTCCAGTACATGGAGTGTTTAAACTAGCGAGATTGTTGCCTGGGCTCAAGGGGAAGTTTATGAGCATAGTACTGGTCCCACAGTTCCTGGTATATGTACAGGAGTCTTGATGGGATGTCTTCAGTGGTCCCAGTGCAGGAGAGGTCCTGCTAGCCATTTGCATCATGTCGCAAGCTGTAGTCTGTTCCCGTGCCGCATGATGGAAGCGAGTACTGAATCTGAGAAGTCTTGTATATTGTATTTGCTGATGCAGACTTCCAATAAGCCTTTCTTTGTATTGGTAGCTGGGAAGCTAAAGCTGGCTTTGAGATTCAGAAAGGCACTGGAGAGAGATGATGATGTTCTTAAAAGTGAAGGGTGCAGGCTGATTCCTTTTGTGTGCATTGTTAAAGCGATGAATTTCTAGATATCATTATATCAGAAGGGGTAAGGCTTTGCAGAAGTGCTCATCTTTTTGTGGGCGGTGAGGGCCCCTTGGGGACCTGTCTCTTTGTGGGTGGTAAAGCTCACTTAGCCATAAAAGTATTTTCCCACAGCTTGCTGCCTCCTTTTTAAAGGTGGGGGGAAATAATAAAAAAATTACCCACACTCCAGAGCATGGAGGGGAGGCAGGGACCCGTGCAATCTCGCGTGCGGAAGGGTGGGAATTCTCAGTGGCCTGCCACTTTTGGCTGTCATCTTTGAAGAGAATAGTCATGATTTTTGCTTACGTGTTTTACATGGCAGGGGAAAAAACCCAACACTACAAAGCAAACCCTGAGCCAGATTTGCTACACCCAATATAGAATATCTCCATAGACATTTTTATAGCCACCCTGGCATAAAGATGGAAGAAGCTCTTGCTATGGCAACGTAGTTGTATGTTGTAAAAGGTATCTGGTAAGGATGCTGTGTACTGATCTCCAGCTCCCTTTCCCAGGTAGATAGAATTGTACCATTGGATCCTTCTGCTTGCTACCCTGTTTTTTTTTTATAATTGACCATTAATGCATCAGTCTGTTACCACTTAATGTATACAAATCGAAGGTTGTTGCTAACTATTAGATTCTGCAGTGATAGTTTTCCCTCCACATAGTATCATTACCTCAGCTTGCTCTCTTGGTTTTGTGCTTCTGGCCTGCTGGCTTTCCTTGATTAGGGGGGAAGATGTATGGGAGGGTACTGTAAGGTTAGTCGCAACTTGCCTGCCTCTTTGGAATTACTTTTGACTTGTGGGTTTGTTCATCCCAGATGGGTTTACCTTACCTGTGTGGTTTACCTTAACGTGAGCCACACTGAGAAATCTCCCTCTCTGTGTGGAGGCTGTTTTAGAACATGCCCTGGGCAAGGGCAGAGCCTAGGGAAATAAATTTAGGCTGTGGACTTTTCCCAAAACATAAAAGCTGCATTTGTTGGTGGTTTTGAGGTGTTAAACATGTGGAAGGTGGTAGGTGTCCTGCATGAGACAGAGAAATTCTTAATGGAAACCAAGCAGAGGATCCAAACAGTATTTGTACAATAGCAAATACAGGCCCTAGTCAGGATGAGAGCCCTATATAAACTCATACGAGCTTTTTAACTTGTTGCCTCGGAACTCAACAGTAAATGCAGACAGCAAGAGATTTTGTGCATTAACAAATATAAATGGGAACTGAGGGTAGAGGTGTGCTTCATATGTCATCCCTTCCGCACCCCCTGTTTTTTTAAAATTAGGATACCACTACCTCTGGAGTGAGGCAGAAGAGGGAACGGTCTCCAGTGTCTGCAGGAGCTCAGAGAGTTGGTTTTAAACTAAGCAGGAGCTGCAAGTCAGTGCTACTAAAGGAAGCTGTATTTTGCTTTCTTGAGCAGTAGGTTGACACACTCTCCTGCTGAGCTTGGTGTGGGCTGTAATCCAGCAGCCCTGGCACGCAGGAGTTATCATGTTTCTGAGAGTTCAAAATCAGCAGGAGCTGTGAGCCAGCCTCTATGAATGTAATTGCTCTGGGCTCTCAAGTCCTGCTGATACCCTGGTAACCCAGCTTCTGCTGATCTGGGAACCAGGTTCACATCTCTTTCTCTTGCTTCAAGCACTGCCTGAAACTGTGTACAATTTCAGCTGTATCGAGCTGCTTCAACCCACCTGTTTTTGCAGCAATGGGTGGGAAGGAGTACGTAGGTGTGGCTTATGACCCATTAGGTAACTTCAGAGTTGGCAGCAAGCACAGACATCAGTGTGGAAGAAGTTGTGGTGATGCTTATAATTGTTCATTTGTCTCCTTCAGCATCTTTGGGGGTGGTGAGAGTGGTAGCGGTGGAAGTCATTCACAGAAGGCAAGGGAGGAGTAACCCAAGAATCAAAAATGTTACCACCTTTGCTAAGTAAGAGATAATGATGACAATTAGACTACTAGTCCTGAGCTTTGACCAGGAAGGCGGTCACTAGAAGTAGAGCAGCTTCAGTAGTATCTGAGAGATGGAAGTTGGCTGGAGAGGATACAAACTGGACTTGTCAGAAAAACAAATGTGACTGCCAGCAGTTCACATGGTGCAGTTTGAGAGCTAGAGACGAGAAGAGCACAGGGGTTGAACGCATTTCTCCTTCTCACCCTAGACATCCAAACTGTGATCCTGAGTCTCTGAGGAATTTAGAGATGCAAGAAGTTAATGCATATTTGTATTGTGAGAGGAAAGAGAAGAGCATACAAATGTGTACTGTCAAATGGGAAGGGATGGAAATTGGCATGAAATAGGAAGATGGCAATAAAATCATAGAGGCAGGTGGAGTGCTTCCAACCTTCTAGGGTTGGGAACATGCTTCTGTATATGATGGGAGGAATTGCAGGAGGGGAAGGGAAGGTTGAAAGGACGGAGGAAGTAATGTCATTTTGTAATTTTCTTACAAGCAACTGAGATTCTGCACGGAGAGAAATGGAGGTTGGAGGAGGGGAGGGTTTGAGGAATGAGTCAAAGGTGGTGACGAGGCAGCTGGGATTGCAGGCGTGGGTTTCAGTTAAGCTGGAAAAACACTTTGTCTTCTTTCAAACAATTGTTCGTATTAGCATTCATGGTGTGGGCATGCATGCACCCATCCATGTGATGTCTCCTGGTGTGCTGCACACACAAGTTGTTTGAGGATCTGTCCTTTGGTTCATGACAGACCAGCCCAGTCAGATCTCTGTCTTCCCTGAGGTGCCACAGCAGAAGAGAAAAGTTGCGTAGTGGAGGGAATTGGTCTGGTGGGAGTTTTCGTTAGAGTTATCTCGCAGTAGATAGCGGAATGGGAACTGGTATCAGAGGTGGGTGAGGCTCAAAATCTGGTGGGGAGCATGACTAAGGGAAGGAGGCAAACACCCAACACACATGAATAGACCCCTGTACCCCCATTATGAGGACACTGAAAAGCATGAAGGAAATCCAAACCTGCTTTGACAGAGTGGAAGGGAATGAAGACACAGGAAAAAGAGGGCTGAGGGCAGACAAATAACTAACAGTGCTTATAGACTGGAAATCATAGCAAGATGGAATGAGAGAGAAGGGCTGATGGTAAACACTGGAAGACATTAAGTTGTCGTGGGGACAGAGTCAGTAACAAAGTTTAGAGAAAGAGCTTATAGGCCACATAAAATGAACAGATTTGCAAAGATCTAGAAAGGTGAGGTGAGAAAGCATGTCGCTAAGGTCTTGATTGGGTTCTCTGTGTGGAAGGCACAGAAGGGCTGTGAGGGGAGTGTGTTTCGTCTATCTTTTCCTGGCCCAGCTTGGCCGCTGAGGTTCCACAGAAGACACCTCGTTCGCTAGATACATGCATGTCTGTTGACACAGAAAACGGTGAAAGCTGAAGGCAAAGCCCTGTCATAACTTCTCTGCTTGAAAAGAAACTAGCTGTAACTGGATGTTGGTCTCCCTTACTCCTGTGATTTTAGTGGGGTACTGCCTAACTTCTGTTGTCCTCTGACTTGTGAGGCCTAATAAAATTGTCCTTTGGGACTGTAATTTTACACCGAGTCCTAGGACTGAGAGACTGACCTGGAGTGCTCATCATCTTCTAGGCTGTACCACTGCTGATTCTTTGATCTGGTAGGAGCTGGACCTCTGGCTCTGCTGCTGTGATGATGAGATCTTGGAGCCTCTGACCACAGTTTCTCTTCAGTTTGTGACCCCTACCTCCAGTAAAGCATGGCCTGCTCCAGATATCTATGATGTATAATCTAAAATCTTACCGCAAACCAGTAAATTGTGATTGCCCTATTTTCATTGTCTAAATTTCCCTCCACTCTTACTTATAAATGCTGTGTGGAGTAGCTGTGTTGGTTATATTGTATAGCAGCTTCTTGCACAGGTCTGCTAAGTATCCTCTGGAAGTATTATGAGCTAATTCAAGCTGGATTAAGGTCAAGTTGGCCCTAAAAAGAAATAAAACCCATCTGAGGTATTCATCCGTTGTTCAGTGCAGGGCCTGCATGCTGAGTAGCTAGGATGTATATCTGCTGCCTTGAGCTTAGGTCTTAGTTTTTCTGTGTGTGGCTTTGAGTTTGACTTTTAATACTCCTTTAAAAAATGGGATAAAATGTTAGTCTCTTTTCATCTTGTAGTCACCTTTGTAATTGCCGGGGATTGGACCTGTCTGCGTTGAACTCAGCTGTGGCACTGATTTACAGAAGTCACTGCAAGGTTATGAGGTTGGCTGAACTCCTTGGTGGAGTCCTGCTGCCCTCTGGGAGCTCTAACGCTGTGTCACTGTTCTGAATGTCACACCATTACTTTCACGTTGTTACACAGTGGTCCATCAGGGTGTGGACTAGCACGCTTCATCAGTCCTGCTCCACGTACTCTGGGATCTGGGTCACCTTTTGAGCCTGAATCTCTGCATTGGCTCCATGCAGAGATCCCTGCAGATTCACTGAGGTGCTAGAACAGGCTTTGTGTATTAAAGCTAGTGGCGATAAGCAATGAGTCTTGTTTCCATTGCCATCGTCTAGATCATGCCAAACCGCCCTCAAAACTTCCTCCATCAGAAAGTATTCAAAACATTGTGAGAGCCAAGTACTTTACTTGCTGTAGGTTTCTTTTACTTTGTGCTTTTCCAGTTGGAATAATGTGGTCTCTCCATTGTAGTCTTCCAGGCTGGGCTTCCTCCTTCCCATCTCATCATGCTTTAAATTTAAACTGCCTTCCCATTAGTTAAACTATTGTTAGATTTTGTGTTTTCCCAGCTTGCTCATTTTCTGCTTTTTTTGGTTGTCTCCCTGTTCACCGCTTTACCCAGAAAACAGCAAGCCCAGCTGCTTACTTCCCAGTTCCTGTCCTGCCTTCTCCTCTTTTGCTCATCATATTGGGGATACAACATAAATTGTTCCCTTTAGCAATGTCTTTTCAGCTTTGTATTCCCTATGCAAGGTCAGTGCCTGTTTTCTTTGCAGACACAATGACTGTGCAGGACCTGCCGGCCTGAGAAGAGGCTCTTAATGAGTACAGTGCACCCTTAAAATGCATTTCATGAATGCCACCTGTCAGCTCTTCATTTGCCCTAGGACACTTTGTTAGTTTATTGTATGGAGTTTATTTAAGTTGTCAGGACCTGCATTCTTCTTAATGGAGGTGTATTTTTCCCTGAGAGCATGTGACTTCATCTTAACCTCCCTAGACAAGTACAGATTCAGAACAGACAAGTATTTCCTCAACAGACCTATCCTGCTCACAGGATATTATGACTGTGAAATGTAATCAACCATTGAGCATGTTTAGCTTAGTGCTCTGTATTGTGGTGGTAGCTCAGTCTGTGTCACTAAGCTGACACAGCATTTACATTGCAAGTTTGCATGCACAGGGCTTGTGCTGTAATATAGGAGTCCTGAAATGTGTTTAAGGATAGTAAGAATTTTTGCAAGTCTTCCATTCACTGGGAAGTACAAGGCTTTGAATGTGTTTCTGTGCTTGGAGCTTTTATTAATATTGCGTACTGCTATTTCCACAATGAAAAGTGGCTCCAGTGTGGAAGCTTGGTGTTGTACTGATACACAGTTAAATCTCAGGAATTCAAACCCTTCTAGGGAACATACCGCTTCTTGGATTAGTGAAAGTTTGTATTATTGCAATGTGGTGGTTGATAAGGCATGCATGTGCTCTACAAAGATACTGCTGAGGTTTTTTTTTCCACTGCAGATGAGTGTTTTGGCATAAGACACGCACATTTAAAGTTGTGCTAAGCACACATTCTTGCAGTAAGAGCTGCAGAGGCGGTAGCAGGCAGTTGGCTTGCTGATTTGTTTGGATTAATAGGATTTCATGTAGTTAAAACGCACACTCACAATGAAAAAGGCTCTTCTGTGCAAAAGCAGTTTTACTCATTATTTTTGCATCTATTCTGCATCTGTCTGTTGGCATAGCCATATTGGTTAGATGGGAGTGCTGTTACAATGCTACTTGAGCCTCTGCTCAGGAGAGGAATTATTCAGTGTGAGCTGAAACTGTGGCCACACTAATTAATGAGCTATGGAGTTGGTGATAAAGTATAACCTGTGTGGAATATGGGCTGAAGTTGGCAAGTGTCTTGGCAAACAGTCCCTACAAGAAAATCTCAAGAAATTGCAGGAGCTCTGAATTATCTAAAACTATATACAGCAGTTTTGGCAAGGCTCGATTAGTCTGATACTGCGTTAGCATCTACGTTAGACGAGTGAACTGCAGTAGACCTAGTAGACAGTGTGGGTGGTGTGACAAATGTGGAGGACACAAGCATTAGCCTTGGGTGGTAAGGACGTTCTGGTTAGGCAACCACAGCAACCCTGTGAAGGAGTTTTTTGTTGCTGCAGTGGAAACATTCCTCTGAATCCAGACAAATTCTGCTAGACCAGAAAGTTAACTTCTTTAATGATTGTTGGAGGCAAAGATGTCTTAATACCATAACAATTCGGTTTCTCAGCGCCTGTGTTACTGGCCAAGGCACTGCTAGTAGGAAGGCCAGCTGTGGACATGCCAGTGGGACCTTGCAAAGTTTTTCTTTGATAAGAGATGAGTAAGAGGTTTGGTAAGAGGATCCTTTGGTAAGAGGATGCAGAGAGGAAAATGACCCCTAAAAGTCAGATGCTTAGCTTTTTTGCTTTGACATACCGCAGCAATATTTGAGGACTTTGCCCAGCCTGAGTCAAGTCTCGCGGTGAGCTCAGATGGGCTCTTCTGCTGGGAGGGCCGTTTAAGCAGGAGAGGGGAAGTCTGGAAAGGCAAGTCCCTGTTCCCGGTATAGCTACTTGGGGAATTTGTCCTTGTGCTCTTCAAAAATGAGGCAAAGTGAGATGGGAGCTCTGGCGACTGGAGAGCTTAAGAGTCTGGTGCCTGCTAACAGCTCCTTGGTGGAAGGCTGCCCCCTTTGTCTAGTCTCTGCAAGACTCTCCATCCGAGGCAATTAGGATTAGCAGGCACATTTCATGCTCTGAAAAGTCAGAAAGGGAAAGAAGAAGGAGTTTTACAAAAGGAAATGCCTGCCAGGCACAGATTTCGCTCTGTTTTTGTGCAGAGAATAAACACAGACGCGAAGGTTAAAAAGCAGACTTCCAACAGCATTTAATGAAGGGCTTGGTAATGATGCAAGGGACTTAGTGACGGGAAAGAGCGGAGGCATTGCAAGGGGCAGAGTTGGCAGAGGGAGGAGCCCGAGCGACACACAGCACAGATTAGCTGTTGAGACCTTCCTAGTTCACCTTCACAGGGATTTCGTGAAACTTAAACTCTGGCAGGAGAGATGTGGCATTTTGATTTGGAGAGTCACCTACTGTTCCTGGAAGCTTAGAAAGGAGAAGGGCTGTGAATATGCCCTCGTGTGTGGGTTCAAACAGAGGTGAAGGAAGAGAGTACATGTTTCTGTAGAGACTGCAAAGTTCAGCTCTCTTCTGCCTTTTCATCTAGCAGTGTGACCTAGCCTCATTCACTTCCCCCCACCCCCAGTTTAATTCTGAAAAACACTTTTCTCTTGTAGCATCAGTTGCTTGGGAGCTGATTTCAGATGTATTGTCGTACTGATTTTTTAGTAGATTGATACGGACCTCCAGATGGAGAAATTACTGTAACCCAGATTATTGTTTATCTTCACACTGATAAGGTAAAGTCGTCTTTATTTCCCCAGCATTTTCCAATAAATAGGTTTCTGACTCCCATACCAGGGCAGTAGCTGATGCCTCTTATAGCTGATTCTGTAGGTATCAGAGGATTTCATGGTGTATGGAATAACATAAATTAGGAAGAAAGCATAAAACCCTTTCTCCAACCCTTTACTCATTATTTTTTGTTAGGGCTTCTTTATGTGTACAGACAAAATCATCTAAAAGGCTGAAAATATGCAGAAAAGGTTGAAAAAAAAATTAGTTAAATAAAATGCAGATCAGAATGTATTTTTAGTGCCTGAATGTTTTCCCTAAAAGGCTATCCTGTAGGAACCATGTTTTACTGCTTGAATCATATGGTAGTACCAGGCATGCTTTTAACACATGCTGCTATCACATGGAAATAAAGAAATGATCTCAAAACAAGCAACAATGTCTGTAGAAACTTCCTCTAACAGCTCCAGCAGTTAGCTGATTGGAGGACTCCAGCCTTGACTCCCCTTCCCAGCGAGGGGCCCATATGAGAAAAGCTTGTTTGCCCACCCACTTCTCAAACAACTTCTGAGTTGTTTCCGCCGATAGTAACAGATGTTTCTCTCTGTTTCCATAACCTTTTCCTGTCAAGTTCTTTTCATGATACAGCATCCCTATTTGCATGAAGATTTCTCTTGACTCTCTAGCCTGATAACATTCATTTCCACCTGCGTGCTTCATGGACCACCTCCATCTCTTTACACACCATTTCAGTATTGTACCCAGTATCAGAATTCTAGGAGTCTCACAGTGGTCCCTAAACAAATGGGGTTTTGCTGTTTTAAAACGTGTATGCATGCGTGCCGTTACATAGTGTAAAGCAATCAATATAGTGGAGCCTTCCCACAAAACTTCCCATCCACTGCAGCTAAAAGCATACTAAATGACAAATGAGAAAACAAACAGCTGAGCCTAAACAGTCTTTGTTCGTAAAGCTTTTCTTATAAAGAAGAAAATTGCACTTACCGGCTTCATTTGAGTTGTACAAATGTAAGAACACCTCTAAGACTTGCAGCTCTGCTTCTTTTGCAAGCAGGATTTGAGGCCTTGGTTCTCTGGTGAACTGTACTTACTGCCCTGCAAGAACGAACTTTTAAACTACTCAAACGAAGTATCGGCTGAAGCACAAGCTAAATAATTAACATTTCAGTAACAAGATACAACTATTAATTTGTGTTCAGTTGCCAAAGTCAGGCACTCACTTGTCTCATTCATCCCGTCTTTCCAGCAGTTGTTGAGCAGTTATGTTGCTCTCCACTCCTCACTAAGGTGAGGTGTAAGTAAGACACTCCGGTATGCCCATGGTTCAGATGGTACTTCTTTTTGCCTTTTTTTTTTTTTTTTTGATGGCATGAGAGATTATGAATCTTACAGATAAAAAAGGAGTGCATAAATTGTTTTAAATCCTCTCAGACTTTCATTGTGGCAAGGCTGTACTTAAAGTGATGATTGGTAGTGGTTTAGGAGGTAGAAAGAAGGAATTCCTTCCAATTTATTTGGCTGGGGTTTTTTTCTGTTCAACAGTGCGTATCTGATATTGGATGGTTGGAGAAAGTTCTTGGCAATTTGGAGACTTAGACCACAATCCATCACTAACAGCAGCTGAAAGGATTGAGATAGTTGAGATAGGATGATTTCCTACAGCAAGGAAATGAAACTGCTTGTTCCTTATTGGTCACCCTGAGTAGGATGAGGACTTCCTAAACGGTGACATTTGCTTGCTCCAGTGTGTATACGCAAAGGCTATGATAAGATACCTCATTTGTCACTGAGGAGAGTACAGGGTTTTCCTCATCTGAGAGGTTCTATGTGAATATTGCTGGCTCAGCTCTTGCTGGTTCTGGAAACTCACCATGCTGTTTCATATCTGATTTTCCAACTTCCATGTGTAGCAGGGTGACATGAGCAGGGGCATCTCTATGGGGTGAACAACGACAGAGAAGCGGGAATTCTCTCCCTTAAGGAGAAGAATTACCAGCTTGCTTGGTGAAGTGCAAACAATTCAGATAAGAGGGGAATGCATCTGAAAAGGACTTTAACCTCTTCTAGTTTCCCTGAGGGAAAACTGGACCTACCATCAAAGACAAATGCTTCCCAGATGCATTTCTGTATTAATTGTTATATGATCAGACAAAGGAAGATCTCTAACGTCAGGAAGGTAAGATGTCAAGGAGCTGTCATGACTGTACTGGGGATGGAGTCTTTGGGCAGGGCATCTCTTCGTTTTATTGTTTGTGTTTCTTGCAAATAAACTGATTTCCTTTTAAAGTCTGAAGCCTGTGGCTGGAAAATTCCCTTCCTATGTGATGCGTTATTCACTGTGTGAGTGAAGCCCTTGGGCACTTGACTGAGCTCCTATTAGGGCAGTCATCTTCGCTACCTGCAGCTGAGGCCTGCTCAAATTCCCATAGCTGATCGGACTGTGGAACTCAGCATGCTAAGCATTGCCCCTTTTAAAAGGAAATTTTGAAATAGGAATGAGCATGAATGGGAAATTGCATTTCTTCTTATTTTGTACAGCTGGGGTAAAGAAAAAATAATAGCTTTTTGAAAGTTTCAGCCTTCAGAGGGCATACACCTCTTTGAGGCTTTCTCAGTTAACATCAAAGCTGAGATCCCTTCAATGCTTAGCATATGCCGAACTACCCTTAGTAACGTTTTGTGCATCCATTCATGAAAATCGTTTTGCCCACTTCCTATTTATTTACAGCTTGCTGGTACATTGAAAAACAAACAAAATAAATCCTTGAAAATACCAGCTTGCTAGGCATACTGTTTCTACAGCATTAGGCCACTTTTAGTTAGTTAGCTTGGCCACTTCAAAGGCAGCGTCTTTGTGATAGCCTGGAACAGAGATTTGCTGGGACTTGTCAAATTCATATTCAGGACTTAATATATTTACTGTGATCAAAGGTAGTCCCCAAAACCAGAATGCCCCATAAAATACTTTAGGGTCGGAGATGTGCAAGAACCTGTTACATCTCCACTAGGCTTCAGAGATCAGTAATCACATTTCAGCTGAATTCAAATTGCTTCAGAACTGGTTGAGAGAATCTGGTGTATTCTTGCAGCAAAGAGCTTTATCCTTGGTTTATCAAATAGATTTGTCCTGTGCTTTGGGCTTCCTGGAGCCTCTGGATTATAGTAAATCTAGAACTAGTGAATGTAAAACTCATCAGCTGTGATAGATCCTTTCTGCAAGTGTAGGATAACCTCAGTATCATTAGCTACAGTTACAAATGGGCTCATAAAGAGGTAACTACTTTTCCAAGGCATTCATGCAAGTACTAATCTAGGGGGAATTTTATACCAGGGCCTAATCACTGTCTCAAATTGAGTCACAAATTAGCTTGGGGACTTTTCCAGCTTCCTCAAGCTTATCTGTAAGCATCTGAGGAAATCTTTCTCTTAGTGTCTGGCAGGTGCCCTCATAGTAAAAAGAGTGAAGGATCTAGTCTAGAAAGAAAATTGAGCTCTGGTTTCTGTTAAATACATGGGAAGGAAATTCCCATAATATGTGCATGTTCCATTTTCTTGAAACTTGTACCCCAGAGCCTGTGTAGCTCTAGAGTATTGGCACTTCCTCTGAGACTCTGATAGTAGTAGTCTGGAAGTATCCTGCTCTTCACTGAGGGAGTGCTGGAGTGCCATGGAAAGTGGTTTTGCACCGCTTTTTTCCCTTTCAGTCTAAACTCAGACACTGGCTTGCATGGCTTGATTCATAAATGAGCAATAACTAACTGTCAAAGGTTCGTTTCTCCACATGCCAAGATGAGTTGGACCCTCTGAGGGGATTGAGACTGACGGATAAATATGTCACGTGTAGGTGGCCTATAAGAAAAGATTTGAGGATTTTTTTTTTCAAGTCTTTGTTAAGACTTTTTTCCCCCCACTCTTTAAACTCTCTTGTCATGTGTTGAGTGGGGGTGGATGGAGATTGGGGTGGTGGGGGGAGTAGGGGGGGGCTGCTGAAAGCATTTATCTTCATTTCTGCCATCACCCAGTGTTTATTACGCAGTGATAGACAGACGCAGGAAAGCTGCCAATCAAACCTACGTTCACTGCATTTCAATTGGCCTTTGCTTTGGATTTCAGCATTTTGAAATCTACATCATCTCTGCAGTAAAAGGTCATTCTGTTTGTGGGGATGACAAGCCCCAGACCCTCGGGTACCCACTGCAGTCACTTGTGATCCCATCAAACAGTGGAAGACCCAGGAATCAGGACAGACTGTCAAGTGCTTGGTGAGAACTGCTGCTTGTAAGAGCCGATCTGCTGCTGCCCACATTTAAGATGCTGAAGTGTGTTGTTTGCCTCCAGGTTATACTAGAATTTAAGAGGTAACTGCATCTTCTTCTGCTCACACCCAGGCTGAAACCCTGACTGGGCAAAGCCAGCTTGAGAATGAGTTCTCACACTGCACAGTGAACAAAAGCTCTGTAGTGAGGACTTTAAGTTTTCCACACATGGTCTCAAATCTTCTCTATCAACCAATGGAAAAAGCAAACAACAAAGGTTAGGATAGCATAGTTGTGTACTGGGGGGTATTTTCCTCCCTAAATTGAATGTCTGAAATGTTTGCATGCTTTTAATCATCTTTACTGTAGGACAGTACATGCGTGCATGTGGGAGGCTTCTGGCAGGGCTTGTGATAACAAAGTGGAATAACATTTGTATATGTAGCTAGATATAATTTAATAATTACACTTCTCAATTACATAATTAGTATAAGTAGAGGTAATTACTTAATAAAAACATGTAGATCATGTATTTGCCATTAGTGTTAGGCACACTGATTTGGAGCCTTTGAGAAATGGACCAAATCCTTCTGAACGTGGATCTTTCACTCTGTGAACCTTGTTCCTTGTGTCCTAATCTTTTTGATAAAGGTGTCTGTTACCTGAAACAGTAGCTCTAGTTGATAGCTTTTGCTGGCTCTGAAATTTGTGCAGGACTGTCCTGTAGATGGGGAGGTACTGCTTTTTTTTCATCATTAGCTTTTCTGTGTAGGATGAGACTGCCTTTGGAGGTGAAGGAGATGCAAGGTTTAAATGAACACCATAACTAACCCGAAGGTTCCGGGGAAAGGGATGAGAAGACCAGAATCTTTACAGAAGAAAACTCAAAACCATTTGCCAACAGCCTTTTTATGGTATTTGTAGCATTAAGTGCAACAGTTGTATAAGCCAGATGAACTTGCTGTTCGTGGAGCAGTTAGTGATGTTGCTAGGCTTCTGTGATGCAGACGGAGCGCATGATTACTCTCCTAGGGTATGTTATTCTCCAGTTTATATATTAGTTGCTATACCTACAAAGGTTGTTCTCATTGCAAAACTTCGTAATGTTCATTTGTAATAAGATCGATACTCTGGAATTCTGTGCCCTGAGTAGTACTTCTGTTGCCTGTCTTTGCAGAGTGTTTTCCTTGTCTGACTTAGTCCTATATGGCAGTTGCTACCTAGTCAGTGATGTTAGTTACTGTTCCCCTGCAGCAAGTCCCACTGCCTGAAATTTGTACAGAAACTAGTTTTTTCTTCTCCACCTGGTGGCTGGAGGCAAGACAGTAGAAGAGCTGCCCTTGTGTACCAAACCCAGGCTTGCAATGAGGAGACTTTTAAAGATGAAACAACATAAAATTTAATTGTCCTTCTTCCACTTCTGGTTGCAAAATGTAATTTCATTAATGTGTTGAATCTGCTTTTCTCCAGTGCATATCTTTTGTTCAGAGGAGCCCTTTGTTTTGGGGGATATGAAGAACAACGCCTTGGGCATATGTAAAAGCAATGGAAATGTTCTTAATTCTGCTCTCCCAAGCGTATGTGTGCATCTGACAGAGGCAGATAGAGACTGAGCAGACCCATGGTGGAGGTTTGTCGATTGCTGGAGGCCTGGCACAGCTGAGTACACGGTGTAAAGCTGTCTGCTCAGAAGTCTTGCTCTTGGCATATTTCTGAGCTTTCTCCAGAACCAAAAATCAGGACTCAAGACAGCTTATCAATGAAAAGAGGACTAGCAGTAGCCTTCTTTGTGTCTTTCTCTTTATCAGCACTGGTCTAGAATTTACTTCCTTATTTGCCCTGCCCGCCTTGTTCTTTACTTTGCAGAGAAAACATAAACCCTGTTAGTGTGTATATGTGTTTTCAGGTCATTTTTTTTACAAGCCTGAGTGTTCTGCTGGGATTTGATAAGAAAAGTAAAAATCCAGCCACCCTAGTCTCTTCATCTTCCTCCACAACACTTTCATTTACTAGCAGTTAGCAAGCTTTTAGCTCTCTGCACAGGCAGCTGGCCTGCTGTGTACTGGATACAGAGTTGTCTAAGTGATGTCTCTTCCACTATTGCTGCTCTGGCAGCAGTTCTGAGCCAGCCCTTGTGGGAGAGCGAAGCCACTGACTTTTCTGTGTGCTTCCCACCAGAGACAGTGTGGAGATGCTGAAATCCAGACTGCGTAGACTCTGGAGGCTGTGCTTTTCCTCATTTGTGCTTGGGGATGATCTTGTTTTGCTCTCCCTTATCAAATTCTATTACCTTGAGTTTCTCTGCGTGCCAGCATGTGTGTGTAAGTGCAAGGCCTGCATGTATATGAAGGCCTTAGAGACTGCAAAATAATGAGATTTTTTACTCTAGTACTATTATGGGAGAACTGTTTCTTCTCTCCATTTGTCTCCCTAGGGATTACATTTGATGCCTCTGAGCTTTCTCCAATGTATGCCAACTTGAGTTACCCATGGCAGTTCCTTTCTGCCTGGAAAATTATGTTCTTTGTGCTAGTTTCTGAAGTATTCTGCTTAGCCTTCTGCTTCGGACTGTTGCCCAAGTCCTTGGGTGGTTAGCAAGGGGCATGGAGTCAGGGCAGCCCCCTGCCTGCTGTAGGTTGGCCCACCTAGAGCAGTGAAGGGCCAGCTTGTAGGTCCTCCTTGCTAATATTTTGTTATAGTCTTTACTATGTGGCAAATACTGTAGGCAACCTGTATCTTCTGAGTGGAGTTTACAGTAGCATCAGGAATTATGTCCACAAATGTGCATGATTTGCTAGGGCAGCGCTTTTCCTTAGCATGTATTCTGGTCTGCCTTCATAGCTGTACTAGAAAATTTTGGGTCTGTGAAAATACAGCTTCACTAGTACCAATAAGTAGAATGCATTTGCACCAAATGAATTGATTAGGATTTCTGCCTTGTGAGTCTGGGCAAGTCTTATCTCTCATCAACTTTCTTTTCTTTCAGAAATGTGTTACAGGGAGGTGCTTACCTATTAATTTCCTGTGCTCTGTGGCTTATTTAGGAGGTGTTGTCATTTCTGTAAATAAGGTTTCTTTAAGAATCTAGAGTTTTGTGTATTGGATTTTGAAAGGTTTTCTATGATTTTGTCTCCCCAGCTCTTTTCTGGACAATCTTCTGGAGGTTAAGTTGCTAATTATTTACCCCTTTTCTGTAGGTGCTGTGATTGGGGATGGACAGTCAGCCGTGGCCAGCAACATTGCCAACACCACCTACCGGCTTCAGTGGTGGGACTTCACTAAATTTGATCTGCCTGAAATCAGCAATGGTAAGTTGGAAAGGGTACCAGAACTTTCTTTTAAGTCTATACCAACCAGAGAAACCATAAGCTCTAGGATCTTCCAAAGGTAGCTGTATGTTGCAGGCCTTGGATTACTTGATTGTCTTGTGGTATTGGGAACTGTAAAATGCTTAGCCTTTTGAGAAAGTTGACTAAAAGCATGCAGAGCTGTTCTGCTCTGTCTAGTTTGTTTATTCTTGCTATCAGTAAACCCATGCATAAATGGGGCTCTTTTGTGAGCATTCTCATGGGAATACACAGTCTTCCTAGAATAATTCTGTATCCAGTCTCCTCATTCTTTTACCAACAAGTTTCTAGAGGGATGTTGTCTTTATACCTTTGCATTAGAACTTGCTAATGAATTGGATCTGAATTCTCCAAGTTATTGACATTAGTGTGGGTTAAAGTGCTGCAATACTTTCTGGTAGTTAGGGCCCTGGTCTGTTGCTCACCACTGTGTTGCAAGCCGGGAGAAGTAGATGTAGGTTCTAGCCATTTGCAAAAGCAAATTCATCCTATATCTCAGGTGAAAGCTGCTTCTGGGTCAAGAATATGAGCAATATTGCTAATTTTATTTATCTATCTATTTATTTATTTCCTCCTTCCCTTTGTGAAAATTAGACCATAGTTTTACATGTGTTCTATGGCATAAGCTAGCTCTCACGCTGGAAGAGACTTCCTTATGCAGGCACAAGCAGATTTGATGCTTGTGGTCAGCTGATTAAGGAATGACTTTTTGAGGGCTAAAACTAACTTGACTAGAAAGGCTATTTTTAACCCAGAGTGGTATCCTGATATTTCTGAAGCTGTGCAGCAAGCTATGTTGTGGCAGCCTGGGACAAAGATAGGAGGTAGGTATTCATTAATGTTTCTTTGTACAGTGATTTTTAGCTTAGGCCATATCTGTGCATATGTGAAATTCATTGTTTGACTTCTCAGCAAAACCAGATCGGGTTCTGCTTTAAGGGACTGACTTTTTTAGGGAGAACAGGGATTCTGTTTTCAGAAACACTTCTGCTTTCACAGGTAGCCATTGAAATGAATTCAGAAAAAGTTTCTCCCAGTCCCAGCCCTGTCTGTTCTGCAATTCTGGAAGTTACATATCTGGCAATAGAGGTCTCTGTGGGGTACTGTTCTGTTGCTTAAAGAACCCACAAAAGGAGCACATGTAGAGATACCATAGCAGCAGAGATGTGAGGAATTCAATCATAGAATCACAGAATGGTTTGGGTTGGAAGGGAGCTTTAAAGGTCATCTAGTCCACCCCTGCTGCCATGGGCAGGGACATCTTTCAGTAGATCAGGTTGCTCAAAGCTCCATCCAGTCCGACTTTGAACACTTCCAATGATGGGGCATCCACAGCTTCTCTGGGCAACCTGTATGGGGCCACTTACCTCCCAGTCCCTGGGAGGTCAGAGGAGCTAGGGGAAAGCCACCAGTAGCCCATCGCATTACAAAAAGCTTTCTTCCTGTGTCATTCCTACAGAGAAAGTATCTGGTGTTTCTGTTTCATCTCCTTCCTTCACGTTGTATAGAATGTTGTGGTGTAATGTTTATAGCCTGGTGGGAAATAAAAGCCCTGCTTCTAGATGGTAGCTCTCGACATTGTAAAGGGGGAAGATGCTTTATGTTTTGTCCTTGAGAAACATTCTTTCTCTTGGGAAGGAGCACGCAGTGTCATCTTGAAAGTAGAATACTGTGTTGAACTTGTGTGCCAGTGCTTTGATGTGTCTTGTTAAATGCCAAACTTTGTAGTACTAGCGTAAAGTTGTAGGCTGAGGATCAGTGTTCAAGGTGAAGTTTTGCCATGTGGTGGCAATACTTTCTATTGCCCAGCCAGACTCTGGAAGAGAATAAAAATGAATGCAGAGGGGGAAGCATCTTGCTGCTGACTTAAATTCTTTGGGACTTCTTTGCAAGCTTGTAAAGTATTTGAAGAGTGCTACAGCTGCTAATAGCTCCCCCCCCCCCCCCCCCCCCCCCCCCCCCCCCAATCTGGCTGCTGAGAAGGCTGCTGATTTTAAAAAAAAAAAAAAAAAAAACCATAAGATGTTTGTTTATAATTTATGGAATCCCATAGAAAATAAGAACCATCTGCTCCTCAAGACATCAATATTTCAATCTTCTCCCTCTCCCCTACCAGGACAATTCCATTCTGAAATAGCTTCCAATTAGCTGGAAATTGGGCTATGGTTTCTGTTATTGTTGTACCCTTCTTGCAGGCAGGGTTCCTGCTACGAGAGCATCCCCAGCCCTTCTGACTCCCCACTTTGTGCTTCATAAAACTTGGCTTGTCCATCTTGATTTATTATCATTTGGAAATGTTTGGTTTTACTCTGTTTCTTCCTTTTTACATGTTGAACCCAACTCCAACATTTCTAGATTGTTAGCCACGTCTCCCTCTGCCAAGGTCTAGTAGGGATGCATGAAGATGTAGCAGCTGTGCTCATCCTAAAACAGGTATTTGCCAAGCTTGCCTAGGCACAGAACAAAGGCAAGCTGCAAGTTTGCCAAGGTGCACAAATTTGTAGAGATATTGTGAAGCCAAATGCATAACAGTGGAGTGGTGGGTTGGAGGGTTTTTTTCTGACTCTTCACGATCTTGGAAATAAACTGTTTTCCCAGTAAAGCATGTGACCTCAATAGCTCCTTTTTTCCCATCGTTTTCTATAAATCAGAGGTGGTCATGTGAGAGAGCCCTCTTACACAGAGGGGGCTATTGCACTTTCTGGGACTGACTTGAGCCACAAGTGGTTTGGGAGTTCAGGCAGATGAAATGATGCAGCCGAAGTTTGGGACTGCCTGCCAGCTCCACTCTCCATCAGAGAAATGACTCTGCGGCCAACCTTCGTCTCTGAGCCGCTCTTCTTCCTGTTACAATTAAACAAAGAAAAGATAGTTTGGAAGTAGGGTGTTGTCCACTGAATCGGACACATCTGAGCAAGTGACAGCAGCATGATGAGTGCCGTCCTGTGATCTCGGCGGCTCGGCCCCGGCACCCTTTGGAGCCCTGGACTCAGGACTCGGCTTTGCCGCAGCAACCTCGCTAATGCTCAATCCAGCAAGCGCACGAAAGAGGACTCCGGCGGTCCTGGGGAAATGGCTTTGCAGGGACTTGTGGGATTTTAGTCTCTGCCCTGTCTTTCTCTATTAATTGCAAAATGGAAAAAGATGACTTCAGATTTCTTCTTTCCTATTGCCAGTTTTGCTTTTAATAACTCTGAAATAAACATGACCTGGTCTTAAACTGTAATTGTCAGTCATATCAGCATTGGGATGGGGAATTTATTTGGCAGCAGAGACAATGCTATCTCTGGCGTTTATTTAATATTCTTCTAGTAAGTGTTGCATATCCTTAAAATTTCCTGCAGCTAACGGGTAAGTATTGAATCGGCAAACAGTGTAGAATATAGCCTTTCCACAGGTAAAATATTTGAAGGTTTTATCTCTTGTTTATATCTCTTGAATGTAGTTTCTCTCATGCTACTCGCTGCTCGTTATTTCATTTTCTAGCCATTGTGGCTGAACTGGTCTAGTTCTTCCACAGTTAGTCATGTGTCAGGAATTTGTCCTGTTCTAACACTGGCTGGGACTTGAGGAAGGTGCTTTGATCAATACTTTGATTCACAGTGGGATGCAGAAGAACTTAAAAGAAGGAAAGGGAAAAAAAAAACCACATGCCAAACAATGTATAAATAGGAGCAGCTGTTAAGAAAGTGTCATCCTTAAGGGTGGCTAGGAGCGGATGGTGTGCCCAGCACTGTTTTCCTTTGGCAAACAGTGCTGTTGCTGCCAGCGTTCCAGGCCTTCCCCAGCTTCAAGCGTAATTATGCTGTAGGTGTAAGCACTCCAAGTTGGCACAACAGCTTGATTAATTTGTTCTCTGATGTTTCTTTTGATCTGTTCTGTTAGCTCAGTGGCTGCATTAACAACAAAAGAAAACACAAGATGAAAGGGCAGCCTTGTAAATGGTTTTCCAAAAATAGCAATTTTTTTCCCTAAAATCTTCTGTATTGGCTTCATTTTCATAGATCAGGCCTCAGGCTCAAAGAAATCAAACAGCCTGTGGCTTTGTCAAATGCATGGGTATCTTCATCCTCCCCATGTCTTGGGAATCTCTTACATGCTGTTCCTTAAAATGAAACCTTGCTGAGATCTCCACCTCTCACATTTAGACTTTTTCTGCTGGCACAGTAGGCTCCCTTGGTTCTAGGTGTAAGTGCTACCCGAGTCCCTCATCCTTTGTAAGTGAGGGAAGAGCAAAAAACCATAATGCCAGCGTGAATCATACATTGAAGGACTGAAATAAAGGGCGCGCTTTCTTGTTCAGCGCAACTTGCATCTGTGATGTTTTATGTTCCAGGCACACATCAAGGGGGAAAGATAGTTCTCTTCTGGCAGAGGAGCTCACAATCTGTTTTGCTAAGAGGCATTCACCATATGCAACAAACTTTAAAAAGAACAAGACACACAGTCATGTTGGCCATCATTGTGGACTGCTCACCAAAAACCTCTGTGCTGTGCTGAAGGAGGGGGGTGGGGGGGAGGAAAAACTGTGTAGATAGAAAATGACTGAACATGTGCTATGTGATAAACAGACTCTTGGTGACTGGTGGTCCAAACCCAACATTGTTTTAAAAAGACATTTAGTAAATGCTAGATCTGGAAGAGGATTAGAGACTCGGAAAGGAAAAAAACAGCCGTGGAACTGTAAGGTTATATACAAAACATGGCAATGTCCCTGAATCTGTAAATGGTACAGAAGAAATACAGGCATTTCTTACCTTACAAAAATAAAGATGTGGGATTCTTTTCATATGAATGTCCAAGGTTGCATTAGATTAAAAAACCCCCAAACTTTAAAAGCTGAGAAGAGATGTGGATCCTACAGACTGTCATTTTCAATAGTTACAGGAACAAGAAAGAAACATCGCCTGTGCCCAGAGAAATCAATATCTGTCTCCTCTCAAACTTCTTGCACCTCTTTGAAAAGCACCAGGAGTTCATCAGTACAGAAGGGTCCCTGGGCTAAATTGACACCCATACCTTTGGTCTGATGATGCAAGTATGCAATCTCGCTACTTGCGATATTGAGCATCAAATGGCGATAGTTAACATTGTAGAGAAACCGTGGCTACCTCATGGGAACTGCATCCTGAGCCCAGAGATGCAGGACAAAAACTTGGATATCTAGCAGAATAGGAATGAGAGAGAACAGTTCTTAGGCCCCAAAGAAAGGGACTGGACTGTATTTTCTCTTCTAATAATTTTCATAGTTGTACCTCTGGCAAATGCTCTCCCTGTGTAATGTGTAGTTTTGCTCTGTTGATGGCCTTCTTGCTTGGCTCTCTTTTAAGTAGTTATATCGGGTTTGGCTGGGAGAGTCCCAATATTCACCTCTCCAATAAGTTCCCATTCCTCCTTTTTTTTTTTTTTTTCAATTTTTTTAAATTACTGCTGATTAGAGTACACTACAAAGGAATTGGTGAGAAAGGACCCCCTTAGCCACTGAGTCTAGCTCCCTGCTGTCTTAGGCAAGCACATCCTATAGTTCCTCTTATTCTGTCTTAAAATTGATTAATTCTTTACCCCTTTCACTTCTGGCTATTCTGGTAGAAATCTTCTTCTAATTTCCAAACTTAATGGCTGCTTTTACCCACTTACTCACCTGTCAGCATTATTTGTGAAGAGAACTGATGTTTTTCTGGCACGCACTTTCTGGTATTTTTGTAAATACAATCCCATTTCCTTGCAATTTTTTTTTTTTTTCTTCTTCAAACATAAAATACATACTTCATTTCCCCCAGTCATCTTCCTAGCTCTTTGCTGGACTTGTTACTGTTTAGGGTTTAATCTTTCTTGAACATGGCTGACCAAAACTGTGCCCAGTATCCTGCATGTGGTCTCAGCACAAGGTTGTGTATCAGCACTGATATTTCTATTGTAAGTGTGCTCCCTAGTGCAGTTTAGGATTGCCATCTCTTTCACTGTTATGCTGGGTGGATGGCTCAGTCTTTGCTATGATCACCAAAGTTGATTCTCTCTTGTTTCCAACTGAGAAGCTCCTAGGAAAGCAGAAATTTATAAATGTTAACACACTCTAGAATTCTTTCGTTTCACTTCTGTTACGTCTCTGTGTACTTCAGTTCACTGTGTGGTCTGATTGTGCTCTGTTAATGAAATTACCCAACTTTGTCAACAGAATTCATCAACCAGCTCCACTCTGTGCCTAGCCCATTGATAAACCTAATAAGTAAGACTGGTTTTGAAATGAGTCACTGAAGAACTCTGCAGGAATCCTCCCAATTTGGTGGGGATTACAATAGTGCAACCTGTTGTAATGTATCCTTTAACTAGTTCACAGCATATATTACAGTTCTTGTGTTGATGCCCATTTTTCTTGTGATGACATAATGAGTACTTGAATGAAGCCTAGATCTAAAAAAAAAAGGGGGCAAATTTTAATTCTACCTTTTATAAAATTAGGTAGTATAGTCTTTAATCTGTTGTCTTTCTGTTCAACTAGCTTCAGACTAAGCACTCAGGAATTTCGTCATCTTTTGGACCGTCTGTTCTTTGGAGGGCCATGTGTATTTTAGATTCTGTTATTACAGGACTGACAGTGACTACCGTTATTTACCTTTTTCTGTTCAGCACCTTTCTGTTTATACTAGGCTGAAAATTACTGTTTTTAGCAGCTTTGAGACTGAAAAAAAGGGTTGAATAAATTTAGAGTACAGGTGTAGGTGGTTTGGTACAGAATGTAATTACATAGTCCACTTTTTATCCTCGTTTCTCTTTTTCATCAGAATTTCTTAAATGGAACAGTAGAAGTTGATACTGAACCATGTAGGAAAGCAGTGCCCAGGAAAAATGTCTTTGAGACCAGAAGAACTAAAGATGAGGTTCAGCGAGTGCTTTAAATCAGCAATGCTGGAAGAAGGAGCAGTCCTGTCTGCTTCCCTGTCATGACTTTTTTTTCTGCTGCTGCAAGTGTTTATGTGGTCATGTGGCGTACCTGTTTGGGAAACTGTTCTGGCTAAAATGTGACCTGGACAACAGTCAGTAATTTCTCAGCCATATCAGTACGCCAGTGTAGCTTGCTTTCCACAGAAGTGTTGGAAACAAAGGGCAGAGGTTGTTTCTTCTGGCAGCAGTGTCAGTTTGTTAAAGCATTGGGTTACAGCCTTAATTTGATTTGGAAGTTCAGACTTCCAAGAATGCATAAAGCATTCTTGGCACTGTTCTTTTGTTAAACTAATAAGAAATCTAGTCCAAGAAGTACCTTCATAAGCTTATCTGCAATTTTAGCTGAACAAATCAAAGCCGCTTCTAGGCTGGACTTGGTCTCATGATTTAGAAGAGAACTTCTGGACTGTAGAAGTTGACATAGTGCTCCACATGATGCTATAGCTTCAAGCATGTGAGATGGGGTATTCAGTCTTCTAGCATGCAAAGTTACTATATTGCAAAGGTGGGCTTTACTTTTATTTTTCTATATTTCTATCCCCCTTGAGTTTGAAAATTCTAGAATCTGAAATTTCCCCATCCCCAAAATAGTGGATGCAGTTTCAGCTCCAAACCTCCTGGAAGAATTGCAGTGGTTTTAGTGAAAAACTGAAGCGCATCTAGGTTAGGCTGAGGGAGAGAACATAACTCCAGCCTTGTCTTATCAAGCCACCATTGAACTGTTGGTGATGACGATGCTAAAAGGCCTTGGAACTTCATTGTACTGGGAATGGCACAAGTGCATAGTAAGATTCAGTAGCCCAAAGAGCTTGTAGCCTGCATATGCAAGGCATGGAGGGGAAAACATTTGTATGAGGTCAGCCAGCAACTCGCCAGCAGAGATTAAAGTAAAACTTGTGTTTTGTGAATCACTCTTCACTATCCTGTCGCTGAACAGTTACTTCACTGAATGCATGAGTGTCTCAAATACTGGAGTAATTAAATGGAGGACTGGATGGAGAAGTCTCTGCCCTTTCTCACTTGCTTTATCCAAGATTGGTGTAAAAATCAGCTGTCAGAAATGAATGTCTATATCTGCAGGGAAGAGTTTTTCTCTCATCTCCTGTTTATTGGAGATAAGGGGAGCTGGAAGGTAGGGGCTTCACAAGAGAAGGGGAAATGAATTAAGGTGTACTGTTTTCTAATGATACCACTGCTGGAGTTTGTCAGAGAGTCACGATTTGAGACTTGTTTGAGCTGTGCTGTCCTTTGCAAAGGATGGTGTTATGCTCAACAAAGCAGGGGTTTGAAAAAGTGCAATTGCCATTATTTCTTGGCTGAAGGCTCCAGGAGGCGAGTAGATTTCATTTCCTGGGCTCATTGCACTGTCTTATCTCTGTTTTGGAGGAAGTTTTACATTAATCAGGGTATTAACATTTCATAAACTTTTGGAGGAAGCTAAATGTCTTGAGTGCCTTTTGCATGTACTGTCCAGTCTCCAACATTAGGTTTAAATCTTACTTTATTCTCTCTTGAACCTGAGTACTTTAATCACTGTTCCTTTCTTCTTTGCAGCCTCTGTGAACGTGCTTGTTCAAAACTGCAAGATTTACAATGATGCTAGCTGCGATATCTCTGCCGATGGGCAGCTGCTGGCAGCCTTCATTCCCAGTAGTCAAAGAGGCTTCCCTGATGAAGGAATACTGGCTGTGTATTCTCTGGCACCCCACAACTTGGGCGAGATGCTTTACACAAAGCGATTTGGTAAGCATGCAGCAAGAAGTCAGGGTGGGTGGGGGTGTGAGAATTTACCTCAGAACTCAGCCTTCAGTGAGAAACGCAATAGTCTGAACATCAGTGATTGTAGTAACAGGAAATAATTTATTGGCCTTCTAACCAGCTACAAACAGAGTACTGCTGGGGAGAAACTTGTCGTATGGTCTGGACATGTAAGGTGCTGGTACGGGGGAGCTGCTAAGGGATAGTTTTTTATTCCTTAAAGAACTTCATTGTCTTAGTGGGAGGACACTTGAAGCAAGGAAATGTCTCGCAAAATTTGTGCTTGTGCAGGTCTGCTTATTCTTCTCTACCCCTTATAAAAATGAGCTTAGTATGCCATATGTTATGGGAATGCTGGAAGGGGATGAAGAAGCTGTGAGGATGAAGCATGAGGAGGGATGTCAACCTGTGAGAGAAATAACCCCTCTTTTCTTCATAGGCCCTAATGCCATTTCTGTGAGCCTGTCTCCAATGGGCAGATATGTAATGGTGGGACTGGCTTCCCGACGTATCCTGTTGCACCCCTCCACAGAACACATGGTTGCTCAAGTCTTCAGGCTGCAACAGCCCCACGGTGGAGAAACCTCTATGAGGGTGAGTGTATGTGTATCCTGTTTCTGTGTGTTTTCATCAGTGATTTTGTGTCGCTTTGGCTCTAGCCTAGTAGTTAGTTGCTGGGTTATGATAGCAAAGAGGTAGCATGCTCCAGGCCCACTGAATAATAAACATGTAAAAGAATTTATTACAGAGGTATGCAAACGTGGCAGGAGAACATAAATACAATGGAACTGTGAAACTTTACTCTGGTTTCAAATATGATGACAAACATATACATTCCTAAGTCTAGATATCATTCAGAGTACCTAGTATGTCTTTTGTACTACTTTGAGTAATATGCATCTTGTTTGTGGTACTACAGTTGGCTTTGCTGAGGGAGTTTTTCAGCAGAGGCTTCAGGATCATTTCCTAACATTCCTAAAAGTGGCTAACCTCTAGGAGAGCAGCCACCAGCAGTTTCAGGAAGGGTAGGGGCCAAGTTTCATATCATACTTGCAGACTGAAGATGAGGCTTATCATACTTTTGCCAAACAGGCTTTTGTTGGCTATTTATTTGTGAGCTTTCTATGTATATGTAGGCATATTTGGGCACTGGAATTATCTTTCTGTACTTCTGCTTTGTGGGAGAGCTGAACCATGACCCACTCTGACTTGTTTAGTACCTGAGGGAAAACTTTCATCGTTTTGCAAACTGGCAAATAGAGTGAAGAGAACATTTATGTCTTGCTTTGTTCATCAGCACAGCACAACAGCTGTTCAGCGATAGTTTAGGATGGGAAAAGCTATGTCCAGTTGATAATGCACAAGGAGAGTTGAGGAGGCAGAATTAGGTAATTTCTAAAGCTGATATTTGGGCCGGATTCAAGTTTAAGGCCATGTATTCAGGTGACTTGTTGAAGGAGATGAAAAATAGCTATTCAAACTTTTCACTTTGGGGATAACCTGATCATAGTGGAATTTATTACATGAGCAGCTTTTTTTCCCTCTCTCTCTTTTTAAAACTTTTTCTTTTAGTCTAAAAGGCTCCTCTTATTATTACTTTTGGCAGAGCTTTCCCAGTGTACAGGGGTTGCAGTGAGCCATTTGTCTGGTGGCCTTGCACTGGGGAGAGACTTGTCTCTGGGATAAATTGCTTGATTCACCTTCAGACTCTGTAGTTGCTCTCCAGACTGCTCATGATTCAGAGAGGGTCATCTCAGCTGTGTCATTCCATGAGCTGTTTTATCAGCTGATACAAAACTCTTATTTATCGTCATCATCTGCTCCACGTTATAAGGCAAGGGAAGATCAATGATGAGGATATTCTTTGGTGCACCAGTCAGCACTTTTACAGGCCTGGTTCTGAGCTACCATTCTGGTACAAGCCTCTTAAGGTAAGAGACAGAAATTAAAATGTATTTATGAAAAAAGCAGAATTTGGTTAGCAGGTACAGTTGGTGAAAGCTGTGTGGATATAAGATCACTAAGTACATGAATTCAGTATCCTGTTAGATCCCTTTAAAAGTGTAGTTTACCCTGGTACTGTTTCTTTTTTCAGTTATTTTAAGATCCTAGTGAAGTACATAGCTTTTACTGCCAGATACGGGAGTATCCCTTCCCACAGTCTTTTTACCATATCATAATAAGATAGAGACATCCTATTAGCTAAAATCATGTCTCTTCCTCTCATCTGTCCTTTACTCTAAACTCCAGTTGCTATGGCTTCTAGCCCTTCCTTTTGGAGACATATTTTTGTAGCCAGCTAAATCAGTAAGCTTCTGTCCAAATCTTCCATTTATATTTCTTCATCTCCATTTCAAACATATCTTCTTTCCCTATGGTGTGTTATACTCTTCAAATGCTTGTACCCTTGCTCTTAGTCACCATTTAGTGAAGTAATGCTTTGTATTCCCTTAATCTTTTCTTGTAATTCAATCTTCCAGCTTTCGTTTTTCTCTCTTCTGAATTCTCTCCAAAATACCCTTCTTTTTTTTTTTTCTTCCCTCATTCTGGAATATGTTTAAATGTACGTAATGTGATAAGCATAGTCTTACCAGAAACCCACAGAGGGTATTTTTTTCTGCTTTTTTTTTGGACTACAGGGCTTTACTTATGCAGTCAAAAACTGCTTTTTTTTTTCTTTTTTTGCTGTTATGGTGCATTGAAAATTGTGTACAATTTTTCCCACTCTTGCTTTTCAGACTTGCTCCACATCACTGCACTCCTGTCTTTCTCATCTGCTGTAGTTCTGGATTATTTTTCTCCAGATGGATTGCATGTATTCTAAAGGTTGCTTTTTTCATCTTTCTTGCACATGTATTTTTAGCCTCCAAAAACCTTTCCCCCACGTTTTTAAATCTATCCAGTCTAGCAGGATTTGTTAACTAATTTGCTGTTTTCCCCTTTCCCACATGATGTTTAAAGATGTTAAAAATGTCTCATTTCTGACTGCCTTGGACTTTTAGCTTTCTATGTATGTGACAGGGTCACAACTAGACCGTTTTGAATTAATTTGGTTAAAGAGCCTTCCTGTGGGATGATGTCGAGTATTTTCAACATTCTTGTGTGTTGTTGGTCATCTTTGTGCAGTCTGTAGGACCAAGCTTGGAAAACAATAAACTATTAATCTTGTAAATACTATTCCTTCATCTAGCTGTAAAAATGAGATCACCTACAGATATTTCTTCTGTCTTGAGTTTTGCAATGAAACTGCTCCATGAGTTTGTAGTACTTTTCAAGGCATGCAAAATGAAAATAGAGCTTTAAGTAGGAAACTTTATAATATTCTTAGCACACTGTCTTTACAATGGCTGACGTATTCATATTCATTTGAGTAAAAAACCTGTTTGCAGCTTGGCCAGCATGCAGTAGAAAAATGTTTAGGAAGCTTGGTGAAACTGTATTCTTCAATCTCTAATTTAATGTGTGCATTACAGAGAATCAGAAAGCATCTTTGTTGCCTCTGTGGCAACAGCTTGTAATACATAGCAATTGTTACTCAACTTCTTAATTAAAAATAAGTCACAGCCATGTTCTGAAGCAATGCTTTGTGGATATTTTAATTTTACATTACTCACAAAACTCCCAAGAGAGAAATTAAAGAGAAATGCTACATCAGATTCTATGAAAATTCTTGTAAGTTGTCTCACAATTGTTCTTTCCTTCCCTGACGCCTTTCTATTTGCAATCAATGAAATGGGAGACTAGGGCTTGGCAATGTGGCCTATAAGTCACTGCAAAAGCGTGGCAACCTGCTGAGGAGTGAAATACAGTGATTATTTCTGCTTCCAGTTAACTCCTCCTCCACATCCTTGACTAGCAGTCAGTGGAATACATGTTTCTATTCCTCAGAGAGTTTCCTCCATCTTGCTGTTGAAATAGAGGCTTTGAAGATGCAATTAATTAGTTTTGTTATGTGAAACTCCAATACATTTAATTGCACCTAAAAATTCACTGGCTGCTGGTGTAATTTTCAGAGTTGGAGAGAAATGTTCTGTCTGAGAACTACAGCACTTTTGGACTATACTAAGGAGCATTTTGGTTATACAAGTGTGCATTGTCTATATGCATCTTGCTTCTAATATTTCAGAGAGATTGGGTAGAGTTCTACAGGTCAGGGCTGACGTGATTCGACAGTTATGAATTCTGTTCAGAAATGGAGTAAAAGTAGTGAATTGTCATCAAATATGGTAGTCATGAGCTAAAGGTTCATGCTCTTTCTGTTCCCTCCCTTCAGCTTGATCTGCTTAGCATTTCAGATGGAAACCTGGCTTTGCTAAAGAACAAGTTTCATTTTCACACTGAGGCTTAAAAAGCTCTCTAGTAGTGTTGACTTTTAACAAGAGTGGTATGCATAAGCTTCATTTTTTTGTTGTTGTGTTTGTGGTTTGTTTTTTTTGCAAACCTAGCTAACATCTCTGAAATTTATCTGTAGCTGGAGAGTACAGGTGAGGAATTGCTTTTAGCAGATCTCTAGCTTGGAGTGGTACAGGTCGCAGCGGTACTGGGAATTGTCTGGAAATATTTGAGTTTCAGAGATGGGAAGTTTGGAGAAAGGACTCCAAATATGGACTAAGAATAGGTTTTGCAGCCTATTTTGAAAGCGCAGATGGAGCTGGTCTCCAAATAAAGAGGATCTGTTTTCAAGCTGCTTGGGTCTAGGGTGATTTCTGAATTCCACATGATTCTAAGAGTATACATAGGTTAAAGAACTTAGAAGAACATGAAATTAGAAACTTGGTCAGAGCTGAAGTTCATTAGAAACATAGAAGAGTAAGGATCATATTGCCCTAGATCCGTTAGCAGTGGATATTAGTGAGAAAGGCGGCCAGAAGGTAGTTTTATTTCTGGCATTCACAAATCTGATGCCCTTGCAATGTTTAATGTTTTTCATTTTACCCAGAGGAAGCTAACTCTGAAATATCAGAAAAACATGATTACTGTAATCCAAATTAAAATAAAACTTGGAAAGGAGCTTTTAAGCTGAGGATACAAAAAGTGAGGTAGTTGATAGAAAAATTTGATTGACATGAAACTGAAGAGCAAATCATGCAATTTGTGGCGATAAGGTGACTTAACCAAGCCCCATCTCAAATACAGCATTGTGCTTTGAATCTGGAAGGAAATTCAGGCTGTGGAGATCCGGATTTAGCTCGTGACAAGACTACCGGTATTTGGGAAACATCCTGATGAAGTAGTCAGTCAGTAGCCTGGATGGAACAAAATACATGTACGCTTCCATTGTAAACAAATGGAGAATTCCTAATCCTGCAGGAAGAAGGGCCTGAAGCAGAAAGGCACACGGAGTTTTAGCACAGAGCCAAACTTTTTTCAGTATATTAACTCTTAACGAGGACGATGCACAGAATATGTGAGAAGATGCACAATTTTACTGAGTGCTATTGTCTTCTGAGCTTCATGCAAGTGTCGGTAGAGTGTATCCAGTGTGGTTTGCAAAGGTCACTGCCAGACCTCGTTGACTCACTGGATGAGCTGTGAATGCTCCTGCAGCCATAAGCAAAGGGGCTTTAAGCCTGAAAGCAAATGGCCGTGCACATTTGCTTCACTGGGGTGCAATTTACAGTTTTGTCAGAACTCTTGATAACGTGAAAAGAAAACTGATTAGGAAAATATGTGGAAATGCCTTATTGTAACACATTACCTGCAGTGGTTCTGTTCCTATGAACTAACATACTTCTGAAAACAAGCGCAGTTTGCAAGAGAGAGAGTACCAACCTCTTGCTATGTTATTGACAAAGCATGCTTATTGGTGTGGTCCCTTGTGTCTCCTTTCAAGAGAGATTTTGACATCTTCAAGGCAACAGGGGGAGCTTCTGACAGCTCTGTACAGTAGAACTGCAAATAATACATCCAATTACTGCCCAAAGAAATTTCTCACTGCTGGCAGAAGTTGAACCAGGTAGATGTTTCTTAGACTACTAAAAGTCCAAGCAGAGTCACAGACTGCATGTACTTGCTGATACTAGGAAGAGGGCATGGGGACAGAACCCTTTTCTGACTGATAAGGGAAATCCCTCCTTTTAATACAAAG
The DNA here is from genome assembly GCF_900496995.4 of Aquila chrysaetos chrysaetos. Classification (NCBI taxonomy): domain Eukaryota; kingdom Metazoa; phylum Chordata; class Aves; order Accipitriformes; family Accipitridae; genus Aquila; species Aquila chrysaetos. The sequence continues at coordinate 44,632,495 of NC_044005.1, read as the reverse complement.
TGGAGCATAATAGTCTGGTTGAGACCAAATAGTTTTATATGCTCTGTGTATCGTCAGATTCTGGCAGGTATCTTTAGAAAAGCAGAGCATATCCAAAACCCATGTTGGTAAGCATGGCTTATGTAGGGTGCTGTAAGAAGGAGCTGTATTCAACGTCATTGGAAAATGCACTGCCACCTTGGTGTTGCAGCTGGCATGAAGATTTGCATAATACGCACATTTGAGTATAGATGCAGGAATGGTATGTTGTAAGAGTTAGTTAAATTGCTATCTTGACCAATTCACCCGTGTCTGCATGAAGGCTGCTAAGACAGAACTTACAAGAAACTGTTAAATCTTAAAACTCGTTAGGATCCCTTCATAAATGTTGTGTTAATATCTCATGCGATGGTTAAACATGGGAGCAGTGTCAGTTTTAGCAAACTGGTGTGAAGGAAAGGCAAATGACATCTATTCAGGATGTTTTTACTTCATGGGATGTGAAGCTGAGAGCCAAGACCTTTTGTTTAATATGGGGTCCAGTATTAGGAGAGCTGAGCTCTTGCACTTCAGGTAAGGCCTTGAGCCCATTTGCCCCACAGTAGCTACTGTTAGCTTTGGTGCAGTTGGGTCCATAGTAACTAGATAGAAGAAATTACGGCAAATTGAGATTATTTATGTGCAGTCATCTTGCCAAGTCAGGTAGGGGGAAGGGAGCCAAGGTGAATTATTACCAGATTTGCACTAAACTGGCCATGGACTGAGAAGAGGTTTGCAATTTCATGAAGACTTTTTTTCAGTACTTCTTCCTACCATCTTTCTTGAATTAAATTTAAGCCAACTCTTTCCTCCAGTATTTATTCCTTCCAGACGTGTAGGCAGCTGGATGACAGCCTCTTTTCACCTAGATGAGGATGCATGTGGCTCTGTCATCAACATGTTGTTGACATTTGATCTTGTATGCTGTTCTATTGAAGGCTCAGCAGACAGAGAGCAGGGTGGAATGGCAGCTGTGTGCAAATCCTTTGCTCTTGTCATTAGATCTTTAACATATTGTAGATTTTGCTGTTACAGTCTTAGCATGACATTTAATGGGGAATTCACAGGTACTGTTTTTGATTTGCAGTCTGAGTTAAGGGCAAAAATGAAGAAGCTTGTCATTCCTTTTGCCATAGAAGTGACCATATTTTTATTACATTTGTTCCAGCATTGAGAGCTGTTGGTGATTTTTGCAAGAGATAGCAATAGCTGGGGGCACAGTCCTGTTTGCACAGTTCAGTTCACTGGTGCATCTGCACTGAATATATACATATCTGTCTTCTGTCACGCTAACACCCCCTTTGGCATTCCCGTTTCTCTCCTTTCATCTGTTCCAACCACACGCATGCACAATTGAAAGGACAATTGTTTTGTTTAGCAATTTCTTGCTTACTCAGCCTTAGGTTTCAGATCCAGGCTTGGACCAGTCCCCTAAAGGGCTTTTTGGAGGTATTACCCTGGTTTTGCAGCCTTTGGGAGATGGGTAGCAAATTAATGAGCCACTTCACTGCAAGTGTGTTACTTTCCTGAGTGAGAGCTTTGTTACCTTTGATGATCCATTTCTTCATAAGACCTAGTTCTTGTTAATGTTTTGAAGTTTCCCACTAGTTATCTTAAAGCTCTTTCTCAAGTAGTAGTTGCATGGCAGGCTTGTGAGATAAAGTACCAGCTGATAATGCCAAGAGCTAGCCTAAAGAAAGAAAGGGTGTGCTATAATGAGACTTCTCCTGATTTGAAAGATCAGCAATAAATTGTGGGATCAAGTATGGTCAGGAAGAACCAACAAAGTTTTACCTTTGCAGAAAGTTTCTCAGTCCATCCAACAGAAACTTCTGGTGCTGACCTGTTTTAGGAATTGGATCAGGTATCCTCAGTTAAGGTTTCAGTTGTTGCTGAAAATTAAGGGTTAGTTCTCATTTAATTCACTGTGGCTCAGAAAGCAAAGCTAGGATTTTCTACACTGACAACAGGTGCAGAAAAAGGCAGAAAGAGGTTTGTTGTAATGGTAAAGACTAAAGAAGAATTTCATATATGATCCTATTACATCTGGGGAAGATAAAGGGAGTTGAAAGAAATTTTGTTTGTGCTGAGCATTGATAAGATCCATCTGAGGATAAGACTGACAAATCCAAAAAGATAAGTGCATTATTTTTTGCTTCTTCCATTTTAACAGAGAAGATCTAATGGAAAGACGTTTATGTTGTTGGCAGGAATCAGCTGTGGGGGAGGGGTTGAGAGCAGCATAGACCAACCTGCCTAATAAGAGGAGACTAGGAGCAAAAAAGTAAATTTTTTCCCATCTGATCATGGGAAATGCATGCCTTTTTCTTTGCATCTGCGTATAGGGCTTGCCTTGTTTCAAAATACTGATATACATTGTCTTATGAATAAAAGTATTGAGCCATTGGTCAGTTATCCCAAGGAATGTTTGTTTTGCTTTGCATTCGTCTGCTTTAGACAAGCTAGACTTGAATTCTGCTGCAGAGGGCTCTGGGTTTTGTGGCAGTGCAAGGCATAAGCCTGAATTTCAGCAGCTTTTCTGAAATTCATTAATTAATAGAAGGCAGAGTAAAGAATGTAATCTAAGCAAAAAAAGGGATAGTGTTATTTATTAAGGAGATCAGGTTAGGATGTCTGTTTCTTATTATGCTTCTGGACCTTAAAAAGCCACAGACTTGTTTAAACTAATTGGCAGCATTATAGAAGTCAGTGATGCAGGTGGTTTCCTGGCAGCTAAGCAAAGGACATACAGTGCTTTCAGTAGAGTGGTAGATACTTTATAGCAATTTATCTGATACCCTGGTGGCAGAGGTGAACTAGTTAAGGTTGACATTAAAAAAAAAAAAGGTAAGATTTTTCAGCAGCAGCACACTATCGGTGGGTAAGGCAAAAAAAGATAAGGAATTGATTTAGGTGCTCTTCAGTCTCAGTGAGATGCTTGCAATCAAAAAAGATGTAGTGAAACTTCTGAAACTTGAAGTTCTTATTCAAGGTCAGATTGTGGAGCAGCATATGAAGGGCAGATGGGGAAATGCAAAATGTGTGCAGTCCTAGTTGTACTGCTGCTGGTTTTGGTCTGCTTACGCCTTCATCCTGTCGCTGCACCTCATCTGCTGCTCTGGCAAATACAAGTGCAGTTTATAGTTTTCTGCATATGTTTTAACGCTCTTTGAGTAGTTTCAAATTGTACATAGGTTTTGCTTGGAGGTGTGCTTTCAGTGAACTTAATACAGTGTTGTGGATTGGCTGTGCTTTTAGGGCTGCATCTGTATTACATAATTCATGTGGCTTAGTTTGCTAAAGTGTGTTACAAAAGAGGTACCTGTGCTGGCCAGAGGCTCTGGTACAGCTGCAGTTACATTGGCAAAGCTGTGTAGCCTCCACCATTACATTGGTGGTATAACCCGTATCCATATGAAGAGCACTTTGTTTACCAGCATAAACTTTACATCTGTGCAGGTGTGAGGTACAAATGTTGGCTGCCAGTACAGCTATACCTATCCAGCAGAGATCAATGCTCCTTTCTGAAGCTCTTTTCTCTGCAACCCAGGTCGGAGTAGCTGTGAAACTGGATTTTACCAGTCCTCCCAGTAAGAGGTTTCTATTGGGTTTAAGCACGTTCAGTGTTTCTCTTCCTGCGCGTTTTCATGGTCAGTCAGCCTCTGGTGATGGCATCAATTCAGTTGAAAATTAATAATTACATTTTAGGCTGGTGCCTTATGAACCCACCTGATTTGCTCCAGCCTTTTCTCTCCCTTTACCTGTCAGGATGGAGCTTCACGGATGACAAGACTTCCCCATGTAAACAAGAGAACATCTGCACCCCCTCCCCACGCAGTCTTTATCAAAGCTGATCTAACAGCCCAACTTACTGCATGGGCTAAGTAGAGGTAATGGCTTGAAATTTATTGGCATCTTGAAAGGCGATGCATCTAGTCGAGAGCAGAAATGTCTCTATTGAATTTAAAAAGATAAAAAGCAAGAGTTCCTGCTGAGTTTCCCTACCCGCTTGTGCCAACTTTCTCTTCTCCTCCAGCTTCAAAACATGTTTGTTCTTTCTTGAGTGCCAGAGAGGAGAAGAAAGGTCCCACTCTGCCAAACAAATAGTGTTCAGCACTCCCCTGCTTTTCATTGCTCTAGAGGTGGGAAGGCCTTGAGCAAAGAGATGGCTGTGCAGATGACACGGTGCCTCCGCTTTGGCCAGGCGCAGTGCTGCTCGGATCAGGCGAGCAGTGCAGCACCGCTGCCAGCTGGCAGCAGTAGCACAGGCGTGGGGCAGCCTGCTGCTACTTCGATGACTGACAGGATCCTGGCGATTGCCCTGTCCAGCTTTTTAACGTTGGCATACCCCAGAGATGGAGGGGAAAGGTGGAATTTGAAGAGCGTTATTAAATAGCAGCAGCTTCCCTGGGACAGAGCAGGAGGGGAAGAGGGAAGCACTAGCTCAGTAACTAGGACTTTGCAGAGCAGAGGCTTTTAGCAAAAAGTTTTCTTACCCCTCCAGGGCAGGTACAAATTAACTGTGTAGCTCAGTGCTTACGTGTTGTGCCCTGGGCCCCCTTCTTCCCACTTAAGTACAGCAGCTTGACATCGAGGAAGAGATCATCAGGAAAGATTCCTTGAGGCTGTTGATTGTCATGCAGCCTCGCCTGGCTCTCTGCCCTAAGTAAATACCTAAGTTTAATACCTAAGCGGTGGCTGTGACAGGTGCTACAGTACTGATGTGCCAGCACTGACAAGTTGGAGGGGGAGCAGCAGCAGTGGACCTGAGGTGGCCTTTGCACTCCACATGCAGCTTGTTTGCTGAATATTTTAAGGGCCTATTTTTTTTCTTTTCCTCACGCTTTATAGTCCTGCTTTCTCTGAGCCATCTTCTCCCCTGCTGAATTCAGCATTGAAGAAGTGGCTGTGAAGTGATGAAATGAGCTTTAGGGAGTTCAGTAGATGATGTACATGCCCACTCCTGTTCAGGGAGGATGGAAAAGGCACACCAAAGAGATAAGTAGTCTCTTGTAGTGCAGTCTTTGAAAATAGAGAAGTGCAGACATAAATTACTCAACCAAATCTTTCCCCACACTTCGTGGTTACAGGGATGTAGAATGGAAGCAACCAGCTGTTTCTTTAGTGAGTATTGCTTTCCCTTTGTATGAGAGTTGCCTTTTGTGTAGAAGCTTAGCTACCTAGACAGTCTTGGTATTTCTGGAGGAAGACTTCTTACCTTGCTGATGTCCCCTGAACTCTGAGGAGAGATGGAGTCCCTGAAATGATGGAAGACTTCTGGAATGTCCTGTGAAGTGTGGGGAGATCACCAGAGACAGGGTTTTCTACAAACATAAGCACAGGTCAAGCAACTGTTCTGTGTAATCCAGGCTGGGTCGTGTGGCCCTAAAGGGAAGGGGTAGGACCCCTTGAAATGACATATGTTTATGTTGTTGCCAAGAAGAGAACAGCTTGCTATACTTATGTTGCCTGTTTGGGCTTAAGCTTCCTTAGGGATGTTCTGAAGCTCCCACTCCTCAGACTTCACAGTGTTCATAGTTAGAGAAACATACGATACAAAACTCTATTTCAGAACAGCATTGGGAAACAAATGCAACTGCCAACTTCATAAAATGCTGAATCACCAAATCTAATGGTGTGGCTATGTATTACTGAGTTAGTAGTGTAGTGATGCTAAGAGCGAGTTTGACATTGGTTATGGTGAAG